>NC_089647.1:18743000-19056000 GCF_037042795.1 Molothrus aeneus | reverse complement strand
TTCTCCTGACATAAGCCATTTCATAACAGAAGCCTGGAGGTCATTTTGTCTAATCAGTACTTTGACAGGTAACTGTGAAGGAGTGAAAGGAAAGTTGTGGCTGCCTGTTTTCATGGGAGGTTTGCAGGGCATGTGTGGCCTCCTTTTTTCTGGTCAGTGCTATCTGCCAGTGAATGCCAGGCACTGTACTAATCAAAGCTTAAGTGAACGTCTGACTATCAGTTTGAACTCACCAATTTTAACCTGTCCTTAAAGTTTGCTTTATTTTTTTCAAATATGCACAGGTTTTCCTCTAAGCTTTCAGTAAGTACTTGCTGTTTGCCTGTTGTCACTTGTCTCTTTCTGAAAAGCAGAAAATTAATTTACTGGTAGTCCTATGGCTCTTGTTATGTGGAAAATAAGTCAGGCATCCAGTAAAGATCTCTATTCCTGTGGTTTGTGTATTTCTCAAAGCACTAGGAGTACCACAAGATCTAGGGATCCAAGTGAATCACCAGTCAATAGGAGAGATTTTGCAGTCACCAGATAGATCCAGTCTTAATGCCTTGAAGCTCTTAGATATCTAAATGTTGAGATTTTGTTTCAACTGCTAACCTCTGCTGTGACTTTTGTCATGTTTGAGTGTATTGACTTTGGTTATGTGCCAGAAGAGTGCTGTATGAAGGACTTTGCTACCCTTAGATCTGTTGACAGTCTTTAGAGCAAACCTGTTTTCCTGTAGGCATCCTTTCTACAAGAGCTTGCAAAGTGCTTTTTTGGATTTTGATGAGACTTCTAGACCTTTCAATAGGACAAAGCCTGTTTATCACTGACAGAATGGAGAACTTGCTGGTAAGGCAAAGGTAGAGAATTGAATGTGATGCCTTGAGAGGCTGACCTGGAACAGAGACTAGACAGAGCTAAAAAATAAAGTATTTATTAAAAGGCCTTAAAAGGATATACCTTGGGCAGTACAAGAGCCTGGTCAGGGCTACATCCAAGATGGACCCAAAATGGTCACAAGGTTTTGCACTTTTATAAGTTTTGGTCTATTTACATATTTACAGCTTCAGGTTATGAAGTCCCATCCTCCATGTTTGCTCTCTTCAGTTCTGTTGTTTATACTCTTTGGGCCTGAAGCTGGTAACAGTTGTCCTTGGTTCCCAAGCTGGAAAATGATTGTTTTGTCTATCTACTCTGTGAAGAGAACTTACTAACACTTAAGGCTCAGAGTTACACACTAAGGCAGTACAGAATCTGAAAAATATGAAAGCTAAAACTTAAGGCATCAAATTGGCTGAAAAGGTAACTCCTCTGTCAAAATAAAATCTTAATAATTGGGTTTTACTAAGTACATCAGTATGTTAGGACATTACAATGTGCTTGCAGCACCTTATGTAATTGTTATGTTAATGTTAGAGTCTGAAAATTAATTAAGTTGTGGTGTTTTGATATTTGTCTTTTCAGTTTCATCTTTTGTAACATTTCTCCTGAGATGGTGTAGGACAAGCATGTGAACAGCTTTCTGTTTCCTCAGGGTATTCAGTTGCTGCAGAGACTAACCTACAACGTTCCCATCTTTTGTGCTGGTGCCAACATCGATGGATTAATTCTGTTTCTAATGCATCATGTGTAAGTGTGTACTCAGTGTCTTTTCTTATGGGAAACAGCAAGCTAAGTTTCTAAACTTTCTGAAGACTATTAGAGTACTGTACTAACCTGGTCTCCAGAGTGAGCTGTGCTCTGACTTATCACTTTCCTTTGAAAACCATGTACTTGTTGCAGATTGTCAAATGCAGTGATTGTGGGACTTTGAGCGATGGAATATTAATTGGCCTCAGCCCACCTCCACACCTGTGGGAGCAGGGAGCTAATAAAGAGAAAAGCCAGGAGGAAATTCATGCTTGTCTCTAGGAGCAGACCTGTTAGATTAATAAAAATTTGATTCACGTGCTCTTGTAAGAAATCTAATGAAACTTATAAGTATATTTAATAAACAACCTCTGATAGCAGTGATCTCTGATACTTTGGGTTTTTTCCAGATGTACTCAGTTAAAAGCTGCCCACACTGCATGGATTACAGTCTGAATTTTGCTTTGCATGGTGAAATGGTGTCTCATTAAAAAACAAGCTCTTGCCAAGACACAAAACAAAATATAAGTCCCCCAAGCACCCAGCTCTCCCAGCCCCCACCCTGCAATTTCTTGTAATTAAATTCAGGATGCTTCAATGAAATCATCTTTTTGGCTTTTCTTTTAAGTCAAACCACTGAAGATGAGTTAACAATACCGTGTTTAGGACTCCTGGCAAACCTCTGTCGTCACAACTTGTCTATTCAAAGTCAGATAAAATCTTCGGTAAGAGCTTAGCTTTTGTGTCATGATTCTCCAGCTTAAGGGTAAGAGTTAATTGATGCTACTAGGTACCTTAGTACTTCTTTAACACTTTCAGCACTTTAACACTTTCTGCTTATTCTGCCGAAGGGCAGTTGTTTCTCCCATGCTGGAGAAAATAACCAGCAGAACAGGAAGTTGGATATCCTCTTTCCTTTGGTACATTGCTGTGTAGTTGCCCTGGCTTGTATTATGTGTTTGGTTTTTGCAACTGTTCTCTGCAGCTGAAAAGTGAATTGAAAATGTGATCATTCTTCCATAGAAAAAACTAAATGTCATTAAAACATAAAGATTATAGGTGGATTTTTGATAAGCAAAAAGGAGATTTGCTTTTCAAAAGATAAATCAATAAAATAGCACTGATCTTCATGTCAGGGTCCTTGAATCCTCAAATACATATACATATCTGAACTGCTTTGTTCCTGTGTGTTCATAAATCAGTGCAAACATTTTATTTTTTAGTTCAGAAAGAGAAATTAATCTACATAAAAGCAAATGTTCTGTTTACCTTGGAAGAGGCAGGGGGCAAAAAAAAAGGGAGAAACTATTGTCAGATCTTATCATTAATCAGAGAAGGGATAAGAGTCAATTTTCAGTGATTATTTTCTCTTATGGGTTTTAGCAAAATGACTTTCTCATCTTTCCTTAAAATAATGATGGAATTTCTTCCTTCATTGGTTCTCTGTTGTTTTGGGGTGTTTTTTCTCATTTTTCATTATACAGGTTGAAAAGAGAATATTAACATCAATGCCAGTATTGTGCAGCAGAACAATGAAATAGCTTTCCCAGAGAATTGTTACCATACTAACATTTTTTTTGTATTATTCATTATTTGTATGGCTTATGTGTAGATATGTCAAACCTGCAAATTTGATGGGTTTGTAATATCTTTGTTTCTCCTTTTTGCTGTAGAATAATGCGAAGAGTTTCTATCGTACCTTAATAAGTTTCTTGGCCCACAGCAGTTTGACTATGGTTGTGTTTGCACTTTCGCTGTTATCAAGCCTTACCCTAAATGAAGAAGTAGGAGAAAAAGTAAGTGTGTCTTGGAAGTTGTTTCTATTCTTAAGTTGTAGATAAAACCAATTGTCACAGTGGCCAAATAAAATCTTAATTCCACCTAGTTTTAATGAGCAAGACACCCAGCAAAGTATGTGCCTATACACAACTTTCTTCTTCCTTCCAGCTCTTTCACGCTCGAAATATCCATCAGACATTTCAGTTAATATTCAATATTGTTGTAAATGGAGATACTCTAACAAGAAAATATTCTGTTGATTTACTCATGGATCTTATGAAGAACCCCAAAGTTGCAGATTATCTTACCAGGTATGGCTCCATTTCCTAAAAGTATTTTTCCTAAGCTCTAGTTCAGTTTCTTTGCTGTATGCTATTTGAATTCTAAACCAAACACTGGGGGAAAAAAAATCCCAAGATGCTTTTTGAATGTTGCTAGTTGATTATAATTATAACTGCTATATCTGAACCTAAAGGGTTGCTGGGTTACTAGTTTGACACAGAATTGTGACTTAAAACCTTTTTCTTTCATTGTCACTGAAGGAACATTGAATACTCTGTTCTGTAATGTTTGTAATGTTTTGTCTGGATAGTGTTGGTAGTCAGACAACAAGATGAGTAGCTATGCTGCTTTTTACAGTGTTATACAATCTTGAAGTGGAATAGTATAATTGAAATTGCAAGAAGTAATAATTTTATTGGTGGGGGGTTATAGAGTGGTTCTGTGGAGAGCTTGACTAGTAGTTTTGCAAATTTTCCACTAGCAGAATTTAGGTGCTGATTTTCAATCTAAATCAAGCAGTAAACATAGCTGAAAAATCATAGCTTATTTTAAGGAATTTGCTTTCATTATTAGTGATAAATAACTTTAACTATTTTAATGCTTGTGCTGTTAAATTATCAAAAATTTAAATAGAAATTATGTTATCAAAACCGTCACTGTATTTGAAGTGTTTGGGGATAAGAAGAAGAATAGGGCACTTTCATTCATCACGTGGTGTAAATGTCTAAATGTGCTGAAATTTCAGTTTTATAATTTTTTTCTTCTCTATGCATGCTATAGGTACAAGCACTTCACCTCTTGCCTTGGTCAAGTATTAGATCTTCTTCATGGAAGGGATCCTGATTCATCATCTAAGGTATTTATACTTTTTCTGTTAAAGGCTGAGGCTACATTCCTAAACTAGTTTCTCTTCTGTTATTATAAATAGGTTCCTTATGTACAAGGGTTGGTCATAAAATACACTGTCTTCAGGACTCTTAAATGACCTAGAGAATCCACCAGGTTTATATTTTCTAGTTATTCAAAAGGCTGTCAGGTTGAATTTGTAATGTTGGGATTTTGCCGGATTGTGTGTCTGCTTTCAGGAAACAGATGTAAAGGCAAAAAGCCAACATAAACACCTTTTGTGCTTTGGCTATTAGAAATTTTGGCATCTACCAGGAATGCAGTATATCCCACTTTGCTCTCTAAACCTTGAATTATTACTACTAAGACTTCAGCTGGTGATCAGGGAACCCTGATGCTAGTCCCAAACATGTAGGAATAAGTGTTCTTGCCTTAGCTGAACAAATAGATGCCACTTGTTTAAGCAGTGAACTGTTACATTCAGCTTTGTGTCGCTACCACCTTATGTAAATGAAACTGGCTATCTGTCACTAAAGTCTAAAATATGAAATGTGAAAATGTTGGGGCTAAATATATCTGTGAAACAGATCTAGAGCTTTTTTCTATGAATGTGTTACACATCCTAGTTAATAATAGATGCTACTATTTCTCTCTGTGTGGTTTTGCTGTTGTTTATTTGGTTTAGAGAGGCATGTTGACATGGAGATTTCCAGGGTGGTTTTCTCTTTGTGCATGCTCAGAGATGTGCATCCATTCCTGTCTGTTTTTCTCTTTGACGGCTTTCTTCATGCTGAGTGTATACATGTTTGTACTTTTACTGTATCACTAGCCAGCAGCCATGTCAGAAGAAAGGAATGCAATACACTGAATACTGTCACAAGCCTTCACCAGTCCAATGAACTATTTCTGCTGCTGACTTGGCTTTAAAGAAAGAAAATTATTCCTCAAAAAACTCAAGTGCTAAAAGGAGTTGCATAGAACTTGTGTATCTCTTTAGACTTGTGTTATGGGAGCTGCAGTTTTTGTATAAGTTCTTGATTTAAAAGTATTTGAACTCTTCTTCACACAGATCTTAGAGCTGCTGCTTGCCTTCTGCTCTGTGCTAGAACTGCGTCACATCCTGCGGCAGGCAATACTGGAACCAGCTGGCTTGCCAGTCTCTGCAAACACCAGACTTGTGACTAGCTCAAAGAGTTTTGAACCATCTGTTGCATTGGTGCACTTGTCAAACCAACCATTGGAAGGCTCTGAAGACTGTTCAGGGCTAGCATTGCAACTACTCAAAGAGATTTTTGAGGTACCAAGACTGATAACTGAGTTTAAAGAGCTTCTTAGTAGCTCTTATTTTTAAATTATTTTTAAGCAGCTGTATAGTTTGACTTGAAAAATAGCACATACAAAAATACCTGTAATAAAGTTCATTGTATAATAGTTATGTTGGAAGAAACATACTTCATAAAACAACCGTTCTTTTAAAGACATGCAGTATTTTAGAAATATGTCTGTGTTGTAAGTGGAAGACAAGGCAGTTTATGAAGTCATGAGGTAGGTAGAACACTATCAGAGTTCCTTTCTAGGACTTACAGAAATGAGGAAGTTCCTGCTGTTTCTGTTCCCTGTAAACTTCCTCCTCCAGTATGATACTGGTCAGCCATCTTACACCTGAAATAGCAAGAGACTGGGAAAGCAGGAACACAGACTGGTGCAGGAAGGGGTAGAGTAAGCTTGGCTTTCTTGTGTTGTACTTTTCAGTATTGACATAAAATGTCTTTATTACAGGATGTTACCGACAATAAGAATGGTAAATCAGCTGAACACTTTATGGATCTTCTGCTGCCTGTTCTTCTTGATCATCTTCAGATGCCAGAACAGATTGTGGATGAGCTATTAGTGAAGAAAAAGTGTGAAAGAATGGTCAAGGCTATTAATGTCCTCACAAATATCCTTTTAATGTGCTTCTTGGCAACTGATTTATTATTCCTCCACCATGATCTGCTCTAAGATATTAAAAGGCATGTTCACCTTGGGTCACTTTATTAGCTTCTAATGACAATATTTGCCCTAATTTTACTTAGGAGTGTCATATTGCAAGATCTAAAGTAGCTTTCTAATTGCTGTGAAATTATTTTGTAATACAGTGGTGCAGGATAAAATGTGGCTATTCAACAGAACAGAAGCCCTTTGCAGATCAAAAACAAAGATGAGTGTTTTCCATTGAAATTGTGGGGGAATTTGGGCAGCTATCTTCTTGATCCATATAGTATTGTTGCCTAGCTAAGACAAGTGCAACTCCCAGCCAAATATGATACAAACTTAGATAAGAGAAACTACAAAAAATAACATGGAATTATACAGTTTTAAACTCCTCAGTGAGTCCTTAGTGTCCACAGTAAGTTTAGTAAGGGGGACATGACTGCAGAGTGTAGTCCTGCATTTAAGCTGAGTTCTGTGGAGAAGTCTCTGCTGGCTCACTTCTAGGTAACTGAGTCTTGTATTAGGGACTGCTTGGTCCCTGCCTTTTGTTGACTATGCTTCTTTATGCTGTCCATTTTATTAAGGTTTGCCTTCACTGTCTGTTTCCAATAAGTGTATGTATTAACTGAAAACTGAAGCTTATTTGATTTGTTAGGCATGAATTAATTGCTTTATGTTGTTGGCTATTACAAGCATTTTTAGAGGCTCTTGTGCTTTGATGCCCTAGCTTTTGTGCCCTAGCCTTATTATTATAAAATACTGCCTTTTGGTGCCAATACCTAGGCATAGGTATATTGAATTTATTCTTAACTCTGCCTACTGCTCTGCAGAGATGACACACTGAAAATGCATGTCTCGAAGGTGCTGACTGCCAGCCAATGCACATGTCTCATAGAACACCAATTTCCTTATTGTGGGATTGATACTGGCTTTGGGACAAAATTGGTGGACTCTAAAATGTGGTGAGCACACATATTTATCTAAAATCTAATTAGGCATAACTAAAGTGAGAGTTGTGATATTGTTACAATGGAAAGGATATAGTAGTTGAAAGTACCATTTAAATCAATATTGGTAGTAAATTAAACTTGGTATTTTGTGGAATAAAAAGTAATCTTGTTGGTCAGTTTATTCAGATAATGTTTTTGGCATAAGCTGGAGATCCACTTATGTGGAATAGTGACCTTAAACCCATGCAGTAGTTCAGGCTGATCCAAGTGAAAGCTTACTAGAACTGCTCATGGCATGTGATTTCTTATTTTGATTTTATGCAACCAGAGATCCAAAATATCACACATCACTATGGGGCGCAACGATTTTCAGTTGTTGCACTGAAAATTAAATGCACACTTCTTCCAGCTCAGTGTCATTATAGCTAAAAGTCAATATAGCTATAAGTTAGCTATAACTTATAGCTTAGCTATAGCTATAACTTATAGCCAGTTTCACTGGCCAAAACCCAGTGAAATATAATTGGACCTATAATTAAACCGTCCTCACTTTCAACTGGAATTGGTGTTTTTGGTCTTCACTGTTGCTATCCCTGACATGCTGGAGAAGCTCAGGCACATGTCCAGGGAACTCAGTATGATCTCTTTGGTTCTAGCATCATTGCCTTGCTAGATATATTTATTTTCTTTGTGAAGGTATTTATTAGGGTTTTTTTAAATTGACTGGATTTGTCAGTGCTGATTTGACATATCTCACTTTTTTTTTTTCCCACCCAATTTGCTTTTCTACTTGGATGTTTAAAAGTAAACTTGCTACTGATATTATTTTGAAAACACTTGATCTTATGAGCAGATTGCAGCAGGATGTACCTGGTATGAAGGTCAGCTTCTACAAAATGTTACAGGTATGATTTTAAAATGTTCTATGAAATGTATCTGTGAAATAAAGTGTCACTGCACTACAGTAGTTTTAGTTATAAATGTTTTGCATGGTTATCTCTGAAGTAGTAAGGCTTCTAGGAAAGTACAGTCCCTTATGCACAATTCCTAAAGATTGTGTCACTATTCTTCTAAAATAACAGTAGTTTGCTTTTACTCTCATCATTTGTTTTGGTAATGCATATGAAATTATATTTTAGCTGCCTGCTAAGAATGATCCTTTTGAGACTGCATTATGACTGCAGTTTAAAGGTAGCAAACTAGAAAACAATTACCTTGGCAATACAATCATTTTTGGGTTTTCTTACTATTAAATATGTACATCTAATTTGGAGCTTTGCATGGCCAAAACAGTTTCTGGTCAGATGATATCTTAATTTATTACTTTATAGATGGAAAAGCAATCCAGAGAGTCAAACACTTCTTGCTGTTTTGGAGATTCTTCATTCTAGAATGGGAATTGTGTAATTTAATGGGTAACAATGAGTTTTACAGTCTACAATTAATTGTTATAACTTCTGCTAGTGACCTTTTATGTTGACTATCAAACACTTGAAAACTTGCAGGAATTAACTAGCCTCTTTACCTGTTGAGTTGCCTTTAATGTAAAATGTGATTTCAAATACTCAGAAGTATAGACTACTTTTAAAATCACATGTCTTCCGTGGACTTCAGGCTCAGAAACTTAGAAGGGCAAACTTTAAGAAGGTAACTTAAGTTTTGAATAAAGCATTTCTGTGCTCATGGGCCTTGTGATGTTTTGGTAGTTTGTGTTTGTGGGTTTTTTTGTTGTTGTTGTCTGCTGTGTCTTGTTTTGACCAAACTAATTTATTTTTAGGATCAACGCTTGATTACACCTTTGACATTTGCTTTAACATCGGACCACGGAGAGCGGGTCCAAGTGGGGCTTAAAATATTGTTTGAGGTTGCACCCTTACCGGATTTTCCTGCCGTAGTGTAAGTATTTTTGTGATACTCTGGTTACATTTGACATTTTTATGAGTTTAGTGATATTCATGTTTTTTGGAGTACTATTTTCAGCTTATCAGACACAGAAACTGTAGAAAAATTGTCTTGTTTCTGCTTTATGTGCACCTACGAGACCACAGTGATCCTGCAGAGGCCAGAGGAAGCCATCGCAATGCTGATGGTGTTCATTTTATGTCAGATCCTAGAGAGCAGAGGAGCAATTGACTCCTGTCCCTGTGCTCATCTCTCTGAAATCTGTGCTTGGAACTTAGGTTGCATCTGACTGTCAGATTTCTCTCTAATGAACTCTGTCAAATGTGTCATTCTTCAGTTCCTAAAGCTTTGCTCACCCTTTTGCAGTATCTTCCAAGAAAGAACAGATTAGGCTAAGACACAGGCAGATGGCAGTTTAGGTAGTATTTTAATAAGGTGGTTTAAACAATGGAAAAATTATTGAGAAACTCTGGTGAAGTCCTTATTTCCATAGA
Source organism: Molothrus aeneus (assembly GCF_037042795.1). Lineage (NCBI taxonomy): Eukaryota > Metazoa > Chordata > Aves > Passeriformes > Icteridae > Molothrus > Molothrus aeneus. Next base: position 19,046,162 of record NC_089647.1, on the reverse strand, counting down.
TGTAATAAAATACAAAAAAAAAAAATTAAAATTGTATCACAACCTGGAGTCGAACATGACAGATATCAAGGCAGTAAGAAAGACCATTACATCTGCAGCAAAAGCCAGACATGAAAATGTATGCTTTTCTGCTGAGTGAAGCAGGGGACCTGTTGACAAAGGACATGGAAAAAGTTGACATACTGAATGTCTTGTTTGGTCTTCACTGATAAGGATTCCCAAAGGCAGAGCAATGTCCCTGAGAGCAATGGGAAAGCCTAGAGGAAGCAAGACGTACTCTGGGCGGCAGAGTCAGCTTATTGGACATCTAAACTAACTGAGTATACAGAAGTCCAGAAGACCTGACAGGATGTGCCCTTGAGTGCTTAGAGAGTTGCCTGTTGTCATTCCAAGGCCACTCCAGAATGCCTTGGAAAATTCATGGTGACTGGGACAGGTTCCTGAAGACTAGAAGAAAACAAATGTAACTTCTGTCTTCAAGAATAGCAAAGATGATCAGTAGCACCCTGAACTGCACTTGGAAGAGTCCTGATGACAGGGCAAAGGAGGGCATTCCCCTCTGCTCTGCTGTGGTGAGGCCACACCTGTACTGTTGTGTCTAGGCCTGGGCTCTCCAGTGCAAGAGAGATACAGACATCCTAGAGTGAGTCTAGTGAAGAGTTTGAGGGATGAGCATGTATTACACAAGGTGAGACTGCAAGAGCTGAGCTTGCTTACTTTCTTACCAGTGTGTTGAAATGGCTGATAGAAAGGAACAAAAGAGACAGAGCCAGACTTCTCAGTGGTATCCACTGATAGGATAGATGTAGGCACAAACTGAAATATAAGAAAAAACCTTTTAGATTTCTTTAAATATCAGAAAAGAAACCCAACTACTGTAAGGTGAGTCAAACTGGAAAATGTTGCCCAAAGAAGTTGTGGAGTCTTCATCCTTTGAGAGAGTCAAAATTACAAGGCATAGTCCTGGGCAACCTGCTAAGAGCAGGAGAGTTGAACTAGGTGGTGTGTAGATGGGTCTCTTTCAATCTTAATTATTCTATAATTATATGGGTTTGTGGATATAAGAAATATTTTTATAGTAGCCAGTAATGAATAGTCTGGCTGAAAGAAGAAGGATCTATAAAATCAAATGTCTGGAATTGTACAATGGAACAGTTAAATAACATGTCTATAAATGCAAGTTAAAAATAAGCTATGCTCGCTTAGGAAGCAATTGAGACAGCACTTCAGTGAAGTGGCTGAGATAGCTTAGTGATTAAGGAATTTATCAAGAGCAAAAAATTTATAATTGGTGCCTCTAAAATCAGCTCTTGATTTATCATTCTTGTTTGAAACATGTTATTGGTACCTGCCTTGAAAATACCAGCCACAAATTACATACAGACGATTGAATATAGGTGCTTTTTTTCCTAAGCTTTTGAGTTCTCTTCCCTATACAAATTTAAACAGATTGCACTTTTATCTGCATACTTAAATTTTGGTTAAAACTTACAAAATCAAATGTGTTGTATGCAATACAGTATTGTAAAATAGAATGGCAGACAAGGAAAAACTGAGGTTTATTGGTTGCACTCTGCCTTTTCTTGATTTAATCTTATTTTGATGCCCAATAAAAATTCTTACTAATGCTTTCTCCATCTTCTTTGATACAAACAGTGGCCTAGTTAATTTGAATAATAACAGGTGAAATAACCTGTTTCTCAGGTGCATAAGAGATATGATCTGTTGCTCAAAAAGAGCTGAGCATTATACCCTTTCTGATGAGATTCTGTATTTGTCTCTAAAAGTTAGCCATGATACATTTTTTTCCCCTTTTTTCTGTACCTCTGGCCAGTTTGAGCACATGCCCAACACACATCGTTGTAAGTTGTGGTAATGCAAATGTGACTGTACATCTCATCTTCAGTCCTTGCAATGCTATTTGTAGCAGGTTGTGTCATTAACAGCCTCATGTTTATACAGGCTGGGTGAAAGCATTGTAGCAAATAATGCCTACAGACAGCAAGAAATGCAGCACAGAGCAAAGAGAATCCAAATGCAGGCACCTGTGACGAGCACTACTTCAGTGAGGTGTTCTTCATCCTATCCTTCAAGTAATGACTCCAAAGCTTCAAATATTGAGGAATTAATACAAAAACTTCATTCTGGACTAGAGGTTAGTAGAATTTATATGCCCTTGTGAAACATTTGACACTTTTTTTACCGGAAGGGACGGAAATGAAAATCCAAGTGTCAGACTACTGTATGTGGAACAGTCAAGTTTGGTTTAGATTCCTGTCTGTTTGGAATGCGCTCTTTTTACTGAGCTCCTGAGCAGAATTCAGAGATGCTATATTGAGCTACACCTGAAGGTAGGGCTCCTTACTGAGGGCCTTCTCCAGAGGGTCTGCCCACGGTCATCTTAGCTGCATCATCAGATGCAGAGGCAGGAGCCAGGTACAGTCCAACTGCTTAGACTTGCAGAGACACACAGAAGGAACCTCCTCCCTCTGCTTCCTAAGAAATAGCCTGTTATAGAGTAGAGATGCTGTGCTACTTTAGAAAAGTGTGGTGCATCTCTTGTGTGCCTAAACATGCATACTGACATTCCCCTTTGGTTGGCTGTAGCTGACTCTAGCATTTGCAGTTCAGCTTTTGTGGCCTTCTTGGAAAGGTGCTGTTATTATTTCAGAAGGCAGTTGTTACTTCCCTCTTCAGCAACTTGCATTGTGAATGAAACACCCAACCAGGAACCACATACCATGTGCTGTTTGTGAGGCATCCTGGCAGATACTGAATATATCTCCTCTTTCCCTTTTCTGTTCAAAGCAAGTTAGCTGCTTTGTAGCTGCTTTAGACTGAGAGATGGATTGTTGATTCTATTTTCTTTTGGCTTAAAAGAACAGTATGCAAATTGGAAAAAGAAATTGAAAGTTTCTTGGTAACAATTGATATCTGTATGAGTGGTATTGCCTCCAGCCTTAGCTTTGCAACTCTTATCTCTTTCTTGTAACTGATAAAAGTGAAACTCAGAGAGGTACCAGTTAGCTAGCAGAGAACTACCATCTCAGAGAGATGCCAGAATAAAAGTGAAAAAGGTCAGGTGAGTCTTCCTTGGCTTACTTTTTACTCTGCCACCAGATGCTCCCATTGATTGTTCTTTTCAGGTGCATTGCTGTGTTCATATTAACGTAAATCAAAGCAAGCACAGGTGCCTACACTGCACTAATGCAGCAGTTTCACACTAATGTGACAGATTGTAAACCTGCTTCAATTTTTTTTTAGGGTGAAAGTTGTTTATGAATTGTTGAATTATTCTTTTCTTAGACCTTCTAATTAGTAATTCAAAAGCAATATACACATTCACTCTAAAATATCCAGTACTTGAGCTCTGTCTGTGTATTGTGTGAAGCTCAAATGCTTGTAAAAACATAATTGAGAAAACACTTTTCATAGTATCACTGTTCAGAGAGAATGAAGGGAATTTCATTCTTAGACCTTTTCTTGTAGTAATTTCTATCTCCTTTAGATATTTTAAGTTTGCAAGTAGGAAAATAAACTACTTGTTTCATACTTTAGGGACAGAAAAGTGAGCTGAGAACTGGAGCTACACAGGGTCTCCTGTTAATTTGCAAAAAGCATTCATACATAGTAGTTCAGGATGCTGCAGGCTTTTCTGTAGGTGTTCAATGTATGAACAGCTGGCATAGTTTGCACTTGGTTGTGCATCAGCATCTGTGAACAGCTGCTCAGAACGGGTGTTATAACAGCACTGCCTAAGAGAAAATGCCCTGAAATCTAAGTAGCATTTTCACTTGACTCAGGCATATACTTTAATAAACACTTAGGTCTTGTTGTGCCATCCATGGTGCATTTCCTCTAGTAAGTCACTGGGTTAACACAGTAGGCTCTGTAGGTCCTCAATAGTATCCTTTCCAGTATCCTAGAAAAACTTTCCTGGGCCTTTTCTCCTAATATGTATGTTGAGAAAGCAACAGAGTATAAACAAGGAGTTTTAACCATATGCATTTTGTGCTGTTAATCTTAGGGCAGATTATTTTAGGTGTCCTATGAGGGGCCTGCTAATTCTTCAGCAAAGATTGAACCAAGGGGAATGATTTTAGAATGGTGATTTTATCTTTTTATAGTTCTGGACTGATAGTGTTCTGCAGATGAATCCTATTAAGCCTAACCAGTTCAATTGCTCACAAACTTTCCTCACCCTTTCCAAACTTTAGGAAGGGTGAGGTGGATATCTTTGAGTAGATAGCCTCAGACACAAAAATGTGAATTCAGAAAGTCTAGCGGCAGGGGGAGTTCACAGAACTACTGAGCTCTTTCGTGGCACATTACCTGTTTAAGTAAATTGAAATTTCCAGTATCAGTAATTGGAAAACGTTTCCACAGATGAGGGAGCCCTTGGCTGATATGAGGATATCTGACATAATGGATGTCTACGAGCAGAAGCTCTTGGCGTTAGCAGTAAGTACAGCCTAATGTGCATGGGGATGCTGCAGTTGGTACTTTCAGAAAATGTTAATGAGAAATGTTCTCTCTATATGCAGTCTAAAGAAACGAGGCTGCAGGATCTACTGGAAGTAAAGGCAGTAGCTCTGGCTCAGGCTGAGAGGCTGATGGCTCAGTACCGGTGTCAGAGAGCCCAGGCTGAATCTGAGGTAAGTACAGGAACTTCAAGGTGGGACTGAGTAATGATTATCTGGGTAGCTTTAACTGTGATCACATGTGAAAACTATACTGCTTACCTGTAAGCTGTGCTTGCAAGTTAAGGCAGTCCTAAATTTCATCATGAAAATCCTGTTTTCCTCTGGCCTGTTCTTTGGCACAGTTTTCTTTAATGTAATTTCCCTTACAGGATGGCAACAAAACCACCCTACTCTGCTTGTTATAATTTGCTAGCCATTAGTGATAATTCAGCAATATTAAAAAGTAATAAACCCACTTACTAGAATTCTCTATCGAATTTGCTGGTATATAAAGAACTGTTTCCTGTTTGTGCCTTTGATTCACTGGTCAGAGATGAACTTTCAAATAAAGCTTACTTTTGTGGGGTCTGTATTTGGGCTGCACATTGAAAAGTGAGAATAATTTTTATTCTTTAAAGGTTACATTAAAGATTGTGCTACTGGTTACTAAATCCACAGCTAAAATGTATCATCTTTTACTTTGTTCTTCCCTCAGATTGTCTATAAATGGAGCTAAAGGAATTTAGTGAACCAATTAATTTGTAGTTAATATTAGGTGAGGGAATTTATTCTCTTAAGGTAGATGGTGACATTTTGGTGTTAGATCTATGGCCTCAAACATGCCCAATACAACTGGAGAAACAGAATTCCCTTTAATGTATGTGGCTTTTTTTTTTCTTTTTATTTGGGGGTGTCTTTCCACTCCAAGGCAAGAACTCTTGCTGCAATGCTGAAGGATGCAGAACGAAAAAATGAAGAGCTTAACGATTTGTTGAAGGCTCAACAGGTAGAATCTGAAAGAGCACAGACTGATATTGAGCAGCTCTTTCAGCACAACAGGAAATTGCAGGCAGTTGCTGAAGAGCATGAAATACTAAAAAAATCCACTCTTGATCTCCTTCAGAGGTAAGGCATGTAGGATCTCTAAACAAATATTTAATATGAAAAGAGTTCTGATGTCCTTTACTGTGCTAGGCACATTAGAAGAGCAACATTACATGCTGTGTCATGTTCTTAAATGAAAAGGTCATTATTTTTTCTTCTGTATGCTTGTCAATAAGGTCTTTCAGGAACTCAAATTTTTGTTAGATTTACATGCCTAAATTTATTAATGTATTAACATTCAGCTTTCAGTGGAATGAGAACTGAATTGTAGGTGCTGAAGGTCCAGTTCAGGAAATAGCACAAGCTTTGTATAAAAAGAGAGTGTTGTTCTCGAAGACACAGAACTAACAATGCTTAGTTTCTGTTAGCATTATACCATGCTCTCCATATCTCTCTTTGATCTTACGAGCTGTCTTGATGACATGCTTGCAAGAATTCTGGAGAAACAGCCAATATCAGTGTGTTTGCATAATGGAGGACTTGGTGTTGTTGGTCAAGTCTCTACCAAATTTGACTTAAATTAGGTAAAAATGAGGTATGGGGGAAGGAGACACATTGTGTGTCCTGAATCATTTATAAGCATTATTTCTTTGGGATCTTAAGCTAAAAAGAATATGTGAGACATGCAAAGAACATAAAGATAGAAAATATTTGCAAGCAAAATATTTGCTTTGGAAGAATAAAGGCCTAAGAGAGCTTTGACTTCTCAACTCACGAGCTGACACTAGGTGTCAGCAAGGCAAAGAAACTGATAACATTGAGATCAAGTTCTTTGCTTAATAACGGAAGCAAGCATTATTAGACTTTTGAAAGCATATTGCTGCCAATAAAGGAGTCATTGAGGGAGGAAAATGTATAAAACTTTTTTCCATTACTAGATTTCTTGAATAAGTGTCTAGTATGGTCACTGTGGAAGTGCCTCCATTTTTGCTTGAATTGTAGGCAGTCATACACTTTGTGAACATGTATTGTCTAATTCATGGGAAATAAATCAGCCTCTGTCTAGGATCTAACAGTTTTAAATTCTCCAAACTAGGAACGAAACTTTCGAATCCTTACAATCTGTTTCTAAAGCAAAAACTTACTTTTTAAAACAACCTTCATACTTCATATATGCTGTTTCTTGAAAGCAATCAATTAACTGACACCAGGGGATAGAATTTGCCTTTCGGTAGGAAGGTAGGAAAATGTTTGCTTAGAGCATGAAATCTGCCTCATAAGCCTGTATTCATTACACACTGCATTGTCTTCAGTATGTTCAGTTTTTAGTATCACAAGACAAGATTATAGAAGATCGTAGGGTACCTTAAAAGATGACTGACATACACAAACTGTTATAGATTAGCTCTTTGCAAATTTCTAAAGGTATTTATAGTTTTGTCAATTCCAAAAAGTTTTCTGCTGGAAGGAGATTGCTTCCTGATCATTAATACTTCAGGATATGTAAGAGATCCTCTGATGCTTGGCTGGTTTGTTTTTGTCTGTTTTCTTCTTCCAAGTCAAGCATTGGAACACGCCGCCCAGGGAAGTGGCTGAGTGATCATCCCTGGGGTATCTAAAAGATATGTAGATGGGACATTTAGGGACATGGTTTAGTGGTGGACTTGGCAGTGCTGGATTAATGATCTAAAGGGTCTTTTCTAACCTAAATGATTCTATGATTCTAAGTATGTTGATTTAAAAAGAACAAACCCAAAACATCTAACACACTAACAGCCAGCTGTCACCAAAAAACACTCAACTGAACACCCCCTTCCGAAAAACACCTTGCTTGTCACTTGAGTGGGATGATCGCATAGATCATATCAAATATTTTTATTTGGCAAACTATTAAAGTAAAAGCTCTCTTCAAAAGCAATTACATTTCATTTGTAGGTATGAAACAACTGAAAGGCAATATAAAGATCTACAGATTACCTGCAATTCACTAAATAAACAAGTGGAAGCAATGATGAAACTAAATGAATCACTCAAGCAGCAGATCAGTTCAGTCTTTTTAGAGCAAGTGAAGCAGTAAAACTAAATAGCACTTTAGTCTCAGTTTTTCAACTGTGCTTTAAGTAACATCTGAGAAGTGAAGTTAGCCAGAAATGCTGGGTTGGTTTATACATTTATTTTTCATGAGAATCTGTAGTACTGACTTAGGTTTATTTTATTTGCTCCTTAATTGGTTGGAGCAATTGGTGAGGGAGTATTGACAGACTTCAGCAATAGTATGAAGAGAAAGATGATGACCCAATTCTCAGGTGCCCATGGGAGAGCATGGAGGTGTTATTTTGGTTGTTGTTGAATTCTTAAATGCTTTTATCATGCAAAAATTTCCTTGTACTTTCTTTTAGCCTGTATGTTTTCTCTTAATATTGTCAAGTTGGAAAAAAAAAAACAAAACAACCAACCCTACTAAATGAACACATTTGAAAGTTACCCTAGAAGTCATGATGGTATTCTGCCTGTGGTATAAAACATCTTTTTTAACTATAAAACTAGTATTATCTATGTCTTCTTGAAGAGAAATTATAATTTTTAATTTTTGATAAATAAAATAGAGGCTTAAAATAGAGGTCTGGTGTACCTTTCACCAATGTAACTAAGGGAATATAGGCTCTTGACAGATTTTGTTTAATACATAATTTTCAGAACATGTATTTAAAATATGTTCATAGGCAGGCCTTGAATTCAGTTGAGAAATAAAATGCTGTTCTTGTTTTTACTCGGAAAGTTCACTTCACCCTTCCAGGCTCTTGCCTTGAGAGTAATCAGAGCAGTCCAAATCACTGCCTTGAGTTCTGATTCAGATGGAAAATTTTCATAGTGATACATTAGTTTGCTACTGAGCAAATTTGGCTACTTACATCGAATGGTGCAATATGCAGCTCAGGGTAATTGAGGAGGCACTCTGATGAAAGCCAACCCTTGTTAATGCCAGTCTGGAGGAGCAGTTTATTATATAGATACTCTTGAACTGCCACAGAAATGGAGACACAGGAAATATATGTCCCTCCCTCTTGCTAGAGGCTGCAGCTTAGAAACTGGTAGATAGGAAGTGGATAAACAAGTAAACAAAAGCAACAGCAGATGCCATCTAGGCAAGGCAAGTGGCAAGTAGAATATCCCTTAGAAATTAGTCTGGCTGGTAATGGAAAAAGTAGATTAGCTTCAGAGAGTGTGAAGTGCTCATGTTAGAGCTGTACTACTGGTAGATGCCAGTACCTCTGTATTAAATGAGTGTGGAAACGGAGGATTACCCAAACTAGTGAGAAGTGAGGCAGGCCTGTACAAAAGCTTTGTCACTGTCTTATGGTATGGTCACTTTTGAGTGTTGTGTAACAATCCAGGAGATGTTCAGAATGGTATTTTTTGTGTATAGATAGAGGGGTAATACCTGAAACAGGTTTTACTAATTGCATTGTCTCTTCAGGAGCATAGTAAGAGCTAAAACCCCAGCATCCTTAATCACTAATGGCAGGGAATTTTTACTTGCATTGAATGCCAATTTTAGTTCTGCCACAGTATTTTGAATTATCTGTGGCTTTGATCAAAGGCATCAGTTTCTGGCCTTTGTACTCCCAGTATCAACCTTTTTAGTCGTTCCTACCATGATCACAGAAGGGCAGTGACTGGGTCATGGTGGCATGAAGGAAATGAGATCTATCTCTGCTCACACCATGCACATTCATAGGATGGATGAAGCTCTTGACAGTAACAGGAAATAATACAAAAATCATTTTAGTTTCTTAGGACAGGGAAATGGTGGCATATCTCATTTTAGTCATTAAAATTTATTTCTCTGCACTTTTAGGAATGCTGCACAGTTAGTAGAAAGTGAACATCACAGAAATGAATTACAGCAACAGCTGCAGGAGAGAGATGGCACAATAGCAAGTAAGTCACCTACCTAAAGGTCACTGAAGCTAGAGAAATAACTGTATTAACTAGATATTGTTATTATAGGCTCTAGATAAGCTGCTATATCTTAATGAGCAACTTGTAAAACTTAAAAGTTGGGCACAGATACATAATTTAATAGTTGAATGAAACAAATACAAATTTTAATCTTTTAGAAAGGATGCATGAAGTTGATTTCCCAGACTTGACTGAATCTCTGCATATTGTGTCCCTTCAGGAACTTCTTGCAACATGTCCATTAGAACTATTTTCTGTATGAATTGCAAATTAGAAGAGCTTAATTTAACTCTGCAAATGACTGGAAGCAACCTCTAAAATTTATCAGTAGGTGGCACTACTCAGTAATTCAATTACCAGCCATGTTGAGTCTAAAAAAAAAATTAATAAAAAAAGCCCCTTGTTTCCCAGGCCAATGCAGTATCTGTTTTCTAAGTTTGATATCTGATCTTCTAATTTGTTCATTCTCTTAAGCCTTGCAACAGAATATAAATGTTCTGGAAGAAAAAATAAAAACTCAACAGAAAGAAAAAACAGATATGGAACAAACTATCGATATTCTTAGAAAGGAATTAAGTGAAACACAGCAAGCAAGGGAAGAACTGAGTGTCAAGGTAAGGGATTACTTGAGCCTGCATTCCTGAGACTGGAGTTTTAGGTATCTGTTTAATTGATAGAGTTGGTAAATCAGTACTTTGGTAGCTAAGTACCTAAAGACCCTAGAGTAGCTGATGTAGTAGTGGACAAGAACAAATTCTCTCAACTTCAATTGCGTACCTCTTGAGTTTTAAGTCAGGATCAAATTCTAATGAGACTCTGTGTGGCATGGCATGTGAGTACATAATGTTGTTGGGAAGGGAAAAAAACCCACCAAACCTGTGGCATAATGTTAAATAACAAAATGTAATGAATTCCTCCAGTAGTTTTTACTACTGAAAATGTAGGTCAGCCGTTTCTCACATTGAATTAAGGTACATATGTATGCACCAAAATGCACCTGGGGTTCTTTTGATCATTGAAATTCTAGTAAAAAACCATTTTTATCTCCAAGAAAAGGTGGTTTTTTTTCAAAAGAGAGATTACTTTGGCTGTACCAAGTCAACAAGATAAAGTTAACAGGAAAAAAATGAAGGAAAAAAACCCACAAAACTAATCCCCCAAGCTTCGGTGCAGCCTTACTTGACTGCAAGTAAGACTCCCTCTAAAATCACAAAGCAGAGGTTCATTTTACATGCAAACTGATCAGCAAATGCAAAGTGTGCAGTCTGACAACCAAATTTATTGTGTTTTCATTTCCTGGAAGCAAAAGCTTAATCTCTTCGGGCAATGTTATCCAGTATATAGCAAATATTTCTTTTGTTCTCAGTAAATATTTACTGTTGTGGTGCTTGAAATGAAATGTAGATGGTAGCATCATGATAACGAAGGAGTTGGTGCTTTCCCATGGTATCCGACATTTTGCAGTGTGGCACTAGCTGTAATCACTCATGAGCACCAGCCGAGGGAGATTTCTGAAACAAGCTTGTAATTTTAAAACTGCTTTTTAAATACTTGTTTAAGTTCACCACCAGGCCACTCAGCTTTCACTGTATTATGTGTTTTTCCATTGGTAATAGAGGAAGCTATAATATTTTGTTTGTTTCTGTAGGCATCTTCTCTGGAAGTTCAAAAATCCCAGTTAGAAGGATGCTTGGCAGAAAAAGAAGCGCTCATAAATCTGCAGAAGGAAAAACTGGACATACACGCCAGCGTGATTGCAGCAATTCACAAACTAAGTGATGGCAAGCAAAGTGTAGAAACAGTGAACCTCAGTTTGTAGGGCTCTGTTTCCTGTGCTTTACGAATTCTGTTAAGTGAGCTAAATTATAGGGGTGACTGCCTGCTTTGTACACAGCACATGCAGTTTGGCTGCCTTTTTGCATAATGCAGTTATTGCTTAGAAAGGTCAGCAACAAAAAAAAATGTTATCAGAGCTGCTGAATTAAGGGGTTTTGTTGGAGTTTTGCAAAGTCAGTTGGGAAGGTAACTGTCAGTGTAATGGGTTAAAAACTTTTAGTGTCAAAGTAAATTTGCAGACATGGGTGCTTTCCCTCTAAATGTCTTGGTCATGAGGAAGGGGTAAGTGAATGTTGGGAAGGTTTTGTTGTTTGGGTTTTTTTCCTCCTTTTCTACCAGAAAGTGCTCAAGTAAAAAAATTCTAGTAGGGAATGCTAAGCATGTTAATAACTAAATTGATAAATTGGCATTTGACTTTGTCAAATGGTGGAATGGGAGGGAGAAGACATCAAGCTGCTCACCAGAGTAAGATGGCAATAAGATACATGTCTGCAGAAAATGGCAAATTAATCTTTAGCATTTATGTGACAGAATCCAGAGTATATAAATATTGATTTTTTTTTCCCCCACTGGAAAAATACATTGTTTCAGTATGCTATTCTAAGCCAAGTGTAGCTGAACTCTGGGTTGCATAGAAAATAAATGCATGAACACATCAAGATATTTTGACAGCATTTCTGTGTTCTTTTGTGGTAGTGTTTTTCCAAATGGTAATGAATAGTGGCTAATGGAACTACCAAATAAATTGATATCTGTTTTAAATTTTATTTTAAAAAGATAATATGTTACTCTTTACTGTAAAAAAAAAAAAAACATGGAGATTTTTATACTTCATTCATGCAAAGAAATACGTATGTAAGGGATTTTGCTGATAGGCATCGTGGTATTACCAGTTCTGTAATCAAAATAGTTCTGTAATAAAGTTCCCAGTGCTGTTTTCATATTCATGTTATGTGCCTTATCCACCACACTATCGGACTTTTTTTCCCTTTCCCCACAGTCTCTCTCATTTAGTGCACAGAGTAGCTGGCACCAGCACAAAAAATAGCTCCACAAGAGTCGATTTTTAATTATCTGAGTCATGTCAGGTTGTCAATTGCATGTTCTACAAGCAGAGACTTTTGTGCTGTCTTAGTTCTGAGTACCTTAACATCTCAATATAGGGGACTCCAGTACTTCTTATCTGAAAGTAGCTGCCTTTTATTCTACATTATCTGGAGAAAGTTTTCCATTTAACATGTGATTCTGTATGGTTTTGTATGTTATTTCATTCGTGCCTAAAAATACCCTTAAACGTATATTTATTTTTCTGTACTATGTGTTTTCTCTGCTGTCTATTTCACTTTTGGTGTACTTACTGGGAATAATGACACAATAAAGGGTTTGGAGTTGATGCTCTTCAATTCATCACCTGTTGTGTGTTGTCTTCATTTTAGCACTCCTCTTTAGTCTAGATTCTACATCCTTTGATCTTTTTCTATTTCCCTGATAGTGGTTTATTTTAGGCTTTCATTTCCCCCTTATTCTCCATCTCTTCACCTCTCTTTCACCACTCATTCCAACTGACAGTGCCTACCATTTGCTTTTCCCTGGTGAAATCTCTTTTATTGAAATTAGGAAGCTGTCTTTGTGTGCTGTTTAGATCTATTAGTAGTAGAGTCTTTTCCACCTCTGGGATAAAACAGTCTGTAGAATGGTACTCTTACTTTTGAATTAAGTCCAATTGATCATCCTCATCCTACATGGAAGATGGAATGGGAAGGTTCACCTGAACCAATTCCCAGCTTTCATTGTCACCCTCACCCCATACTTATTTCTGTTACAAACAAGGCAGAGCTTTGTGGTAGTAGTGTGGCCAAAATATCTGTGCTGAGGTCTTTGTGCTGGCACATGCCAGCAGGTCTACATGTCATGTAGGCAAAAAGCCTTTTCCTCCCAACCTTGTGAAACTTCAGCTGGAATTTTCTTAACTGCAGGATGAAGTTAATATCCTGCACAAACAGTAGGAATTCAGAACTTTACAAACTGAAAGCATGACCTTGTTGTAGGAAGTAGAAAGTGATCCTAAATGTAAGGGCTGTTAAGAAGGCCTGCTTTAAAAAAGCCATCTAATGAACAGCTGCTGTGATCTTGGACAGATTTTTCAGGAAGTACTTAGTGCTCATGGTGACCAGTAGGATTTATTTAGTGATGGTGTAAGCAAAACATAAAATTCTGAATAAAGAAATTTAGAAACCACTTATGCTACAGATTCAGCAGTGCTGAAAGTGATAGCTGCTGGTCAGGATTTATGCCAGCTCTCTTTTATGTTTACGGTTTTCTTGATTCAAACGTGTCCTGACATGTCTAGAATTATCTAGCAGTGCAGTTTTCTGGAATAAGTGAAGGCCAAAAATGGGAGAGACTCCACTGAAATTATGACACCCAGCTTTATAGGTTTGGTTCAACATTCTTGTGAAGATGTAAGAAGAGGTTCTCTGCTCCTTTTTCTTAGAGTTTATTGTTAGCAGCCAAAGATGAGGTATTTTTAGACCAGTACTTATTTCTCAAAAAATGCCTTCAACCTTGCAAAGTTGGTTTATATATAAATAAACTCCTCCGTGCGTTCCCATCTGGTAACTTTTGAAATCTTCAGATTTGTTCACTGAAGCATGCTTCCTTTCTAACTCCCTCACCAATTTCCCTGCTGCAGAGCACTGAAATTGGGAACAGTCTGCTAGCTTTATGTCCCCAGTGACACATCCTTTTCTCTCTACCCCAGTCCAATCTAAATTGGATCCTTTCCTAGGAGTGCAGAGAAATGAGGGGTAAATAGGCTGAGTGATGCCACACTGGAAGCTGTATAGCTGTTGATGTAAATATCCTGGGAGTTCCAGACCACACCTGACAACAAGGGCCAGGTGCTTACCCACCTCCTGAATGGCAGTCTGGTTGTTCTGCTCAACTGTATCCAAGAGGGCATCCATGTCAGAGCAGATGTAACAAGGTAATGTGAGTCTCATTTTTATGCCCAGCCTCTGTTTGAATCTGCTGTGCCTGAGGTTCTCATGGTTGCAGTATGTTAAACCTTTCCTGAGGAACAACCTCGTGTCCCTTCTGACATGTTCTTTGACCTGAGATTGCTTGATGCTCTTGGCTGCAGAACTGGTTAGCGGGAAGATTTTGTCTTGTGAATGATTCCTGTAAAGGGCAGTTACTAAGAGCCAGCTGGGTCCATGTATGGGTTTCACGCTCAGCATTACAGTTGAACCTCTCTGTGTTTCTTCTTATGTCTGCATGACTTTGACCACATGACTTTTGAACTGAGCTTTCAGTGGAGTTTGAGTGCAGAAGGTGGAGTTCGGTTTGGGTTGGGATTTTTTATGGCTGTTAGCTTTTTGTCTAAAAATGGGAACTAAGTTATGGGATCCCTTATGTGACACGTTGTTCCCAGTGTATAGTCAGTCTTCCTGACCCATTATTTTTGGGCTGTGTTGGGTGTCAAGCAAACATTGCAGCCACTTTACACTTTGTCAAGAATAGATTTGGCTTGGTTACAGAAGATGTCTTTGGAAATGGAAATATGCAAACTCTTGGTGCTTAACTATTAAAACTTTTGTGGTATTTGCCCCACTGTCCCAGGAGAAGTGTGTAAGCACATCATTGCATGCTGCATTCCCCTACCAGTATCTTCTGAGCAGAAGGTTTGTGGAGAAAAAAGGAAAAGGAATATAATGAAACTATTGGGGTACAACTTTCTCATTTAGGTAGCCTTATGTATTTTCCATACCTAAGAGACAAAGAAACGAAAAAGAAGGTGTTGGGGGTAAGGCACCTGGCTGTGAGAAAGGTCTGTGGGTTCACCTCCCACAAAACTGAAGTGTGGCAGTGCAGGCTCTGGCCTAGTTTGGAAAATGGACTGCAGGGACAAAAGGCACCACAGGCGAGGCAGGAAGTCTTAATGGCAATAGGAAGTATTCAACCTCTTTGTATCAACTGTGCATCATTGTAAAACTGAATCCAAAGCTGCTGAGACAATGGCTGAGCCTTTGCATGACCTTGAGAAAAGCAGGAAGTGAAACACTTTATTTGGTGCACGGAGGCAGGAAGGAAGAAGGTCCAGAGGATCTTGAAGTATATTTGGGTGTTATCTGAAGTATCTTTTCAGCCAGTACGCAATCTCAGTCCTGAACACAGCATACTGTACAAGTGACAGTAAAGAAGTGACAAGCCAAGGACAGTATGTTATCTGGGAGTGGGAATTGCAGTCTTGTTGCTTAGATGGACTTTGAAAGCACTGGTCGCCTGCAGGGCATTAAAACATCTTTTCCTTCTAAAGCTCTGTGTCAGAAATGATCAGTGTTTGAGAAATGTGACGGAGGTGGCTTGCACATTCCTCCTTGCAACATGGCAAGCCTAGGGAGACAGCACAGTTTTGTTTGTTTGTTTGTTTTTCTGAGACATTTCCAGCATTGCTTGTACTCTGGGATAAGGAAAGAAGAGAGTACACAGAAAGGGGAGATTGTGTCACCAGATCCTAAGACAGGAGTGAAAACTCCCAAATTTCTTTGGCTGTATCATAGTTGACTGCAGTTTTCTTTGAAAGTGGTTGGCTTATGTTACAGAGAATCTAGTCCAGGCTGTGAGTTTTCACTGAATAGGCATTGATTAAATTCCAGAGGATCTTGTAGATGTTTGAAAAGGTTATCACTGCATGCAGAACAAGTACCTCATACTGCTGGGATCCCCCTCATAGCAGGGATTGCCAGCCCTTGATTTACCCATATGTAGCTAAGCCTTTACATGAGAGAACAAATACTGTACTGGTTAAATGTTTCTTTAGAGTAACTGAGCTAACAATCTGGCTTAGGTTTTTTACCATGTATTAAGTTATTAAAAACTAATTTTGGAAGCAAACAACTCTTGTTTTGACTCAGTTTTACTTCAGAATAATCTGTATGGGTGTATTCTTTGCTTATATTGATACTCAAATATTGTATTTCACCTATGTTTTACACCATAGCCAGGATGTCCTATAAGGAAATATAAGGCTATTGCAATTTAAAAAGCCAGAGGCTACTGATAAGCCTGGTATTAAAAGGAATAAAAATCCAGTGGCGATCAGTTATAATATATTTTCTTTAATCTTGGTTGGAGTGTGGGAACCATCTCTGCTTGCTCATGTGTCATGGTGAGTGCCTTAATTGCTCCTCTTTTTATCCTTTGATGCTAAAGCTGAGGAAAATATATTTGGTTTATTTTTGTCATGTATCTAGTAATTGGAAGTAAATCAAGTTTTGAAAGAAGCATTTCGTTTTCTTGCGTATATTCAGGATGAGATGAAACAAAGTGAATTTTGTTGTGGCTTTCTAAGGCAGTGGGAAATCACAGAGTTGTTGTGTTCATTTCAGTATCGGTTGGTTGAGTGGTTTGCTTCAACACCAAAAAACTCAGAATATGCTTTGAGGCACTGTGCTATTGCTTTAGCTGTGTTCTGCAAAGACCAAGTACATGCCCTCATGCCTTTCACTATCCAGGGAAGAAGTTGTTTTTTGGGGGAGGAGTGTGTATGAATATGCTGGGAAACAGCATCCTTTCTGGTTAGTGTCTGGCCAAAGCGCTCTATATTTTTAGGCAAGGTGTGCTTAGATTGCACAGTCTCTGGGCTGGCTGATGTGTGCTACCCTCCCAGATGACTGTTCTCCCCTAGAGAGGTTAACAGGCTGCTCTGCTCTGGAGGGCCATGACAGAGGCTGCTCCTGCCTCTCCCTGCATCAGCAGAGCAGGGCTGCAGTGTGTAGCTGCTCAAAGGCCGCTGCTGCTTAGACGGTGCTCAAACACGCAGGAATTGTACATGAGACTGTCTCAGGGGAGGTTTAGGTTGGATATTAGAAAAAGGTTCTTCCCCCAGAGGGTGGCTCAGCACTGGAACAGGCTCCCCAGGGCAGTGGCTGCTGCACCAGCCTGACAGAGCTCAAGGAGCTTTTGGACAACACTGTCAGGCACATGCTGTGACTCCTGGGATGTCCTGTGCAGGGCCAGGAGTTGGACTCAGTGATCCTTGAAGGTCCCTTCCAGCTGAGCATATTCAGTGGTTATGTATGTGCAAAGATATGCCTGCCTGTCCTATAGAACCCTAAAATAGAATATGTATTGTGTTGCCTTTCTCAGTCACTCATTTCTGTGGGGTACTTGCTGTTACAGTATCCACATACAATTGCCATCATGGTACCAAGATGCATTGGGGTAAACTGCTGGTTTGGGGCTCCTTATGTGAAAACCTCCATTTGTTATTCCATAGCACTTCACACCTGCATGCACAAGTGTGCTTTCCATTGCTCCAGAGGCTGGTCCTGGTGGCTTTGGCTGCAGCCCTGGCATGCCGTACTTTTATGTGTTTCCTCTTAGCATTTCCATGCAAATTGGGAGTTTCAAGCTCTAGCCACATTGGAAATACAACCATGTATTATGGTAGTTGTCTGTCTGAAAGTTGGTGTAAATGGCTTGCTTGCCATCACACAGGTACTTGTAGTGAAGCCTCCTGGAATACTAATGCAGCAAGCAATTACTTGAATCTTAAAATCATCTTTCTTTTCCCACTTCTGACTCATACAGAAGGCAGCTTCTGCAACAGAGTGGAAAGGGACAAGCAGGCAGTAGAGTCTCCTTCGCCACCTGACTCTGCCCTCCTCCCCATGCAGACCTATCTCATATGCAGAATGAGGCAGAGCCCCCAGGGGAAAAATAGCATCTAATCACAGCACTGGAAGCAGAGCGCTTATGCACGCAGGTGCTGGTACGAGGTCACACAGCCTCCAATTTGCGTTCTATTTCTGAAGCCTGGAGTACTCAAATGACATTTTTCCTTCCCTCTTTCCCTCCTGCTCCCAAACCGTGTTTATTATATATCTAACTGCTCAAGGCCTGATGATTCTGTCATCTTTATTCATAAGTTGGTGAGAAGAAAAGATAGAAGCTAGACCTAAGCTACAGTCAGTATTTTATTAGCTTACAGACTCTGCTTACAAGGGAGGCTTGTGAGTGACCATTGCTAGAGGGTGAAAAGCCTTTTGGCTAAACCCAAGCAAGTGCAAGTCCTCAGCTGCAGCTCTCCAGGTGATAACTTTGCTGTTTGTCAGAAGGTAATACTTGTTAAGTCCCCTCTATCTTTCCTTATTATCCTGTTGAGATAAAGCTGACGTTTTATGTAAATAAGTTTAAGAGGGAAAGGGTTTAAAAGTAAAGTCTTAGTGTTTAAATCTGTAAGAATTTTACCACTGTGTGTGATGCATGTAATTAAAAAAACTGTAACATTACAGCCATGTAGTGTAATAGATGGATGTAAGAGTGGGGGTTGCTCCACAACCTAAGAAGCATGGGGCTTGTCTTACACAAACTAGAGTGTCCCCTACACCATCACCTCCCCCAAGTTCTTCCATTTCTCAGAACTTAATGTTGAAAGTAATTAGAGGAGAGATAGAAGGAATGGTCCTAATCTTTGGGAACTATTTTCCATTCACTGAAGTGTGATAACAATTTTAGATCGGGTAGCTGAAATCTGGCATTAGTCTCTGTCTGTTGTTCTGTGATAACATTTTCCTGGGTTTCTCCCAGACTCATTAAACACCATCAGTCCCAGGAAAATCTAACAAGGACATGTACTCAGATGAGAGCTCTGCTGGACTGAAATATTAAACTATGAACATTCATAGCACTGATAGAAACTGGCAATTTTTTGTTGGATAGTTGCACTCATGCTTCACAGCTCAGGGATTCCATGGGCTATTGATGCCAGCTGGGCTTTGGTAAGTTCTGGGCTCAGGCATTTAGGTCAAACCTGTTTTACTGCTGTCTAAAATAGTTGCTTTCCACTGTTCATGCATATGGCTAGCTTCCCTTTCATTCAGTAAAGTACTGTGTAGCAATTAAAAATATCACAATAGCTTTAGGCTTTTTCTTGGTCTCTGCATATTATTCTTCTATGCAAAGGTCTGTACCTCTTTAGGGCTTTCTGGGGTAGGAGGTGAGATTTTTTTTACAGGTGTGCAGTCTAAACGTCCATATGAATCTTTTAGTGTATATATAAACACCACTATTTACCATAAAGAGCTCAACAACTAAAGTAGTACTTGCTGCATGCCCTTTTGAGGTAATCTTTGCTGCTTGGCTCAGTTCTTTAGAGTACAAGCGTTCTTCCTTCTTTGCAATGTTTTTGTGTCCATAAAGGGCAAGAAAGGATAAGAAAGGATGTGTTTATTTTTACCCATTTAGAAAGGGATAAAGCTTAGATCAGATCTGGGACTTGAGTTCAGCACTTGAGTAGCAACACTTACAAAGGCTGAGGGAGACAAGTGAAATTGGATTTTGTTATCTTGTGTTAAAGGCTCTGGCATGCTCATATCTTTAAAGCATTAAAAGCTAAATGTCCTCAGATTCAATATCCTTTAGGCAGGAGAAATGCTAATGTGAATGTTAGCTACAAGCCTATCTTGCTATGAAACTCCATGAACTCGTTGAAAATGTTTTTCCAACATCTTAAAACTATTAATACCTTGACTAAAAAATTTATTTGGAGATATTACTGCACATTGATGGTGCATTTTTAATAACCCTGCCTAGGAAAGAGAGTATTGGCTGGTTTATACAGACTCAAGTGGGTCGATAAGTGTGTAACAGATGCATGTGACATGTTGGAAAACCACTTACAGAACAATAGCCAAGGTCACTCCTTGTCATGTCTGCAGCGTGTGGCAGAACTGCAGAGCCAGAACTCCCTCTCCTGCTCTTCCAGACAGGAGAAATGTGAACTCCTCTTCACAGAGCCATGCATAAATGGATTGCCTTCAGAAGAGGAGGACTCAGTGGCAGGAGCTGGTTACTATGGCTATATGCATTGCTCACTCTAAATGGAGGAATCAAGCCAACAATCACTGTATACATTAGCTATATTTGTATATGAAGGAAGCTCATAGCCAGCAGCTGTGTGAAGGTGTCGTAATGAAAATCCAACTTGGCTCATGCCAGTCAAGGACTTGGTGACTTTCATGCCTTTAAAGCAGCGCAGACTGAAAGCAGCAAAATCTAGCCACCATGGGATCAGGTCCTTTGTCCTCCTTAAGCCTTTGTTTTGCTCTACAGAAAAATTTCTTCTTTTCTGTGCCCCTAGTAATCATAGAACAGCCCAGGTAGAAAGGTACCTGGGAAGGTCCTCTGGTCCACCCTGTCATGGGAAAGGGAGCCCAGGTGGGATTATACAGCACCTGGTCCAATCTACAGCTTTCCAGCAATGGGGTCTCTCCTCTGTCCCTGGGGTAGAAATGGCAAGTCATGATTCTGGCTTGGAAATTATGGAGGTGCTAGCAAGCCTGGGCTCTGAGATACAGAATATGACTAAAACAACTCCTAACTGTGTTGGCTTCATAGTCCAGCCTGCAGCCAGCTACTTGTTGGGCTGTCATTGGAGCCATTTCCCCTTTCTCAAATGACATTAAAAATCATCAGTGAAGACAAAAGTAGCTGTGGGCAGTGAGACATCTCTAGCACAACCACAACCTTATTTTTGTTGCTTACAAATTTGAAGCCCTTTGCCTTTCCTTTTTGAAACTACCCACTGAAGCTAGAGTTTCTGTGGGGTACCTAGCAAATTTTGTTGCAGGGTGGCTGTCAGAGTGGGCCATTGGCTTTTTCATTTATCCAGTGCTGCATAAAAAGGTAAGTATTTGATAAGTGAGGGGTTAAGCCAAGGCTGTTACCTCCAAAGGCTTGCTGAAACTCTTGTTCCTGTCTCCAGTGCACAGATTTTCATGCAAGTGGGAGCAGTGGACTTGGGAATGCTCAGGAGGTGATTTATAGCACATAGCCCAAGCCGATGGAGCACTTCTATTACCTGCTGTCACTTGTAATTCCACTGTTAAGGCTGAAGAGGGTTTTGCACTTCAAACAGGGGCTGGTTCTTTAATCCCAATGGAAAATAGAGCATATTTGCTGAAGATGTAAAAGCTTGCCTTTTAAAAATGAATTTGGTTGTTGCAATCTACAAATATTTTAATTAGCCTGAGTTCAAATTAATTAAAAACTGTCATGTAAAGAATTGAGCACTTGCAGGTTTTACAGAGTTTTGAATGATCTTAATGGAATAAAAAAGACACTTGGAACTTTCCATATAATTAAAAATAATTGAAATCTTCTGCCTGCATGTATATTAATAAATCAGCTAATAATTAAGCTAAGTTATTAGCAGTGGCTGTATTTAATGTTACATCTAGAGTATAGCCTAAAAAAATTTTAACTAGTTCCACCATGAAACTGGAAACAATGCAATTTACCATCATTCTTCTGCAGTGGCTGGGATGTCACTCATGGGAGAGACAGAGAACACACAGACTTGCACTGGTGGATTAGCTGTGTCACTTAGCTTTAGTCTTGAAAGGTTAAATGGCTTAATGGTTGAATGACTTGCATGTTTCTGCCTGAAATGTCCCCCATGCCACTGAGACCTTGTCTGCTGCTGGGAACAAGGGAGAACCCCAAAGAACATTTGTTGCTGGTAGGATCCCTCCAGCATTTCTTTGTATGCATTATGTGTTCTCCCTTTAGTGAAAAAAATGCCCTAACCAATATTAAAAGCCAAATCTGTGTGAAATGGGCTGCTTTGTGTGAGGCTTCAGTCAGGCAAACCAGGTGCCAGCCCCTTTAGAGTTTGGTGGCTGCTGGTTGTCTTATGCTTCTCCAGTGGCTCTGCCCTTAAAATAGCACTCTGCTCCTCCAGAAGGACAGAAATCTTGTACAGGAACCCCAGCTGGTGCCTCTCATTCAATCTCCACACAGACATTTGGAAATAAGAACTTCCTGAAAGGGAGGAAAAAAAAAGCCAGATAAAATGAATGAATGCTAATGCTAGTGATTACTCATTCAAAAAGTCCAGAAAGGTGGAATCAGCTCTAAAAAGTCTCATAGGAATACAAACAGATCCCTTAGTCACAATCTGTCCTCACTGTGCCACAACATGAAGAATTTTTGAAGACTGTAGCTGCATGTTTCTTATTTCAATTCAGTTGGGTTCCTTTTGATCTCATTTCTTAATTTCCTGGATTAGTGATGCTTGGTTGGAGGCTATTGGAGGCAACATCATTGTCATATTCCTAACTGTTATTCTGTCCTTAATATTTTACTTCAAACTGAGTACATAAATGCTGGGTTGGATTTACTTAGACTGGCTGATCAGAAATACCATTGGTGGGGGAGGATGGTATATATCCTCTCTGTATTTGCATTTTTCATATTAATGATCTTTTCTTATCATCAGTTCACACAGAATTTTCAGCTTTTCTTTTATTTAGGGACTCTGATCCTTTATGGCTGGGAAGATACTCTCTTAGCAAGTACTGAATTCCTTTTTTTTGATATTTGAGATCTCCAAAGAAACTGATAAACGTGGCAAGTTCTGAATCTTGTCAATTATGTCAGTGTTTACTATCTTTGGTCAGGTTGCAGCAGCAACCAAGGTGAAGTGTCCACACTTGTTTCATTGAGGGGTTTTCGGGGGGGAGGAAGGGGATATCTTTGAAGACATTAATGAATAAAGGAGGAATAAGATTGAAACAAATCTCTGCTAGCTATTCTTTTTTGCCCATATCCGGTTGTCTTGGTTTGTAAAAGTGGAGCCACAAGCAATGAGGTCTGTTCTGCCATGTGCCTTCCCCCATGTCCAAGAAGAGAAAGGTGTGAAGGGAGATCACATGTCACCTCCTAGACCATCTTGTCCTTAGGTGAGGGCAGGGAGGCAAAGGAGGTGACACTGAGGAAAACCAAATGAATTTGCTCAGGTATGGCTGAGTGACTGGTTTAGATTCCCTTGGAATGCCCCCACTCCGAGCAGCTGTGGTGGCTGGCCCCCCATGCCCCACACACACGTGCTCCCCATGCTCGGCTCCTTGCTGCTGGACTGGACAGTGGGACACAGACAGGAACCCCATCCAGTGAGGGAGCACAGGGCCAAAATTCCTTTCTATTGCTAATACCTCTGCACTTCTGATTCTGATAACAGTGGTAGGAGACACTTGCAGGAGATAACAGGATTATGGCAGGCATTGCTGAGTCCCAGAGCTTGGCTGTTGTGAAGGCACTCAGGCTGCTCTTTTTTCCATGTCATGGCTTTATCAGTGATTCAGGGTCAGGGGTGTGGAGTTCATCTCAGCAGAGCCCCATGTGATGTGTCACACATTGTTACTGCTAACAAATAGGCTGTGGTATCAGGAGTGGGGAGAGCATGGAAGGTTCTGTTTCATTTGTCCTTTTGGACCTCCTCCCATAAGCTTCATAGTTTTCTTTAAACTGTCAGTAAAACACATCTTGAATCTGTGGTCTGAAAGACTGTGTCCTTTCTGGTTAGGGAAATATTTGGGTTTGAACTTTGAACTTCATGCATATGTTATGAAAAAAATCAGTAAGACCTGTCTGCATTGCCTGAGTATGGGACAGAATGGTGCTTACTACTTAAATGTCATTTGGTTTATTATTTCTGGGGAATGGATCTATACATCTGCTTTCTGATTAGTTCTCTTGTTGAAATAAATTCTGCTCATTGGTGTCATACTTTAATGGGCATGCTTTTTACCTGACAAGGTACAGACATCCTGTGTGGCAGAAGAAAACTGTAAGCAGTTCAGGTGTATTCAGGATAGTTTTCCACTTGTTGCAAATAGCTAAAACCCAAGTCTGTGTGTCCAGTGAAGAGTGAGCCAAATCTTCCTTCAGCGTAACTGGAAGTATAAAGGGCATTGCTATTGCCTTTGAATGTATCTACCTATTCTGCTGTGAACAACAGTGCCAATTAATGCATTGCTCCTTACACGTGCGGGACCTAAAATCTGCTCCTCTCATTCTTCATTCAGAATAAACTGCTTGGGTGAGAAACAACTTGCCATTCACTTTTACACAGGTAAAATTCCTACTTTAAAAACCAAGCAAGTGTGACAAAGATGACCCATGTGGTGAGAAGCCTATCTGCCGACAGAGAAGGGTGGGGCTTGCTCCGAGGGCACTGTCAAATTCTTACAGCCCTATTGCCTGTACTCTTCTCCTGGTCCAACAGCATGACCATGAACACACTGCCTAGTCCTTCTTTGAAGGTAATCTTCTTGTAACTCCACACAGAGAAATAGTGGGAATTGAATGCCTCATTATTTATATGGATGTAGCCCCTACCTTTGCCTCAGTTTCCCTTTCCTAGAAAGATGACAGCAATTCCAGCATCACACCATTTATTTAATTTGACTTTCCTTCTAACCATGATGTCTTGCATATATTGAAGTATGAAGGTGTGTTAGTAACGGATAAAGGTAGGCCTCCAGGCCATGCTGGCAATCCAATGGAAATCACCTGAAATTTAAATCTGCAGTTCCTTCTCTGTGGTTCTGGTGCTCATTTGGGTGATGACAACAGAGGAGATTTTTCTGCTCTGGAAAATCCCTGTTCATCAACTGCAGTACAAGAAGAACCAGAGAGTCTACCAGGACCGTATTGCTTGACAGGCAAGAGGCAGAATGATCCAACTCAAAAAATACAGCTTCCTTTTCTTTTCTCTTTTTTTCTTTCTTATTTTTATATAGCATATTTTCACACCCAAAAATAGCCTATATTTTTCTCAAAGTTCTGTGTTAAATATTTTAGTTAGCCTCCTGCCGTAAGTTTGGATCCTCAGAAAAACATCAGGTTGATTTTTAAAACATGATATACATTTTTCTATACCTGTATAAACAAAAATGTTATTTTGTTGCCCTTGTTGCAGGAGTTATTGTTTGGATCTCACTCTCTTCTCTAGCAGAAGCAAGGCACAGCCACCAGACCTGCAGAAGGGCATCTGGAAAGGTAAGATGGAATGACAGTGTACACCCACAGAGTGGTAAACAGACTTTCAACCAAGATTGTTCCCAAATGCTCTGCTGGTGGAGAGATTTGAATAGATGAACCTGCTAGTGAGAAGTTGCTGTGGGGCATGCTGCTCCAAGTCCAAGGTTTTCTGCTGAGTGAGTTTTGATGAAAATGAATCACTCAACTGGGTTGGCGATCTTGTCAAATGAGTTCTTTAGTGCTTTCATGCTGCTGAGCTACTGGTATTTAAAGTGAAGTTTCAGAGGGGTCCATTGAGGCAGGGCATGTGTTCCATTCCTGTTCAGCATTTTTACAGCAATCTAACTTTGCATCATCATGCTGGCTATGTTAATATTTTCTTTCCCTTTTCTTTTCTAGACCATTGGGTGAGACTGAAATGCATATAACTACATACCTAGCAGATATTTTGGCTTTGTGCAAGAAGCCTCAATACATGATCTGATATTATTTTGTTCCATCTCCTTCATTATTTTTTTCCTGTAAAGACAAACTGCATATTTCAGTTACAAAAGAAAAAAAAAAAAAAAGAGAAAGAAAAATATATTTGAAATCAACTCAAGTCAATTCTGTTACAACAGAATTGGCTGCTGCTGGGGATCCACTGTGAATCTGAAGAGAATTGTGCCTGTAACTTCACTGGAGATCTCAGCTGCTGTTGTGCTTTTTATCACTGTTATGACAAAATTGGTTGTCCTCTTCAAAGGCAATGCCGGGCTGGTCTCGGTGATGGTGTCTCCATGTGTTTTGGTCTCGGTAGGTAGTGCAACCTTTCTCCAGTGGCATCCATAGGTTCCTCTGGGTGGTCCAGCACAGCCTTTTCTCACCATCCCTCTCTCCTGTAACTCCTGTCATCTCATCACTCCTGGCTCTGCCCTTCTGGAACAGCTCCCCCCTTCCTACCTCGCCCCGTTGTGCCTCTCCAGAAATTACCCCAGTGTCAGACACGATGCGTGCTCGTCACACAAATGGGAGCACTCTGTGCAGAGGAGAGGCTGAGCTCGATGTGTTTGGGGGGCTTTGCTGGGGGCAGGATTTCAGCTCCAGCATTGGGGGAGCACAGCAGGGGGAGTCTGCCACGGCTCGGCTGTAGTACAGCAGCACTGGCAGGGTCAGTTCTGCTGGTCTCCAAGGAAGAGGCTGTTTTATCAGTTACTGAGCTCTAAGTGTGAAACATCACAGCTGGGAGGGGAGAGGTTTAGAAAATGAACTTGTTTTCACATTTATAAGTCTATATATATATATATATATATATATATGTATAGATATTTATAGATATACACACAAATGTATAAATATATATGCGTGTCTCTCCTATATATACACTTACATGCACACACTAGCCAGTCGTATTGCTGATGGAGAGAAGGATGTCATGTCCATTTTTGGAGGTGTTTAAATTCAACTGACAAAAAGTGTCAAATCATTAGGCCATGTGAAAAGCACAGACTTGTGCTTTTTCAGGCAGAAGGTAATACTCCTGGAAATAGATTTTCTTTAAAAACTGGCCTTAATATTTCAAGAAGCTTTGCTGACTGAATTTTCAGCAGAGGAGACCAGCCCAGTGTATGTGTACTTGGAAACAAATAATGTTTTGTTGTTGCTTACAGAATGTAAATGCTGAAAAACTCACACAGTCTCCTTCCTGCAGTGTTTTCCTGCTAAATTAACATCATGCCAATCACATTGGGTTTATTCCGTGAGCACTTGCAAAGTTAATAAAGTATCCCCACGACAATTGTTTCACCAATTAAACTGTCTCTGCGTGTTTTAGTGTAGCTTGTAGTTGTCATAAGGTAAACAAAAGATAGCAAACAATCCTTGACTGAAAGTCGAGTTATGACTCATAGAGTTACAGCAGCGAAAAATTGAAAAATCACAAAACATCCTGTGCATGAATACTTTACTTCTTTCCCCCTCAGTCACCTGAAAAATAAGCTTCCACAGCAGCAAAACCAGACAATCAGCAACTACCCCTACCCATACCTGAAGGGCAGGCTCTGAATCCTTGAAGCTGAAATATAAAAAAGCCAAAAAAAGGCAAGTTGTCTTGCAGGAGCTTGGCACCAGGAGCTGGAATATGTTGTGTCTGAAGACCTAGGAGTATTTTAGGACAGCGCTGCCTATTGAAATGGAAATGTGATTTTCAGGCTGCTTGAGCAGACAGAGTGCATCATAGTCAGAGGCTGAAGTAGGCTAATGAAGTGCCCTGTCTTTGAAGTCAGATTGCGTAATACAAACCCCAGAGAGACGCTTAGAAGATTTCTTTTTTGCCTTGCATTGATCAAGACTAAAATACTTCTGCTATTAGTTTCAGAAAGGTTTAATGGAATTGGTGGTGGGACTACAGAAATTCCAATGACATGCTATGCAAACAAAAGCTTCGTTAATGAATACTCAAAAGATTAACCTGAACTGCCTACATGCATTATTAGTGCTTTTAACCCCCTACCTTCCCCTGGTGGTTATGGATAATGCAGAGTAGTTTAAGGAGAGGTGGGGGAGGGAAACCCAAAACTCACTAATGGCAATTAGGCTATGTGATAGTTGGGAAAAGGAGGCACTGCAATTCTCAAAACATGCCATTAATCTCTGACCTGATTGGCAGGTTAAGATGCTCAAGATCATTGGAGATAGAAAACTTCCAACAGAGCACATTGGTGGAGTGTGGGATGCGGTCAAATTTGGAGAAAGAAGAGTGACAAGGCACGTGACAAAAGCTTATTTTCCCTCCCCCAGTACATCTTCAGAGCCAAAGAACTGAGACCATTTATTGAACTAGGTTCCCTTTTCATCTTCTTATTTTTCTTATGGCTGTGAGTCACTCTGAGATTGATTTATCAGCACTGTTAATCTGCTCTCAAAAGGCTGTCAGTCTCACTCCCAGAAGCTAAGCTCTCCCATTAAAAACCTGACCTATTTAAACATTCTTAAGATACCGTAATGATTGAATGTCAGCAGGGGAGAGGCAGCAGTGACAGCTCTGAAATGTTTATTGTCCCAGGCCGGACTAGGAGGGGAGTGTGCTGCTGCAGCCTGGAGCACTGTGCTTGGCATGGGATCAGAGGCTGAGGGACAGGCGCTGCCAAGCTGGGAAGATCGGCAACGCTCCTGTGGTTTAGAGGGTTAATGCTCAGAAGTCCCTGCTGACCCCATGCTGCTCAAAACGGGGAGAGGTGTCAGGGGTTTGCATGTTGATAGCAATAGATCACAGATTACAGTGGCTTAAATACCACTTAAAACATTTTTGGTGGCTTAGGAATTATTTCACGAGTCATATTTGTATGAAAGCAGATGCTTTCCATAGAGAGATTTAAATTTCCGTTCTACTGTCACACCACACAGTAGCTGTCAGCAAAGAATTAATTGAGGAAAAATATTTAAAATTATGTTGCTTCCTTAAAAAGAAAGGAAGGTAAAGAGATGTTCCTGATACCTCTTCAGGCTGCTGGTACATGTGTCCATGGCCAAGCACAAGCACTGCAGCAGGGAGAGTACAAAGGCTGGCAGAGACCTGAAAATCTCCGGTCTAATAATGGGAATTTAGCTGTCATAAACATACTTTCAATGTACTGTTCAGTGCCAATTTTTTCATCCTTAAGAGATGTAGCAGAGTGCAACTATTTTTAAATATAAGTTTCTCTCCCCCTCCAATTTCGCTTTGGGCCATCAGTGGCTTGAGGAATTAAAACATAATTCTTCACAAGACAAAATAAATCACTTGTATAGAGTGGGCCTGGCTTTGCTCCAGGTTAAGATGTTAGCACCTTTCATCTCCTGAAACTATTCCCAGATGGATGAACTTTCTCATCCAACTAAGTCATTTTGGTTCTTTCCCATTTGTTTTTTAAATAGATGCTGCAACAGCAGCATGGACCAGTGACCAAAATAAGCCCCTGTGGAAAACAATAGGTTCTTATTCTTTTTAGATGCATCTTGTAGAGTGATAGTCTTTCTGCTTTTTTTATAGAGCAACCCAGAGGATCCTGACTGCAAAGATATTTTCTCCAAGCATCTGTCTCTTAAACTGGTGTCCTTCTCTCTCATTGATCTTGCTTTTCACGAGTGCCAGGTTACAGTAAACATTTTATTAAGAGTAGTCTAAAGGCCAGCTTTTGTCAAAACCCAGCTGGCTGGTTGATCTTTTTGTCTAAAAAAATAGAGAGGGTTCATAACTGAGCTTTTTACAGAACCAATATGTCAACTTTTCTATATTAGACCACAATAATGACACCATCTTCTGTCTAGAGCTGATAAATGTTATTGCATTCCTTTCCAATATGTAATATTATTAAAAATAGTTTAGTCACAAGAGCTCCTTATCAAAGACCCTTGTTTCCCTAGAAACGGTGACCAGCATTAACCTTTCTAAAAGTAGCCCCTGCAAAAGAAAATGTCTTTGGTTGTCCCTGTTACAAATTTAATCTGGGGAAAATGTGCTGCAATGTCTGTTTCATATTAAGAGAAAGCAAATAAACTCCAGAAAGGCAGGATTAATGTGCAGCATCCATTCACATCAGGCTAGCAAAGAAAATAAATTGATTGTGTTTGAACCAGTTATCTGTGTCCCTTTCTAAGCAGCACAAGCATTGAAATTGCTTTAGAATTAGCTAGGGAAACAGTTGTTTGCAACCCCAAAAAAGAAAAGGGAGGCGTGAGAGCAAGATTGTAGTGCTCATGCAGGACTGATGAAAGCTGAATATTTGAAGAACAGAGAAGATGTAAGTGATAACAGTATATTGTAAGAAGATGGCTTCTTCTAAGCAATGTAGGTGGTAAATGAGAATATTGTGTTTGGAAGTAAAGCTCCTGGCTATGTGAGAGAGGAGCAAGAGGGAGAGAATATCAGCATTTTATATCCTCATGGCTTGAAATAATCATATTCTTAGTCTTCCCAGCAGATTAACAATGTCCATAAAGCTTGGTGATGCTTGTGATTTACCTTGTTTCCAATTATGTGATCAGGAGCATCTGCTTGAGTTTACATAACCACTCACTGTTCACCTCATCAGCCAAAATCACCACCTCTCTATTCTTTTTTGCCAGATATAAAGCAAAAAGATGGTGATTTAGATCCGACACACATCTGTGCTGCAGGGCACCAAACACCTCTAAAGCAGCAGGCTAGGCGGCAATTCTGGTGTGAGTGTGACAGCCAGTCCAACTCTAGAACATGACACAAGCTGCTTGTGTTCAGCTGGAGTGCAGGTTCCTTTGACAGATGAATCCAGACCAGGATGGAAAGCTTCATCCCTAGCTCTTAACCCTGTCTCTGCTCCTTAGCAGAGCACTCTTCTCTCGAGTCTGTCTGGAGGTGAGCATGTCTCTAGCACAGCAGTAGTGATTCTCTATCTCTTGGTTGCATTCCCCAAATGCTAAAAATACCAAGTTACCAAAGTGCTCAAATCCTCAGAGCTGCCACATCAGTCTCCTGTCTTTGAGCCTATCACTTCCAGAAATTCCTGTTTCTTACAAACCAACTTCATCTGTACAACCTGTCCCTGTCCAGTCATCAGCATAACAGCTTTAAAAATAGCAGACTCACTATGCAGACATTTTCCTTCTTGCCTGGTCACAAACCAAGCCAGTTGTTCCTGTGGGTATCTAGGAATTCAATGAAGTTGTGGATAAGCTCCCTCCTTGCTTCCTTGGAATTGAGTTTTGTAGAGCACAAATATATTGTCTTCCCTTGTGGCCAACAAGCATTTTCCACAGTATTTATTTTCCTTTCTGCTTTTATATTCAGCTTATGCTAGAACCAAAGGAAACCTAAATATATCTACCTATGCTGGTAAAAGCAAATCAGTCTGGCAGTGTCAGTTGTTTTGTTACTTATGGGTTGCAATGAAATGAGACCTTAGTTACTCATGGTGCTTGTTTCACGGGAAAAATGAGTTTACAATAAAAAGGCCAGACATTGCCTAAATTGGGACTCATAAATTAGTTTCCTGAAGCAAAGGACTCACTAAAATTGATGCTTACTTTGTTCTTTATCTGTGATTCACTTTCTGGGCAGACTCAATACATTCTTAGATTTCTTCCCTGTCTCGCCTTGTTCATAAACTGGGGAACACCTGTGTATTCCAAACCTGAGCCTATAGGCTTTAAAACTCCTGGGGCCCAAAAAGGGGTTTTAAAGCCCTTACCTGGGATGTGAGAACCCACTTCCTAGCCCTGTTGCTTGAAGGGAATTTGGCTCACATAACCAAATTCCCTTAATAATCACTTATTCCTGGTGCAAAAAGCTTTGATTTTCATATTCCAGAGAAGTCATATCTGAATAGTCTTAATTTACACACACACACACACCCACACCCACACCCACACACACCCACGAACCCACAGTAATTAAGTTCTGAAGCACTTGGAAAAGCAATACTTGCCCTAGTGAAAACACAGAAGCAGGAAAGGCTTCTTCCATGAAGTCATGGAGCAAGAATGAAAGCATGGTGAGGGGTGGTGGGACCAAGAGTGCCATTCCTCACTGACATTCCTGCCTCCCTTCGTCAGGGCACAGCCACGTGTCCCCTCCCTGGGCATTGTCTCCTCAGCTGGGATCCAGCAGACAAATATAGGCATGGGGGAAAACTGCAGATGCCTTTAAACAGTTATCAGCAGTGACCTTGAGATAGCAGCATATAAAGCCTGGACCAGGCAGAGTCGTGACACTTTCTGTGTGCCCTCCAGGGTGAGTACCAACCTCTCTCGCTTTTAAGTGTGGGTGCTCTGCTCTAACACTGTACCGTGGGTTTGATATGATTAAGGTTTTCATGTGGCTTAAAGTTTTAGCAGTAGTATCAGTAAATATCTAGCCTGTGGTAGTGACTGTAGGATGCTGCTCGAATGGTAGAATAGCAAATACGTGTTTCTTCTCTAACATCAGTGCATTCATTTAACCAGCCAGAATAACCACTTAGGGAAGTGTCAGGTCCCCTGTAATTATGCATCTGAGTGAAATGATTAGCCAGTGCCTGCAAGTCATCTTTTTGCCTTCCCTATCATCTGTGAGAGATGATGGTTTATTTGCAATTTGCAATTTTAAGCAGCTTGTTGGTTCGAGGCATTCTTTAATCCAGCCTGAGTTACAACCCTTGGAGCATTACTGGGCTCCCTTTCCAGGCCAGGCAGTGCCACTGCAGTTGCTATTGCATTATCCCTGCCTGCCCTTAGTGCTACAATCACTTTCAACAGCCCCAGTAAAGACAAAGTCCCTTTTATCCAAGCCTGGATGCCCCATCAAATTGTTGGTCCTGGGCATGCCACTTCACTTTATGTTACAGTATAGGCTTTCCACAGGGAGCAGGCATTTTCAAGGCTCTCCTATAGCTGATATACAAGGGCTGGCTCTTTCTGTTGTTGGCTACAACAGATTGAAAGGGAACACCTTTAGCTTTAGCCTTGTCTTTCCCAACTATTCTGCATTTTAAAAATAATCTTGCATCCATAACAAAACAAAATTTCCCACTTCTTGTATCTGCTGATGGAATTGCCTCAATGAATTCTCTGCACTGCAAGGTGTGCACAGCCTGGGCTCCAGCCTCTGCCGTAACTCCAAACACCCAGGCTGCTGAAGGAAAAGGATTCTCTCCCAGCTGCCAGAATGCTGCTTTACACCACAACATACTCGCTGTAGGGTCCACCCTGAACATGAGGGGGAAAAAAGGAAGAGATAAGGAGGTGATAGCTGAGGAACTGTCCCTAGGAGGTCTGCAAATGGAGCCAGGTTGCACAAAAGTGATTCAGAGCACTTTAGTGCATTCTAGGACTTGTGGGAACCTGCCTTGGGTCCTAGAGATTAACACTGGAGGGCCCCTCTGGCATTTGCACATTTAATGTGAAATTACACTTATGTGCTCTAATGATGTTTCTGTTTAAATGTCTGAACTGATGTGATTTCATTGCTCCACTAGAGATGAGACACAGAGAGAGAGAGTCTCTGCCATTGAGTTGTGTCTCCAGCTGGGAATTTTAGCCAGTTCAGATGATGTTAAATAATTGGTGATTCTTGTGCTTATGTATGTGATTAATCTTTAAAAAGATTAAGGTTTAAAAAATTACTTAAAAATCTAGAAAAAAAATTAGGCTAGTTCTGAGAAAGAAAATTTTTGCTCTACAGCAACAAGACAGAAGGTATCAAGCTTTTACTGCAGCATCGGGAGAGGGCTGGATGTAACGCTTTGGCAACTCTGCTGTCTTAGGGCTTTATGTTCCCTAGGAGGAACATGCTGAAAAAAAATCTGCCTTGGTTGATGAGGAGTTTTTATCTCTACCAGGATTTTGTTAGAAATAAATTGAATTAAATTTTGAAAGACTACAGTGTCTGTCTTGATAGGGGTCTTGAAAATTTATCCAGCTGGCCTGGATATTGCACAGTAAATAAAATAAGGGAAGAAATTAACCTGAGGGTCACTTATGCAGCTTTAAATGGTAGTCAAATGGTGTCCTGACTTAGAAAACCCAAACAAACAAATAAACAAACAAAAATCCCTGGAATTCTAAAATTGTGTGTGTACACCTTGTAGCAGTGCAACTTCTTTTAGACAAGGGCTGGGAAACATGCTGAGTAGTTTATGTGTGTGTAAGTATTTATGTCTAAGTCTGTAAAAAAATCTCAAAAATAAATAAAAAAAGAAACCCATCATATCTGTTTGATGATTTTAGAGAGTACAAAACAAATTAATTACTTGGCTGTACAAACACAGCAAATTAGTCTCACTGAGACCCATGTCCCCTGCCCTCTCTTTCATGAAAAAAGACTCCTAAACACTGTGCCCTTGTCATTTGAGATAACAAGTGTAGGTATTAAACTGGGCTGATAAGCTGAAAGCAATCTGAAAACATATGAAGCCCTTGCACCAATTCTCCAGATAGACTTGCCCTAAGCCATGCCCTACTGCAGGGAGATGCCCAGCCTGGTGAATTCAGAGGGAGCAGCACCAGCACAGGACCTCCCAGAGCCGTGTTAGTCCTGTTTTCATTGTCATGCTAATTCCTGAATCGGAGAAGTGCAGGGAGCAGAGCCGTTTCCAGCTCCAGTGCTGACTTTCTGCAGTGAGAGCGTGGGCATACATCCCTGCAGCTTTGCAGCAGTGAAGTCTTGCTCCTTGTTTCCCAGAAAACGCCTGCCTGAGATGGTGCTCGGCAGAGGGCACAGCCCCAGGGAGACCTGCGGGAGAGCATACCTTTGCTCCAGGCGATTTTGAAAGGGGCCAGAGGAGGCTCCTGCTAAGTGGTTTTTAAAATCACAGCTTCAAGTGGTCCCTCCTGCTCTTAAGCACCATATGTGCCACAAAAAAGAGACAAAATCTTCCTGTGGAGATAACTGCGACCAGTGTTGAGGTTTAGAAGCCTTCAAGACATGTCTGACTTTTAATAAACTGAGGCAAGGAAGGGTTTCACTAAAAGTGCAGTCTAGTCCCAAATCTGTGTTAGGCATTTGTGTTTAACATTAATCATCCCTTTGATCAGCCACCTGCCATGTTATGCTGAGCTTTTTATATTGCCTGACATTGTTCACGGAATAGATGATTGTTTTGTTTTTTTCCCCTCTTTCTTTGGTAGACTGGGTGCCTTTCTTTTTCCTCTGTGAGCTGTGCCACCTTAAACCCTTGCCAAGATGATGGTCGATATGTCAGAGTTTGGGGAGGCTGCTCCCTACCTCCGAAAGAGTGAGAAGGAGCTGATGAAGGCTCAGACCGTGGCCTTCGATGGTGAGTTGCAGACTCACAGCCCTTTGTGCTGCCTGGGGCTGGTTCAGAGGGGTAAGGGTTACATATGAATGGAGTCAAAGAAATGTAGAGCAAAGCAGGATGCAAAGCCTCCGTTGTCACTGCTGTGCTGCTGATGTTGGTTCAACCAAATTTGGGTTCCTTTATTCTGCAAAACTATTAAAAACTCCCAGACAGTAACAATTAAAAACAATCTATGACAAGTAAGTGTTTATCTAGATTTAGAAGCAAGGTGTATTGGTACTGCTCTGCTAAAAGGGGAATAACCTCTCTGTCAGCTTTAGAGAAAAACAACAGACATTGATGTTTCTCTGGCCTGACTAGATGTCATATTTGCTTTGCAGCTTGCATAATAATGTGATGTTAGCTTTTAGTTCCCCATAATTTATTTTTCATTAAACGAGTTTCTATGAGCCCTGAGGTTTAGTAGTAAGTGTGAATTCATCAACAACTGCGGCCTTTTACTATTCACAACAGTTGCTGTAACTTAAGACCTAAAATCTTGTGCAGCTGCTCCGAACTCTAAAAAGGCACATACATTACTAAATGTGAGTTATTAATATTGCTATTTTTCAACACAATACTCAGAAGAATGAGAAGGAATAAGGTTAAATCTGATAGATGGCAGTTGAATAATGTGGGTTGGATTCCTTGAACAGTTTGAAATTCTCTGTGTGACTTTTTAGCAAATGCCTTAATTTGGGCTTGAATCTCAGTTCCTCCATCTGCACACTGGTGATAATGATTATGGATTTTCCATGGAGGCTGAGGCTTAGCCAGCATTTGTGAAATATTTTGACACCTTGTGCTAGAAGGATCTAGAGGAAGCCGAGCAGTAGTTTCAAAGGAAGACAACATTTGGGAGCCCTATGCCTTCTGCTTCATCACACAGCTTCCCAGCACTGCCAATCTGCTGCAATGCCAGAGGTTTTGTGTCACTTCTGCAGAAAAAGTAGTCCAGCAATCTCACTTAGCTAGGCATGGTGTTGCTGTTTGATGCAAGGCTGTGAACCCTCAGTCTCCTTAATTTCACAGGGAAGAAGAAATGTTGGGTTCCTGATGAAAAGAAAGCTTACGTTGAAGCTGAAATTACAGAAACCAGCGAAGGCAAAGTGACCGTGCAGACAACAGATGGAAGGGTACAAAACTGGTTTTGTCTGATCTGTGACTAACAAGGCCAGAACTGCAAGCTACAGAATTGTTCCTGTTTCAGTTCAGTTGCCTGTTTCATGAGATGGGCTGTGAATGGGAAGGCTCAGTAACTGATGCCAGCTCAGGGTAGGATAACACATGAAAAACCACCAAGGGAAAACCAGCAATGCAGTCATGGGTGGGTGAGCATCAGCCACCGCGCAGCCGGGGGAGGGCTGTGACAGGAGGTTTGCAACCAGCCAGTTCTGGTTTGGTGCACAGAGCTAAAAACCGAGGCTCTAGCCAAATTTCATGGCTTCTTTTGCAGCCTTAGCATTGTACTTCCTACTTTTATCATCTCAGCCTTCCCCCATTCTTCTGATACCTGTGGAAACACACGGTATTGCACACATAGGCAGAGATTGACCCGAAGAGCTTCCCTCTGCTGAGGGAAAAATATATTTTCTTCCATAAAGTGTGTGAAGCAACAGAGAATCCCAGTGTCTTCCAGTGTTGCTGTAATTGTTTTTCTTTGCAGACCATGACTATAAAAGAAGATGACGTGCAGACCATGAACCCTCCCAAATTCGACATGATTGAGGACATGTCTATGCTGACCCACCTGAACGAGGCGTCTGTGCTGTACAACCTGAGGAAACGCTACAGCAACTGGATGATCTATGTAAGGGCCACTGCAGGGGTGGATTTAGCGACCTGCATTTCAAGTGCTGACATCGTGCTTGAACATGTTCATTTTACAACTCTGATAAATCACAAAAGTGAGGGTCAACTTAATACAAACACAAAACTGAATGAATAAGATAGTGCCTGGCTCCTTAGTTTTGCTTGCTTGCCTAGGAAAGGGGTGGTGGGGAACATTTTTTTTTAAGTCAAGGCGGTGGGGAGACCCAGTTTATTTTTCATCTTCTTATATTAATCTATGTCAACACCAGCCATGGGGATTTCTTTTGCTCCCAGTTAGCTGCATTCAATTGTGTTTTAAATCAGCCAAAGGAATCCACTGGTTTTTCCAGCCAACCCCAGGTCTGTATTTTGGTGTTCATCAGAAGAGTAAATCCAACATTACCCATTTAAATTCTGATTGTCAAACATTTTCTGTGTTTCTCTAATAACCTCTGTATGAACATGTAGGGCCTAAAGCATAGCTTTGTTTGCAGATCAGTATAGGCAGAAAATTAAACTGGCATCTTGCCTTAATCCATTTACTGGTAGGGGTGGATTCTTTTTCTTTCTAGAAAACAGGACAGGGGATTCATGCCAAGGCCCTTCAGGAGCATGTCCTAATGCTATTTTTAGGGGAAGGGACCTGGATTTCACCTGAAACTTTTAGAACTTAGTTGAATTCAATAATCTATGTGCATATAGTGATTGTGCCCATATGATAACTGGGTTTCTTTGAAGATATCTCTCCAAGCTGGGCTAAGTACTTGAAAAGTTACCAGCTGACACCAATTGCCTGGAGTTACAACTCAAAGCTCGCTCTTCCTCGGAGTGACCAGGCCCCAGAGAACTGATGTATATCATCCAAAGAGCAACTATAAAGAGATTTTTACCAACTTGGCATCTCCAAAAGCTGAAAAAGGTTCCACAGCTTTGGGGCACAACACTATCATGTGTTTTTTCTCTTTGAACACCCACCAGAAATTGTCTAGAGGTTCTTGCGTACAATTAATAATGGGAGGTTGTTTCTTCTCCTAGAAATGGGTTCAAACAGGGAAGCTGTGACTTTCCATTGCAATGTCTATTTTCAAGAGGAAGTAACTCCCATGGAGCAGCAAGGGACAAAATCAGACACAAGTCTATTTGCTGCTCTTTTGTTTTACTGAAGATGATGTTTCCATTTCAGGTTGGCACCTCAAAATCCTTTTTCCCCATTTGAAAACTGTTCAATATCTGTAGTTTTGGTATGAATTGCAATTAGGAAGTCACTTAGAAGATCAGTAATTTCCGAAACTTAGGAAGTCTGAAATTCAATTCAGAATTCAAGCCTAAATCAGCAGCTGGCAATGCCACATCCTGCTTGGTTAACCAAGACTTTTTGCCTTATCACTTGAATAAATTTTTTCACCCTGGCTTTGTGTTACTCTCTAGACATACTCTGGTTTATTCTGTGTGACCATAAACCCCTACAAGTGGTTGCCTGTCTACAAAGCGGAGGTAGTTGCTGCGTACAAAGGCAAGCGGCGTTCGGAGGCTCCTCCCCACATCTTCTCCATCGCTGACAACGCGTACCACGACATGCTGCGGAGTAAGTGCCACTGCCTGCCTCCACCAGCTTTCTCCTCGTCAGTCAGGCTGCTGTGATTGTGCTGCAGGGAAGTGGGTGAGAGCTTCTGCAGCATGGAACAAACACAAAAATAGTCCACAAGCAACAGGGGCTTGGCAGTCTGTGATGATTTTATATACAAGTGTGTATACATACATTTATTTCATTTCTAAACTGCCCTGCCTGTTCCTGTGGCACTCCTGATAACCATCTGTCAGATGCACAAATTTAGCTGTCTGAGCTGAGTGAATCCAGAAATGAGGCCAGGTCCCAAAGGTCTGTTAGTGCTTTCCCAAGCTCAAAAGCAGCCCTCCAGTCAGTTTGCACTCCGTGTCACGATGCCGGCGAGATGTGTGCATTCACAGGCCGGTGAAGGCCAGCCCTGTGGCTGTCACACTGGCCCTGCCACACTGCTGCTGTGACCCTGACCTGTGGCGGCTGCTGCAGCTCTGGGCACCGATCCATGGCAGTGAACTCCAGATTTTCCTGTGAAATTTCCTTGCCCTGATCCTGGCATTACTGGGGAAAAAGGAGTTTATCAGCAGAGGGCACCAGCGATGTGCTCACACCAGGATAAATCCAAAAGTGACTTGATCAGAACACATGGTGCTGACACTTGCTTTTAAAAAAATGAAAAAGTGCCTTTTTGTGAGAGGACAAAAAGCACCGGACAGAGGGAATGTGTGTCTGGCTGCAGAGATGCTGTTTTATCAGATAAGGCTCCTCAATATGTAGCCTGCCATGACGACTGGAATTCTAAAAAGAAATGAGGAATTTAGGCTTAATGACTTGGGAAGCTGCCATGATTTAGCGTTTTCTGAACATGATTAATAATATATTAGGGTTGGAGAGTGTTCTAATAAATGCTTGTTTCTGATCAGGCAATTAGGCGTGGACAATAGACTGCTTAATTCCAGTAGCATGGCCAGCTGAAGAGAATACACATGCATTTTAAGGAACAGCCAGTGAAAAAAAAGAGCAAAATTACTTGGGTTGATCTAGTATTGCAGGAGCAGAAAGATCAGACATGAGCAAAGACACACTCAAGAGTAAGAGAATAAATGTTTTCAGAACAGGAAATTACTTTCTTTATTATAGTTTCCCAGACACAGATGAATGTGTTCAACTGACAGGTATTTACTATCAATTTGAGCAAAACACAAGAGAAGGATTCAGGGCAGGGCTGGAACCCGCACTTCTGGAAATCATTCTAGCCAGTTTTTACCTTTCTGTCTTTGCTTCATGTGATTCTCTCCTGTCCTTGCGTGACTGATTCTGGTACCCATTTGCAATTATAATAAGTGATTTGTACACCCTACTTAGTTTCTCTTTCTTTTTTCTTTTTTTCCCCTTCACAGATCGGGAGAATCAGTCTATGCTGATCACGTAAGTTCTTTTTTGACTGATTTGAGACTTTGTTGTTGTGAAAAACTTTGAAGAAAAAAACCCTGATAAAATGCAAGTTGACTCTTAAAATCTCAGCTAAGTTGCCTGGAACCAAGTAACTGTCAATTTGGCCATCTGATGGTTAACTTGACCTCCATGAGAAAGGAGTAGCTAAAGGTTTGATGGAGTCTGGCCCACTTCTGACCCCCATCTGGTGAACATTCCATCTAGGCATGAAAACAACTCAGCAGGCAATTAAAACTGCTCCTTGCAGGATTAGCCTTTCTGTGGCTGTCATCTTTGGGTGCAGAGGACTCCTGTTCAGTGTGGTTACTCTTGCTGAGAGTTATGTTTCAGAGTGTTGTGTAGATACATCTAAAGAGGGAGAGATGATCAAGGCACAAAAGAGCCTTGATGGTGTGATGTTTACCGGCAAGCATGAAAGAATGGAGACTTGGGTGTCTCTACAAAGTTACAAGTGCTCTTGGGTAATGCTGGCAAATAACTGCAGCTTTCTTCTGCTTTTCCTAGCTCATTAACTGTAGATACGTGTACTCTAGGGAGTTAGTCTGGATGTTTGTAATTAAACTTCACGTCCCTAAAAGAAGCTTGGTGTAGGGTGGATTTGCGCAGGACTTCTGAGCTCAGCTGTATGAAGAATGAGTTACTGCTCTCATAGGACTGCACCCCTTCATTCAGTCAGTTTGAGGTATTTCCACAGAAATGGCTGAGCAACAGGCTGCAGGCACCAGAGTCAGAGAGTCTGAGAACAGTCTTGACAGGAGGAGCTGGCTGGACAGGGTTTAAAAGGATGAGTTGCAGCTGTTTGAGCAATGGTTTTGTTTTCTTCTCCTTTCCTCTAGCGGAGAATCCGGCGCTGGCAAGACTGTCAACACAAAACGAGTCATTCAGTACTTTGCCACAGTGGCAGCCCTGGGTGAAACTGGTAAAAAGAATGTAAGTCTGCTGCTGGCTGACTCATTTCAGACTCCCAAGGTTCCCCTCTTTCTTGTGTACAACTAACCACAGGAGACTGCAGTACTGAGAGCATGCTGTTCTGAAAGGAGAAAGGCACACATGAACTTATCACGCTCCAGATGGAGCAGAAACACCACCCCTGGTTCTGGACAGATGCTTGTTGATACCACTTTTTTTTTTTTTTTTTTTTTTCCTCAGGAGTTTCAGTTTTTGTGTGTGCTAAATATCCTTCTGATTGTGTTAAAACTGGTCAAAAGATGAAGAGGCTGTAAAGAATAAGATTTATTTTTTTTCAAATGGAAAATAGTCTTCAAAAAGACTAGGATTATAACTTCTCATCAAAACATCTGTTTCATTGAAAGCCTTTTTGTCCACAAAAAAAGGATTGCTTTCACAAAAGATATTTTTTCAATCAGCTTTTCTGTATTTCTGTTTGGATAAGTGCTGTGCTGCTTATAAGTGCTCTCTAAGGTTACAATGAATACTGCATTCATGCTGCTTTTTATCTTGTGTTTCTATGAGCTTATTTGCTATGAGCTTCATTGCACTTGAAGGGTTCAGTGCTCTTTTGTGGTGAATTAACTGATTCCTGTGAACTGTATTTATAAGGCCAAAATTTCAGCCATGCTTCAAGTCTGTGTGCAGAACTCACGTCATCAAACTCTAATATACATTCTCCTGAGGCCTTCAAAGCTTTTTTAAGAAATGGTTGAGTTGTCCAGAGCCAGCTTCCTGCATGCAATGAGGCTGGTGCTTATTGTGGTGTCTAAAACCTGCTGTGCACATGCAACACTGGTACTCCCGTCCCAAGCTTACTGTTTGGACTTCCACTGCAGAAATCTACCTGGTTTTGCTCCAGAGATGTCCTATGATAGACCAAAACACCCACTAAGTGAACAGAGAAAAGAGACTGCTGCTAGGTAGCAAGAATAAAAGAGCGAAAATGCAGACAGACAAGTTCTAGGCAATAAGATTGTGCCCCACTTGAACTTTTGGATAATTTTGGGGTAAAAAAGGGTGATGAAAATGCAACCTGACCTGATAAACTACATGAAACATCTTCCAGCTGCAATATCTGGTATTGCACCATTGTGATGTATCGTGAATGTAAAGTAAAAGCCACACTGCTGGTGTGTTGGTGCCCATGAGATAGCTAACCTTGCTAATTGTTATATTTTATATTGTTCTCTGTGTTAGTATTCACATTCTCTCTCTTTTTTCTCTCCATTGTGTTCCTATTTTGTCAACAGCCAGCTACGAAAACTGGGGTAAGTCATCAGCTTTGCTGTTTTATTTTTGCCTTGCAGAATTGGTGTTGGGCTCTGTCAGATGTGCCATGAGCCTCAGCATTTCACTTTGTGTGGTTCCCGGGGGGGATAGGGAATGATCCCAGGAGCCTTGGCAGGAAAAGTTATCCACTTCCCAAACTGAACTCTGTGCAAGCAACAGTTAAAGCTTTTCTCATTTCCATGAATCCCGAATGTTAAATCAAATGCATTCTAGTGCTTGTCACTGTCTTCAGTGGCCCTCTCCTACACACATTCCTCATTCCTCAGATGTCCCCACATGCTCCCAGTACACTAGGTGATTTCTCTCACATGCAGATCGCACAAGATATAAATCTACAAAGCCAAACAGTAGGGAGCAGCAGAATATTTGAGGCCTTTTAATGCACTCATAATTGACTGATGGTCTCAGTGTTCTGCCATTCACATTGTGTCACCCCTGGGGTGAAGCTAAATAAATCACTTTGCCACATAGGCTCAGCTCTGTAAGTGAATGCATGGCTGAGCTAGAGCTGACAGCTGATGTGGCCTGTAGGTTTCTCAATAGTATTTCAACCTTCATTTCTAGGGAACCTTGGAGGATCAAATCATTCAAGCAAACCCAGCCCTAGAAGCTTTTGGAAATGCCAAAACCCTGAGAAATGACAATTCCTCACGTTTCGTAAGTCTACAGCATCATCCAGGGACGTCTTATTCAACAGTGGCCAGTTAATAATACATATGTCATAATCCCTTCTTAGATTGCATTTTTCCTATTAAAATTATTGGATTTCCAGAGTGGAAAAATAACATAGTAGGATCTAACAAAAACCTGAAGAGATATAAAGATCAAGCTAGAATAATTGTTTAAACTGTTTACATTGTTTAAAATGAACAGAAGAAAATCAAAACCCAGTTTTAGGAAGCCTTTTTAACAGCAGTGGTAGATCTTCCTCGGAATTGCGTCTGCATTTTTTTCCTACCCCTTTTTCCACTCGGCTGTCTTTCTCCCTTCCTATAGCAGCTGTACTTTGCCACTAAGTGTCAGAAATACAGCACAGCGCCTGCTCCCTCCCACATCCTCCCCTGTGCCAACCCACCCTGCAGCAGTACTCCTATCCTTGAGCCATTAGGTTTCCCTTTTTGGCTCAGTAAGCTATCCTTGCTTGTCCCTCCGTGCTGCCATCACCTTGGGACTCTCCTCCTCTCCATTAGATTGGCAGGAGAGCAATCCTCTTGGGACCTCTGCCTCTGCCACATTTGGGTGACATTGTCTGAGAGGTCCGAAAGGAATGGCATAAGGATGACAAGCCTGAATTTGGAGCCCATGCTTCCCTAACAAATCCTGTTAAAAATTAAATTGGAAGGGGTGGAGAGGACCTGAGGTTGTAAGCATCTGTAAAGCTACACAGTTGTATAAGGAGCTTG
Source organism: Molothrus aeneus (assembly GCF_037042795.1). Taxonomy (NCBI): domain Eukaryota; kingdom Metazoa; phylum Chordata; class Aves; order Passeriformes; family Icteridae; genus Molothrus; species Molothrus aeneus. The sequence goes on along the minus strand of NC_089647.1, from coordinate 19,002,784 downwards.
TCAGCTGGAAGCGAAATTAATTATTTTTGTGTGTTTGAATATAAGAAACTAAATAAAAACTACTAATTTTTTATGAATTGGGAGAGATGGATATGTAAATGTAATGGGCAAAGCTGTGTAAAATCACAGCACTCTTCTGACATAAATAGGTGCATGTAAGTTGGGACTGCAAATGAGGAGAAGCCAAAAAAGGAGCCTGTGTGTCTTAAGCCCAGGCTTAATGCTCTGAGTCCTGCATTACAGTAAACCTGCATCATGCAACTGGAAGCTGTATGCTTTGCCATATCTTTGCCTGGCAGATAAGTACACTGTTATCCTTTCTCCACAAGCAGATTACATAGCTCTATGTATAGATTTAGGCTTGGAAGACAGTAATATCATTGTTTGATATTTTTCATTGAAAATATGCCTGTGCAAAGCCAAAGAGTTTGCATAAATTGATTCTTTGGGCCAAATGATTGCCTTCAAACTGCATTCTTTGTTTCCCTCTGTGTATACTATCTGTACTAATTAGAATATTCTTCTGTGTGAATTAGGGTAAATTTATCCGAATACATTTTGGAACTACAGGCAAGCTGTCATCTGCTGATATTGAGATTTGTAAGCAGCAAACTCTCTCCTTTTAAAAAATACAATTGCTCATCTGAAAGCTGCAAGACCCTTTCTCACTGAATTTTCCTTTGTGTGACTAGATTTATTGGAGAAATCCCGAGTGATTTTCCAGCAACCTGGTGAAAGAGACTATCACATCTTCTACCAGATCCTGTCAGGAAAGAAACCAGAGTTACTAGGTAAGCATTGTGTGGATCCACAGCTTTTAAGAGCCTAAAATTGAATAGACAGTGGATAAGGGGTTAGGAGGCAAACCCATGTGCAGAAAGACCCTTATGCTTCCACTTGATGAATCTGAACTTCCACTGTCAAATACAATCTTTTAGAGATGTTGTTCCAGTGGCAGCAGCAGAGACCATTTTTCTTTTATTACAGATTAATCTAATGGGAATAAGACTCAGGCAGGACTTTTAAAACAGCACTATAAAGGCAAAAAGTGTCACACTGAATTTGTGTAATCCAAGGTCTCAAAACATCTGGAAAATGCTATGCCTCCAAAGCATTTATGGTGATAAAACTTTAATTATCCAGATTTCCACATAGTTTCCTCTTTCTGTCCCAAGTGACAAAACTGACATTCCAGCATGTTGTGTAGCAGGAGAGAATGTTCAAAGCTGCCTGCTGCTGATTATGTGGTGATTACCCCTTTCAAGCTTCCTCTGGCTCAGCATGGTCCCACAGACCCGCTGGAGAAGGGCAGAGAGAGGCCGAGATACTTTGAATAAAACCTTCACTGGTTATTTAAGTGACGTGGTTTGCTGGCTTTAATTTGTGCTCTGAAGGAACAGATTCTGTAAAATATGTTGGAGGGTCACTTCATTGCTCTTCTACACTCCCACTAAGCCATAGCAATCATAATCTCTTTTGAGGTCTTACTATCCTAACAGTGCGTGGTCAAATCCCTTATACTCTAAGCTTTACATGGCCTAATTAATGGCAATTACGGGAAAGATTTCAAGGAAGCTTTGCACTGAGATTCCTGTGAGAATCCCTGTGCTGGGAAAATGCTCTGTTTCTCACAAACTCTCTGTGTGCTCCACAACAGCACACACCTTTCTGGCCAGCAGGAACATGTCTGCAGACTCTTGAAGAGGCTGAAACCAACAGGGGCGTGTGTTTTGTAGACAAGAAATATATGTGCTTGTATATAAACACATCCATATCTAAATATGGATAAGTATTAATATCAATAACTATGGATGAACATAACTATAAAGTCATTTATATCAGAGTGACTACATAGCAAAGTAAGACAAGCTTATAGAGAATAAGATTTCATATAAACATATATTGATAGCCATTTATTTATGATATATGATATATATTTATTGATAGCCACATATTTAGATTTGTAGAGGTGTGTGCCTGCATAAAAAAAGATTCAAATCTAGACCAGATTTCAGTCTGGGGAATGTGGGTGAAACTTTCAGTTGATTTAAGGAAGCAGGATTCTGCCTGTACTTTTAGAGGCAGCTAGCTTTGTGGACAACAACTCCGCATTTTGGGGTTTTGATATGAAGGAATGACAATGGACCAAGCCATATTCTGTCTTTTGTTTATCAAAAGCCAAGTGTCTTCTGCAAATGATGCTGGAAGTCACTCTTCTCTGCGTCTGTTATAAAAAAGGAGAGCCATGCCCATACTCCCTGTCTTGGATCATACTAAAATCTTTTTCTCCTCTCTATTTAGATGAGATTTTTACCCCTAAAAGCATGTGAGGCAAAAAGTAGGACTATGCAGGAAATTATGGACTCAATATGCTGCAATACATGCTCAATAGATGTGTATGCACAGAAGATGCTAATATGCAGTACTTCCATATTCTTTTTATTCACTTTCTCTACAACTTCAGACTAACATAGTAGAATAGGAGAGTTTCTGGTTTCTGCCCTGCAATTATTAAAATAAAAACAACAAAACAACGCAGTAGTGCAGAGACAAATGTAGGTTACATTTGATTTTTCCATCCCCATTTCTGAGGATAACCTGAATGGACGGCGGTTTTGACCTTGGTAGTTCTTTTACAGACATGCTCCTGATCTCTACCAACCCATATGACTACCACTTCTGCTCACAAGGAGTGGTTACAGTGGACAACTTGGACGATGGAGAAGAGCTGTTGGCAACAGATGTAAGTCTGTATGGATATGACTTTGGGTTTCCTAGATCAGGGGAGGAAGACTACCGGGAGGAGCTTGACTTCTGTCCCTGAAACTGTTGGACTACAGCAAAAGCAGGCTTGGGTCTTAACTACATTCAGACTGTGAAGCACAAGGTCTGGTAAACTGTTACACTTTCAAATCTGGCCTTGCTCCATGTAATGTCCACCTTTTATAACTTTTATATATAAAATGCTAGACGAAGAGAGCTCTCCCCTAGGTCCCCTGCCACTGCTGGGTCTTCAGGGTGTTCCAGTGGCTGCTTTGGGTGATAACACCCCTTGGCAGGATAGTTATATCTACCCTGCAAAGGTAGATTGTGGGACTGCAACCACCACTGCTTTTGAGCAGGAAAGTGACAACATGTCTGTGTTTCCTTTTCTCAGCAAGCCATGGACATCTTGGGATTTGTGCCTGATGAGAAGGCTGGTTCCTACAAGCTCACAGGTGCCATCATGCACTTTGGGAATATGAAATTCAAGCAAAGACCCCGAGAAGAGCAGGCAGAGGCTGATGGCACTGAAAGTAAGAATAACACCTAAAATTGCTCCTCAGCTTCAAAAGTCTGGCATGTACCAGGCACTATGCTGAGGAAGCAGCTGCCTGTTTGCTTTGTTCTTGCACACTCTGATCAGCCAAGAGTGCTGTACTTTTAACAGGCTTATTCAGTGGTGGATAACCTTACTCAGCAGGAGATGAACACAGCCAGACTAACAGGATCAAATGCCATGTTTGAGACCATTTGCACAAAATGGTTGTGAAATCCTGCTGCCTTAACTTTCTCTTTCATGATTACAGGTCCTGCTTCTTTATTTTGTCATACACTTAAAACTGTCTATAACCTGTGTGGAGATATGCTCTTTTCCCTAAACCTGAAGAGTTTCTTAAGTGAGATTCTTGCAGCAATTGGGGAATAAAGTAGTCAGATGACCTTCCATAAGGGAGAGTACAGGCATACCTAACACAAATCAGGCTTTTATCAATTTGTCTTTTGAAGTGAATGTACTTCAAAACCATGGTTTTTTTAGCTGGGCATGTTTCCATGTAGAAGTTTAAACCAATTGAAACCTTATATCTCCTGACCAGGTGCTGACAAAGCTGCCTACCTGATGGGAATCAACTCCTCTGATTTGATTAAGGGTTTGTTGCACCCTAGAGTGAAAGTTGGCAATGAGTATGTGACCAAAGGTCAAAGTGTTGAACAGGTAAGGAGACAGTTTCATGATATTTGGATACATGTCCTGCAAGCCTAGAGGATTTGCCTGTAACATCTCAGAGAGACAGAGAGCTGCTAGAAATATTAACATGAGCCTCTAGTACCTTTTTTCATTTTATATGCCCAAACTTGGGGAAATACATGGTGAAATTGAGGGAAACCAGGGAAGAGACTGACAAAGGAACACTGTCCAGCACAACTTCTGATAGAATTGTTTTTCTGATGTGTTAGCAACACTCCAGGAAACCAGGTGCAGTAAAACCACATGGGGATTGATAGCTAATTCTGAATGAGGATAGTTACCTAGAAGATTTGAGCCATGGATTATTTATTCACTCATCGCTCATTCATTATTCATGTAATTTTTAATCTCTGTGTGACCTCAATCAGCTAAAGGCAATATCCACTTAAAGTTATCTCCTAATTTAAGGGAAAAGGAGTCCTTGGGTTGCTATGCTGCAGCTGTAGCAATATTATAGAAGATGCTGCAGCGTTTTGGTTACAATAAAAGTTGCTGTTTGAAGACAGCCTGTGGTACAGGCTCAGAAAGTAGAAAACCACTACAGAGAGGTGTATCCTGATGATGCAGATGTGCACAGGCTAAAGAAGATACTTTGGACAGACTTTTCCTATTGCCTGCTCATGCCATAGCATCCGTCCACCCTTCTCTGGCAGTAGCTCTGGACATCATAGCTGGCTTCTGGCCTGTGAGTTTCTGCTACCTTACTTCCACAGAACTTATAATGGATTAAAACATTTGGAACTTGCTGTCTAGCTGTTCCCAAGATGTACTTCACAAGCACTTTATCATACGTGTTGGTAGACATCCATATATTTAGCAGTTATTTGAATGAAATTCAGCAGAGATAATAAGAGAAACTGTGTTGTATTAACTATACCTTGGTGATTATACAAAGCATTGGGAAATTTTATTTAAACTGTACACAGACATTAAAATAGTCTACTGCACCAAAATCTTTGTGTTCCCCAGTGAATTTTATTTCCCACTGCAGTGTTCTAAAACATGTATTTTAGGTTCTGTATGCTGTTGGGGCCTTATCTAAGGCAGTGTATGATCGAATGTTCAAATGGCTGGTGGTCCGTATCAACAAGACCTTGGACACTAAGCTGCCAAGACAGTTCTTCATTGGAGTCCTGGATATTGCTGGGTTTGAAATCTTTGATGTGAGTATTAATGTGAGGACTGGTTGGAAGGCATAAAAGATGCCAAGAGATAGCTCTTGGTTGGGTGTTTCTCTTTCTAAATGAACAGAAGGCAAAGGGCTGAGAAAGCCATAAGGCAAATAATGTGTTTGATTTTACATGTTTGGGGTTTTTTTTCATTAATAGATATAAAAACCACTTGGCTGGACATGCCAATAGCTCCTGGGAACAACATCTCATATGCTTTGGGCTGTAAACAGTTTCCTTCTTGCTGTTCCACCAAGTTAACTGCAATGAAAATGCTTATTTTTTCTCTCTTTCTGCAGTTTAACAGCTTTGAGCAGCTGTGCATCAATTACACTAATGAGAAACTGCAACAGTTTTTCAATCATCACATGTTTGTCCTGGAGCAAGAAGAGTATAAGAAGGAAGGCATTGAGTGGGTATTCATTGACTTTGGCATGGACCTGCAGGCCTGCATTGATCTAATCGAGAAGGTACGTACATGCCAAGGAGCATTCACTGAATACACTGATGGATGTGTCTTCATGGCCCAGTGAACAGAGTAGGATAAACAGCATGACAAGTTTCTTGCCTTTCTACCTGCAATACAGAATCAAAGGAAAATCAGTATTTGTGGCCATTCAGCTTTACCTTTGGAATTCTGCCTTAAAGAGCCAACAGCAGCCAACAAGCTGTAACTGGTAATTTCTATGGCTGTATCATCTTCCCTGGTTTGCACTTTTCTCTTTCTCTGTCCCTGCTGTTCCTCTGTTTAGTCTGCACCACATATGATTAACATCAAACTCGTCAGCTTTTCAGGGCAAATGCAATTTTTCAGTCTTGTGCCCCTACATCTCCTGTGAGACTCCTCTTTCTCACAGGGGATGTACATGCTGATGTGCAAAGTCCTTTGTGTTCTTTCTACCCTGAAAAGGAAAGAAACCTCTCATCACTTCCTCAGCATGGGATATGCCTTTCCTTTTCCCTTTTTTTGGGAGTATAATGTGGTCCTGATGGGGACAGCTGTCCTCTGCTGTATAACCTGTCTTTGTTATAATCTCTTTCTGCCATGTTTTATGGCACAGTATCTAACCCTGCTGATCTGTGAGGAACCATGAAATTTTGCATCTTGCATTAGCAGGAAATTTGTAACAGCAGAAGTAGAAAGTCTGATTATTCAGTGGTCTTCTATTTGATCACTTTCTTGTCCAAGGGCAGGATATGTGTGCATGATCCTAATCCCTCAAAACCAATCTACCAGTGCTATGAGGTTCATTCATCTCTTCCTGAGACATGAATGATAAAATGCTAGTTGGTCCAGCTGCCCTGAAAGATAAATCAAACTCTTTCTGGAAGCCATCATAAAGCCTTCTAAGGCAGAAGTGACATACTGAACGGTCAAAGGTGACATACTAAATAGTCAATGGGGTGGTTACTGTTTTAACAGAATAGTCAAAAACTTCTTCCTCAGGTTAAGAAGAAATTTTGCAGGCTTAACATTCCATCAGATAAAACTTACAGGCTGCATAGCTACTGAAAGCAGGTAGCCTAAACATTTCCCAACAAAGATGTTCTTAAATCCACAGCCACTGGGAATCCTGTCTATCCTTGAAGAGGAGTGCATGTTCCCAAAAGCCACAGATATGACATTCAAATCCAAACTCTACGACAACCATCTTGGCAAGTCACCCAATTTACAGAAGCCCAGGCCTGATAAGAAAAGGAAATATGAAGCCCACTTTGAACTCCTTCATTATGCTGGTGCAGTAAGTTCCTCTGCTGGCAGGCAAACTTTGTATCAGGGGTCTTTCAGGTGGGGTTTGGCTGTAGCACACAACAAAGGAGGGTGGGAAGGATGAAGAAAGAGGGGAAGAAAGGAAAGATGAGGAGTAAAAACAAATATCTACTCACTCTGCACAAGTGTTGCAGCAGAGTAAGATGCCACCAGACTCCAGGACATCGGCTCCTTAGATGTACCCATAGAATGAAATAAATTGAGGAGGGCTAATAGTACTTTTGCTGAAAGTATGCCTTGCTTTGCCTTTATCACTTTTCCTCCAATCTGAGTAAGTCTAGTAATTAAACAGCAGCAGCATCTAACTTTTCACCTTGATTTCCTGGAAAAATGAACTAATTTCTGCTTTAACTCAAGGGACGGTTAAAAAAAAAATGATATCACTTTTTACTCATTTTAGGACCAGTGTGTCAAAATAGCAAAAGGAAGTGTGGTTAGCTTTGATGTGGTGGTTCAGTTTACAGTTTCACTCTTGATGAGGTGAATGAGAGCATAATCCAGTACTGTGATACCTGAGCCTGTTTTTAGAGCAGATAGGCAGAAATAATTTGAGAGGATCACAGGAATTTTTTAATCAAACTACAATAGATAAGAAGCCTGCATAGCAGAGCAGGAATTTACCTGATGATGTTAATTTCAAATTATAATTGAGCATTAAGCTAATTTTGTAATTATTAAAAGAAATGATGCTGATTTTGGTACTTAGCTGCAGTTGTTAATGCACTCAGCAGAGAAAATTCAAATTTCTATTCCCTTGTGGTACTGATAATGGAACATATTTTCCCACTAAACAGAGCTGTGGCAGAGTCCTGGAGTTAGTTTGTAATCATTAAAATTCCATTAGAAAACCCTAATTATTCCAGTGTAGAATGCTATTTTGAAGTTAAATTATGACTTGTGTGATTTATACTTCAGCACTTTTTAATAGCGTTCCTGGGACACCAATGCCACATGGTATCTTCGCAGATAACCACATGAGTCCATGAGAAGATGTTAGGGACCAAGTAGTTTGGAAGGAGTGAGTGGAATTCACATGCTAATTATTAGGAAGAGAGGTTTGGGAATTAAGAAGCAGAGAACTGGAGAGGAAGTGATGAAAACCAGGGCAGCTGGTACTGCTTTGAGAACAGCTCTTCACAAAAAGTCATTGGCTTCAAGCTGAACTGCAAAGAACTGCTGGCTGCTCTGAGGGGAACATTGGCAACCTCTGGTTTGTTTTCAATGCCTTGTTGTAGGTTCCCTACAACATCATTGGGTGGCTTGAGAAGAACAAGGACCCACTTAATGAAACCGTAGTAGGCATTTTCCAGAAATCCTCCAACAAGCTCCTGGCAAGCTTGTTTGAAAGCTACGTTGGCGCTGACAGTGGTAAGCAGCTCACATGGGCTTCCTTTGGGTTATGGGATGTGTGCTTGGGAATGAATTTCAGAAACTAAGCAATTCTCTCAACTGCAATTGCCTCAATGCTAGATGGGGCAGTGACTAATTATTTAGATGTGCACAGAAGCTCTAGGAGTTTGCCAGTTATAGGAAGGAGACCATTAACTCAGCTAGGTTGAATGTATAGTACCTCTGAGCAAGGAAAGCTGTGTTGTGAATTATCCAGTGGGAATTTGAGTGTGCAAGTGCTCAGATATGCAGTGTTGCACAAAAGATTGTGTACATAAATGCCAATGAAAAAGAACAGCTCTTGTTTCACATGCTCTAGTACTCCTTGCTAGCCCCCCCTGAAATAAATAAGAAATACCAAGTTTAAGAGGGAGTTTTGGAATATTTTATTGGATTAGTGGCAAGTACACACTGAAGGTACCAGAACACCATCCCACATTGGCCACTGTAGAAGGCTTTGCCAATATGTCTTCCTTTTTGCTTGCTGCTGTTTTTCTTTTATTTGACAATGTACATTGTACTAATGTACAATGTAATAATGTATATCTGAGGACATATTTAATCTCTATCCTTTACATAGAACTCTTATATTTGTGAGAAGACAAGTAGCAAACATTCAGAAAATTGATCTTAGGTAGATAACTGGTATTCATTACAAAGATGTAGCTCTTATGCCCTGAAGTTGCAATCACTTACAGCCTGGTTATCAGAAACCCCATTTCAAGAAATGCTCTTGTCATTTATCACATAACACTTCCCTAGGAAGCAAGCAGGCTGAAGACTTCGTAATGGGAATGAGATGTAGTCGAATGTAAATAGCAAACATCCTGCCACGAGCAAATCCTTGCATACTACTAACTGCTTATTTGCCTGTGGGTATTCTGGTCTGTCTGAATACTGCCTTGCTTTTCTTTGGTGTCAGGAGAAAGGAGCAGCCTGTCCAGATTAGCCTTTTCCACTCTCAGCAGTATCACCTTCTGAAGGGGAAAAGCCTGTGGATAATTGCATCAAGCACATTTCACTCTTCACTTCTCCTTTTATGTTGACAGGTGACACAATGACAGATCTCCTGGGAATGATCTAATGGCCCACTGCTTAAGAAAGCTGCAGCAGCTGCTGTACATTTTTGGGTCCTGTCATGAGCCTGTGAAAGTTTGTAAAGGTCTTGTCAGAAACTAGCATTCCTTGGGAGAACCTGAGTGATTCTGACTCCAAAGCTTTAAGCAAAATTCAGGGGATGCAAAGTTACTATATCTAAAACTATAAATATTTATTTCCCTCTATTCTAGACAAATCTTACTTCCACAAGTTCAGTGTCTGCATAGCAGAGAATCGGTTTCTATACAGTAAAATGTGCAGTACAAATTTTCTGTAAGCATTATTTTTCTCTAAGTTTTTCTTTTTCTACATTATCTCACCCTATGGAGCTTTTAACAAACTACAAATTACTTTTGTTAAAAGTTTTTTTCTGCCATATTCATATTTATGGGCTTTTCTGCATAAGAAATGATGAAGCATAGATCTGAAATGCAAATGCAATCCAGAAAGTTTACAGTGGTCTTTGACAAAATTCTTAACTATGGACAGAGAGCTGCAAATGTGTGATGCATCACACATGATTTTCAGAATGTCTTGTATAAAATTTGAGCAATCAGAGTATTTTAGTCAAATAGAGCAGCACTATTAAAATGGTCTCTTTTCCACACTCTGCCTGCACCCCTTACTGAGATATGGATTGGTTTATGCTTCTTTTTTTCTCCTTAGGTGACCAGGGTGGAGAAAAGAAACGCAAGAAGGGTGCTTCGTTCCAAACAGTGTCCTCATTGCACAAGGTTTGCAACCTCTCCACACCTGGTGGTTTGAGTTAAGACAATGAGTTAAGACAAGAATGTTAAGGGCTGTAAAGGTCAGGAAAAAATTGAAATCCAAGACTGAAATTTGATTTCTGGACAGTTATTGACCTTGGCTAAGGAAATACACTGCTATTAAAACTGCATGCCAGGGGCTGCTCCATTTCATCATCTTGGACCAGTCAGGACATTGTTCTTTTTACTGCATCTGAGAAAGTTTCACAAAATGGAGCCAACAACGTGTATCACTTATTTTGTTGTTTACAGCTTCATGCTTGTCTCTGGAACAGGAACTGATTACAAGTAATTTGCTAGTCCTATCTGGTTACTGCTTGTAATTGGATCCTAGGATTAAATAATGGAAAACAAAAGTTGTTGAATGAAGTGGCATAAAGCCTTTTGTTTCCTCAGTTATTCCCTTCTTCCCTTCTTCTGGGACTGTGCTCCTGGTGGAAGCCATCATTAGGAATCATGCCTGAGGGGAAAATGGGGCTATTCGACTTTTTTTACCATTACTACCATTTCTATGGGTAACATTGAGGAAGCTGTAATGCAGGTAAACCTCAGGTTGGGAAGGATGTAGTTGCCCACTAATCATGCCATTTTATCTTGTTTGGAGATACTTCCCATGAAGAGAAATAATGGGAAGTATGATTGGGAAACAGAGATCTGTATCTTACCAGCTGATGAGGTATAAAGGTGGCTGAAGGGGCACTCAGACAATAATTAATAAGCCACAGATAGAAGCCCACTTTCCAGCACACAAGCAGCTGTTAGTACCCAGCTCAGATTGTTGTCCTGACTGGCGTATGAGGACTCTGCAGTTTGCACAGTTGCGCTGATGGCATTGCATTCCACCTCCCATGGTCTCCATTTTCTACTTACTGAACAAAACACTTTCCCCAGAGCCTGGTGATCACTGAATGGTTGGCTTCTTCTGAGCTAGCTTGCTGTCTGTGTGGGACACATCTGATTAAGACCAATAAAGGGAAAATGTTTCACCAGGAGACAAAACCCCAGCCTTTATGAGGAACAGGTGGAAAATGTGGTGCTTTCCACTTTTATGAGGTGGAAAGTGTGAGCTCTTCCCACTGAGTGGGGAAGTGACTAGGCAAAGATGCAGTTGGCTTTACCAAAATGCTCCAGCAAATGATGCTGAGTCTTGCTTGCTGTTCATCTGGGGTTTTGAATTTCTGAGGTTGTAAGTAAAACACGTATCTTCTTTGCTAAAACTGATGTGGAATCCTATAATAATGTTTAATTGTACTTTGGTTTATTTGAACACATTTCTCTCTAATAATTTTGGTAAGCTTATAATTTTGTCAGAGAATTTTTAGAAAAATGAGCTTCTTAAATTAACAACCAGCCAACCAAAGAAATAGTGGTTGGAATTCCACTAAACCGCTAAAGCTAATAATGTTTTTAATGTGTTTGTTCTAGGAAAATTTAAATAAGCTGATGACTAACCTAAAATCTACAGCCCCTCACTTTGTACGATGCATTATCCCAAATGAATCAAAAACTCCAGGTAGGAAAAAGACAGTGGTCTTAAAATTTTAGAATATTTCACTCTGTCATTTTATTACTTACTTCTGAGTCACCAGATTGTACTTAAATACTGTCTGCGCTTTCTACCTAATCCAATCATGTCGCTCTCTCAGGAGATGGCATCTCACATTTTCCAATTTCCTTGGTGAAATGAAGATGAAGCCCTGGGGAGAAATTCCTTTTAATTTAGCCTTGTTTTGCCCCTGCAGGGGAAATGGATGCATTCCTTGTTTTGCATCAGCTCCGCTGTAATGGTGTCCTGGAAGGCATCCGCATTTGCCGGAAGGGTTTCCCAAACAGGGTGCTTTATGCTGACTTCAAACAAAGGTAATGCAGAGCTATGACTGTCTCCTGTTCCATTCAAGTTTACCTTCCATTCAGTCGCCTGACTTGGATGGCAGAATTCTGCTCTTCCTTGTGTCTGTGTTGATACATAGCAGGAGATTACCCTGGGTGTTTTCGTTTGGGTTCTTTACATTTTGGGGGAAGAGGAAAAAAAACCTAAAATGTAATCTAAGCCAATTTTACACATTTTTCATTTATTATTAACAGGTACCGCATCCTGAATCCAGGAGCAATCCCAGAGGACAAGTTTGTGGATAGCAGAAAAGCTGCTGAAAAACTGATGGCATCTTTAGATGTTGACCATAGTCAATATCGTTTTGGGCACACCAAGGTAAACGGAAAAGATTATCATTGCTTATGTAAAGAGAAAAGTGATAGATCTGGTATTTAATTTGCAGAATAGGACACTGCAATTTCTGGTGGTAGTGTTTAATGGAGATTTAATAATAGAAGAAACCAGCAAAATAGCAGCAAAGTGATAGTAAATTCTAAGCTGTGCTAGAGGAAATTCAACTCTCTGGCTTCCACAGAGCTTTTATTAGAGCAATTCTACAAGCAGACACAACACCAGCTGATGCTCCATGCCCCCTAGTAAAACAATAGTTTATTTAGTATAATATAGGTACATTCAAACATAGATGGACTACAAGATCAGCTGCATCTTTTGAAATGAAGCCATGTGGAATTCTCACATGATCCCATTAGTAGGGATTTCTGGGAGTCAGGAGCTGTGGTTCAGCTGACCTGCTTAGAACCCTGCCACAGCTGAAAGGTATTGTGGCAATAAAGTAGTTCGGCCTATTCAAAACTGGGGAGATAAAATCCAGTTTTAAAACAACTCTGGAACTGTACAGTGAAGTCCCTTATGCAAGCAGTATTTGGCCCTCTATACTCGCCTAGGTTATAATGTGTCAATAAGAATACAGGGTGAATCATTTCAGCAAGGTAGCTGAAATATAGCTCTGATATAAATCCTTCTTTCTGGTTAACTGACATCTATGCATGCACCAGGTGTTCTTCAAGGCTGGTCTCTTGGGCCATCTAGAAGAAATGAGGGATGAGAGACTTGCGAAAATCTTAACAATGATCCAGGCCAGAGCGCGCGGCAGATTGATGCGGATTGAGTTTCAGAAGATAGTGGAGCGCAGGTATGAAGGCATCCCCTTAAATCTTAGCAGATAATAGTAATTACCATTTAATTATAAGTTAAGTAGAGCTATTAATTACAGTCCCTAAGGCTATAGATAACCCTAAATTAAAAGCTTTAAGTGTATGTGTGATAAAAATAATAGCAACTGCATATTAATTGCCTGCAGCTTTGGTGAAAATGAGATTTGGAAATTTTTTGTGTCTCTGAAAATAAAGAGATCTGGAGGAAGTTTCTTGTATCTCTCAGAAGTTAGTAAAGGTTCCTAATATTGCTCAGAAAAAAACTATGAAACTGACTGAGAATGAAAACAAAACCCCTCACTTTTTCAATTCAGGCTAAAATTTAGGGAGTTGTTTTCGTTTTCTCTTAAACCAGGGATGCCCTTCTTGTAATTCAGTGGAACATCCGTGCTTTTATGGCTGTCAAGAACTGGCCTTGGATGAAGCTTTTCTTTAAGATCAAGCCTCTCCTGAAGACTGCAGAAACTGAAAAGGAGATGGCCAATATGAAGGAAGAATTCTTGAAACTGAAGGAGGCCCTGGAAAAATCTGAAGCCCGGAGAAAGGAACTTGAGGAAAAGCAAGTCTCTTTAGTTCAGGAAAAAAATGATTTGCTTCTCCAGCTCCAAGCTGTGAGTGCACATATAGATTTATATACTTATTACTAGAGTGTTAGTGGAATTTAATAAAAATAAGCTGTTGATACTGTCAGAGCCTTTCCAAAACTCAGAGTGGATAGAAGTTCTTATGTTTTAGCATATAACCAGGTGGGCTAACAGTGCAAATCTTTACAGATTCTGTTCAAGGTACTATCCACATCAGTAACACATGCAAGTAGTCTTGTATGTGACTAGTCATGCTCACCACTATCTCATCCTTCTCTGTTAATTACTTGTCTTCTGAAATCAAGAGTAGAAAATTTTCCTTGCACTACTTTGTTGCTTTCTATCAGGCTCCCTGACCAGTTACAGGCTAGGGGACAAGTGAGGGAGAAAAAAGGTTAGTCATTGCTGTTCTCTTCCTTGTGCCATACCAGGAGCAAGACACTCTGGCAGATGCCGAGGAACGTTGTGACTTGTTGATTAAATCCAAGATTCAGCTGGAAGCCAAAGTCAAAGAACTGACAGAGAGGGTTGAGGACGAGGAAGAGATGAATTCTGAGCTGACTTCTAAGAAGAGAAAACTGGAAGATGAGTGCTCTGAGCTCAAGAAGGATATTGATGATCTCGAAATAACACTTGCAAAAGTAGAGAAAGAGAAACATGCTACTGAAAACAAGGTACATTCAGAATTTCACCATGTATTCAAAACAGGCTGGGCATGGATTACCTTTGCGAGAAGTGCTATGGGTCTTCTGATGGTTTTTCACTGTTTGTTACATAGGCCACACTGAAGGATCAGTAGATACAGTAATTTGACTTTATGAGGTAAAAATTACCTCTGAGCCTAAGTTTCCTTTTTTTTGAAGTGAGTCTTACTGCACTTCAGCTAAAGAATTATACTTATTTGTGGTATTTTTAAAGTAAACAATCTTCTGCTATAGCTATGAACTCCTCCAGATGTCCTCCTTAAAGCCTGTCAATGGAAAAAGCTCATCTCCTGCTCTTCCCAGAGAGATTCAGAAGCTGGAGTCCATCAGTAGGAGTGACTCTGAAAGGAATTTAGTATGTTTGAAATAATGTACTACCCCCACACCAAAAACTGGCAGACATTAACTCCCTTGATGGCAATTTAACTCAAAAAGCCATGAGGTGCTGGGAGGGGAGAGATCCCTTTCTTTCTCTTGTTTTCCTGCTTACAGGTTCAGATCAGATAGTCATTTGAGACTATTCAGACCAGATAGACATTTAATCCCTTCCTTCAAAGTCTTACAAACACATCTTCCTTTCTTATCCAGGTCAAAAATCTGACAGAAGAAATGGCAACACTTGATGAGAATATCAGCAAACTTACCAAGGAGAAAAAGTCCTTGCAGGAATCTCATCAGCAAGTTCTAGATGACCTGCAAGCAGAAGAGGACAAGGTCAACACACTGAGCAAAGCTAAAGTGAAACTGGAACAGCAAGTGGATGATGTAAGCTGGCTCTTCCTTTATGTTTCACGAGGCTTGTTTGACCATCACTTACAGTGGACCTTCCATGAGCCTGAAAGGTTGCAAACCTTTGAAATATATTCCTCTCCTTTCAGAAATGTACTCCTTGTACTGTTTGTAAAAGGTTTAATTACAGGAACACCACCAAAATTGATCTGTGTTCAGCCTTTCAAAGGATTGCAATAACAAGGGAAAATCCTCCCAACTTGCACTTGCAGTGTAACTGGCATGAAGTCAAACAGAACTTTGCTGTTAAGAGAACTGTAATGCTTGCACAAATGTAAAGCATGGACTAACCCTTTTGTTATATTTCTTTAGCCCCATATGCCCACTGGCTGCTAGAAAACAAAGCTTGTAAACTAGGATGCTTGTGCTTAAGTGCTTCTGCTTCACAGCTCACTAGAACTCAGCACTAGCTCACTAGAATGGAGCACAGCCTACATCTGACTGTTGTAAACCATCTGTATTCGATATATTTATTAAGTGACTTTACTTCTAAAGCTCGAGGGATCACTGGAACAAGAGAAGAAAGTGAGGATGGATCTAGAAAGGGCAAAACGCAAACTGGAAGGGGATTTGAAACTGACCCAAGAGAGTGTCATGGACTTGGAAAATGATAAACTGCAGATGGAAGAAAAGCTGAAAAAGTAAGAAGTTGATTATGTTGCAGCACAGTTACAGTGTCATTTAAGAGCCTTCAGGTGTGTCATCCTGCTCTGATGGTTGCTGAAAGAAAATTCCATTATGAAAATGTGTAGCCAAGGAGGGAGGCAACAAACCTCTTGTGTACATGATACCTGAAACTTTAGAATTCATTAAACTTTCCTACATTAAAAAAAGCAACCCAGAAACTTACTAATGTTTTTCATTGCTTAGAGGAGAAAGCTGAAGAAATTCTATAAAGTTGTTAATCCTAACTAACTGTGGTAGTATTGTTAGGAGACCTGACTGTTAAATATGTTTTTCCATTGAGTCTGAAAATAGCGTTGCTTTTGTATGACACAAAGAACCAAAAATATAATTGCACAAATGCATGCAGAGGCTTGGCTTGGAAACTGCTGCTCAGAGAAAAATGTGTTTTCATGCAAATTGCAATACATGAGAATTGTTTTAATTTTTAGATATGTTAGAAGTTTTATTGAACAACTCTTTAAAAATTTTAAAATCCTAACTTGAAGCTTCAAGGCAAATTGTCACAGTAGGATTTTCCTTTCTGTGCCAGGAAAGAATTCGAAATGAGCCAGCTGAATTCCAAGATAGAAGATGAACAAGCTATAGTGATGCAGCTGCAGAAGAAGATCAAGGAGCTTCAGGTCAGCTTGCTTTTTTATTGTATATCTTAGGACTAGTTTCTCTTTGTGCCTCACTGAAAGACCTTGCAGAAACTTTTCACGGCTAGCTGCAGCTCCTCTTTGAGACATAAAGTGGTACATCTCCATAGCTTCCTAGACAGATCCCTTTTTTCCCTCAGGATGGTTGCTCTATAATATTTCCTCCCAGTAGCAGGACAGATGACCACAGAATGGTAGTGGTTTCAGTTAAGGCAGAACGGCTCTGGTGTTTCGTTTTAAGCAAATAATATTGTTCCAAACCATGGAGGTGAGGGTAGTTACTGGAGAGGAGCTCAGCAGTGATAAGCATGGATTTGAAATTTAGAGAAAAGGTTAAAAACACACAGAAAATTTTCTATAGAAATTAAAAGGCTGAGGAAATTCAGCACAGTCAAAACACAATGTCTGGACCCAAAAACAACAGCTCCACCTTTTTTGTTAATAAAGAATATTTGTATAACTTGGATGTAAAGTGCAGATGGGTGAAAATAATCTTGTAATAAAAAAGACTGCTTCCAATAAATATTCATAATTCCAATATTATTTGTTATATGGTTCTACACACTGCTGTATTGAAACCCTGTCTTAACACTCCTAGAGAGAAATTACTGCAGTCATTGAAGTCTTAAAATGAGAATTTGTTGCTGTTACTCCTACTAGCATGTGACTCCTCACATGTATTTCAGCTGAATGTCAGACCTGTGAACATAAGGTCAATGCATTAGAACTATATGTCTTGAATTAGAACTTGCAGCACAATCTACTGCAAGCAAGATGTGACTCACCATCATTACTGTAGCTCAGGATCTGATTTACTGGCACAAATGGGCAAGTCCATTAACTGCTGAGCTTCTGCAGTGAGGTAAAATGTGGGCTGGCAGAGGGTTTAACAGTTTGTAAGGTGCCTCATGGTCTTCTGATGGGAATGGCACTGACCCAAAGGTGTTCATGTTTCTCTGGCAGGCTCGTATAGAAGAATTAGAAGAGGAGCTGGAAGCAGAAAGAGCTGCTCGAGCCAAGGTGGAAAAGCAGAGATCAGATTTGGCCCGAGAGCTGGAGGAACTGAGTGAGCGGCTTGAGGAGGCTGGGGGAGCCACAGCTGCCCAGCTGGAGATGAACAAGAAGCGCGAGGCAGAGTTCCTGAAGCTGCGGCGGGACCTGGAGGAGGCCACGCTGCACTACGAGGCCACGGCCGCCACACTGAGGAAAAAGCATGCAGACAGTGTGGCCGAGATGGGGGAGCAGCTGGACAACCTGCAGAGGGTCAAGCAGAAACTGGAGAAGGAGAAAAGCGAGCTGAAGATGGAAGTGGATGATCTCTCATCCAACATGGAGCAGATGGTCAAGGGAAAAGTAAGGGTCCTGAGGCTTCCCAAAGCCCCCAAAGTCATGGGTAGCTAAGGCTGGTCTGAAGGTTTCCCAGGACACCTGCTATGGCTGAAGTGCTTCAGAAGGTGGTGTCTTGCATCATGTCTCCCTTACCCAGCTGGTGGTACAACCCTTCTTCCCTAGAGATGGGACAGCAATTAAGATGGCCTGTCTGAAGCACACAGTGTTTCAGTCCCAGGCATATTATTTATCCATGCATCTCAGGGCACAAAAACATGCCAAATTAGGCTTCTCCAGGCTGGTGACAACTGGAGTGATGCCATATCTCTCCCCCTAAGCAGAGTCCTTTCAGATCCTGCCCTTGGTTCATAGTTTTGATCCATGTTAGCACAGAGTGCAAGCAAAGGCTTGCATGATCGCACAATGCATTTTCACTTCCTACAGCAGAATTGTGGATTTTGTTTCCTGAGTAGATAATCTCAGTAGCTTTCAGAGCACTCGAAATAGATTTCTTTCAGTGCAAGTGAGGAAAAGAAATGTCAGTATTTTCGGAGTTAGAAAGCTGTCATCAAACCCAATTTATGATAAATGGCAATTAAAGTGGAATCAGTAGAGCAATTTTCATTGGAGGTGATTTTCCCATCTAGCAATTATGAAGTGGCTATGCCTGAACTTCATAGCATATGACCGCTGCTGAAGATCTTGTAGAGCCTTTTTACACTGTTGCTTACATCCAGAACACAGTTCAGGGAACACAAATGGGGAAGGTGATCTAATAGGAAGTCCCATGTCCTGGGATCGTAGACATGGGGCTGCTCCTCCCTGCTCTACTACTGTGATATTTGTGTCTTTGTGATCTGCCATTCCTCTGAAAGACAAACACACAAAAAAATGATACATTTTGAAGGCTAGAGCTTCCAAATAATTGCCTGGAGGCTGCAACTTTCTTTGTCTTTTCTCCTGATTCCCATTAGGCCAATGCAGAGAAGCTTTGTCGCACTTATGAAGACCATCTGAACGAGACAAAAACAAAACTGGAGGAAATGACTCGCCTCATGAATGACCTCACTACCCAAAAGACTAAACTCCAGAGTGAGAATGGTATGTGTATGTTCTGCCCAGATAGAGTATTTCCCAGGAATTTATCAGGGCACCTCTGTACTGCATCAGGGAGATGCATTCTGCAATGGCATCTGCTCTGAAGGTGGCAGGATTGGGATTGCTGAGTGGAGCAGTAGCTTTGTGTCTTTTGACATTTCTATCCTCAGTATTCTTATAACCTTGGTGGGGACACCTTGCCTTGGACTGGCTTTTAAAACAAACCTATACCCACATTTATCAGCATACAGTGATACCGTCTCATGAGCCAAAATGGATGTGCCAGCTCGGAACCCAGGATGTGCCAGGCTGCCTAGGTACCTATTGTTTCAGGAACAAGGATATGTGCATCTAGAAATACTGGAGGGAAAAGGAGTTGGGCCTGTGTGAATCCCATCTTCCTCAGCCTGACCTTGAGCATTGTACCCTAGAAGATATTCACATATCTTCTAAATACCACATATCCTCTAACTTCTTGCTACCTTTCTGGCTAAAGCAGTATTATTTAATTTCTGCATTCTCATCAGATACCATTGTTCTGTGTATTTGCAAAGACATATTTTTCATTTACTGTTAGTTGTAACTTCTGTGTCTCCTGTAAGACTGTAGTTTTCACCCTGCAGTGACACACTTCCTGTGCCAAATGAAGTTTTCCTTATGTATTCATCTGTTCTGTATACTGGTCTTTGTGAGGTTCTCAGGGTGCTTTGCAGCCCTCTGAAAAGAAGTCTGTGGAAAAGTAATATTAAACAGTGAAAAAAGTAAAACCAGCTACAACCACCCTTGAAAGTAAGCATCAGTCTAGTCTGATCCACAAACTGAAGTAAAATTAATGAATCAAGCTATTAACAGTACAAAAAACCCCAACTGACCAAACAAGAAAACTCAAGTCATTAAACCCACCCAAAAAAAAAAAGGGAAGAAAAAAAAGAAAATCTGAGAAAAACTATCCTGGTTTTTCCAAAAGTATCCAAAAGTTACAACTTTGGAAGAAGCTTCACAACAGGTCAATCACAATCACAGTGTGTTCTTTTCCTCAGCAGAATTGAACAGGTGGAACTACTGTTTTTGACTGCAACTTTGTCATTCATCATCTTGCTCTTTTTTTGTTTGTTTGTTTATTTGTCAAATCTTGTGGCAGGTGAGTTTACTAGACAACTTGAAGAGAAGGAGTCACTGATAAGTCAGCTGTCCCGGGGAAAAACATCCTTTACACAACAGATAGAAGAACTTAAGAGACAGCTAGAAGAGGAAACCAAGGTAATTCTTTATCTGTGTCCTATTCCTTGAAATAGAGTTGCAAAAAGTGTTCATATTCATGTAGCCTAGATAAAATCTGAAATGAGGCATAGGCGTGACAATGATTTCTACTAATTGTACTGATCTAAGTTCCTGCCCCAGACTGAGGCACGTCACAAGAGAAAAGTTTGGGAAAATCATTGGCATACATAAATGCTAAATGAAACTTACCCAGGAGGACAGTCAAAATCTCAGATCTTACATGTTAAAAGTTTGTGTTGTTTCTCCAAAGTTGTTAAATTATCCTCAGTCTTGATAGCTTTCTCCTCATGTCACCAGTTAGGGATAACTTCAAACAATTTTCACCTCACTTGACCTGGACTGTCAAAGACAGAGGCAAAAAGGAAAAAAGAAGCTTAAGCTTCCATTTGAATTTCTAGGGGCTGTTTGTTTTGGTTTTGCTCTAGGTAACATTGGAATGTTGTGGCCTTTCTATTCCTGCAGTCCAAAAATGCCCTGGCTCATGCCCTGCAAGCAGCCAGGCATGACTGTGATCTCTTGCGGGAACAGTATGAGGAGGAGCAGGAAGCCAAGGCAGAGCTGCAGCGGGCTCTCTCCAAGGGAAATGCAGAAGTGGCACAGTGGAGAACAAAGTATGAGACTGATGCCATTCAGAGAACTGAGGAGTTGGAAGATGCCAAGTGAGTTATGAGGGCTTCAGTATGCCCTTGACTGGCAGAACTGTGCTCACCGGGTCTTATTGTGTGCTAAGGAAATAGGGTTGGAAAATTTCCTGGTTGGAAAGTCCCTCTGACTCAATGCTGTAATTTGGGGCTGTCCTTCTGTTCTTCTTATTGCTTGGGCAGGTCAATATTTCTGCTGAGTGCTTGTCTCTGGAGCAGGGGCTGTGGATACAGGGGTTAATTTGAGAGCCAACAAAATTAGATAGTCCTACTTAGTTACGTCACATTCTCTTACTTTGTCCCGGCCCAGTACTGTTTCCTTGGTCTTGACGTCCTTTCCCACTGGGAGGCTGCCCTGGGAAAGTAGGGCAGAAAGTCATGTTGGTTCACACTGTACAGCTGCTCCCAGTTACCAGGCTCAGGTTGCTGGGCAAGGTCTCTGAACATCACCAAATTCTACCTCTGCATATCTCTGATCTGCAGGATGATCTTACCACACTTTCAGCATATTTTCTTAATGTAGTATCTCCACAATCCTCTTTCTAGGTCATCCTTTCTTTCCAGCACCTTTTTTTCTTGCCAGGACTCCCTATTTTCCCAATCTAAATAGTCTATGAACAAAAGCCCAGGGCATGACCAGCCTCCTAACTGGTGGTTGTCTCATATCTCTTAATTGGAGGAAAATGACACTGTCATTTAGAGGAGGTCTTATAAAAAGTTTACAACCAGCCTGTACTGGTTACAGCTAGTAAGTAGCTAGCTGGTGCCTGAGAGTTCAGGAGTTCAATTTCAAATATTCACAGACACACAACAAAATGTTTTGCCACATACCAGTATTCATAATTTAAGCCATTTTTTCCCATCATAGCCCCTTCTCTCTAGAGGGTCAACTTCCCTTTCTGTTCCTCTTCCCCTTGCCCCATCCATATCCTCCCCCCCTCCCTGTTTTCTCTTTCAGAACTGATTTACTGAGTTACTGCTTTGGTATCAGTTTTTCTGGATAACACAGCCACAGTGACACTTGTTCATTTCCCTGTGTCTTCCCACCTGGTAGGAAGAAGCTTGCTGCTCGCCTGCAAGAGGCTGAGGAAGCAATTGAGGCAGCCAATGCCAAGTGCTCCTCTCTGGAAAAGACAAAGCACAGGCTGCAGAATGAACTGGAAGACATGATGATTGACCTGGAGAAGGCCAACTCAGCAGCTGCCTCGCTGGACAAGAAGCAGCGTGGTTTTGACAAGATCATCAGTGACTGGAAGCAGAAGTACGAGGAGTCACAGGCAGAGCTGGAGGCTTCCCAGAAGGAGGCCCGTGGCCTCAGCACTGAGCTCTTCAAGCTGAAGAATGCCTATGAGGAGACACTGGACCACCTGGAGACTTTGAAAAGGGAAAACAAGAACCTCCAAGGTAGGCTTCATTCAGGTCCTGCAGCCAGTGCAAGAGCCACATCAGCAGATGGCTGGAGGGATGCAGGTGCCCTGTAGCAGCTGTGAAGAAAGATATTTATCTCATCCTGAGATGAGCTTTCTGATGTCATTTGAGACACTGATGCTGCCAGTGAATGTTTTGCACATGGAGACTGGTATGGCCAGAGCAGAGAAGGCTTCCCTTTGCGTCCCTGTCAATGAAACTCACTGGCAGAGGAGGCAGTCTTAAGGGAGGAACAAGAAAGATGATAGAGGTGCAGTGGATGAAGCCTAAAGAGCAGAGCATGGTGTTCCTAACCTACAGATCACAGATAAAAACTAAATCACTATAGCCACTTAAAAAAGCATTCACAAGAAAAGCTGTGCCTTCAAGTTGTTCAGGTAAAAAATCTTGCTGTAAGTGAAAGTAAGGCAGGGCTTTTGTACAGAGGAGCCCTTGAGGTAGCAGTTTGAGGCATAGGTCCTCTATTCACACTCCATGAATTGCAGGATGTTCCAAACTCTCTGTTTGCTAAATCCATCCATTCCTCTTCTGTTTCAGAGGAGATTTCTGATCTGACCAATCAGATTAGTGAAGGAAACAAGAGCCTCCATGAAATAGAAAAAATCAAGAAGCAGGTTGAGCAAGAGAAGTCAGAAGTTCAGCTGGCTCTAGAAGAAGCAGAGGTAAGGAAAGAAAGCTCAAGGGAAAAGGAAGAAGGTGTCTTTATCAGGATTTTCCATCATTTTCATCTGCCCTACTTTCCCAGAGCATGTCTTCCTTCCACAGCTCTGAGATGTGGAGATTGATTATATACTCTGTCAAAAAGTTTCCCTTGCTGGGAAGAATATATCAGTTCTTGAGGGATCTAAGGGGCACAGTTTACTTTCCTGGACTGTGTGGAATGGCTTCCTAAAACTCAGTGATATTAGGAACTAACAAATTGATGATGTATCTTACTCTTAATGTGAAAGAAATGTGTTAATGCAGATTTTCTCCCTTTCTTGTGAATTTGAGCCTCTGGCAGTCACTGCTGATGAGAAAGAATTTCCACCTGCCTTTCCCACTAATATGTTGTGGCTCGTGGTCATGATGTGTGTATTTGACTGACCTGCTGCATGTTGGCTGGAGATCAGCAGGAATTTTGTACAGCTTTGTTTTCACAATCCTCATTCTGTTTCCCTATTCTCTTGATGGAAGACTAGCTAAGCTTGTGCTAAGCTTGTGCAGTTCCACCCTTCAGAGAACACCTCCCAGAATATGATGTTCAGTTCTGTGCTTTCATTCCTGTTCAGTGAGAGCAGCAGGGAGACAGAACGACACTGAACCTGGCTTATGCGAGACCTGAAAGTCAGAGGCCTTGTTATTTCTTCATGGGCTGTTAACTACTGCTTAGTTCTTCACTACTATATATGAGAGAAATGTGGGAATAAAGACAGGAACAAATCACTCCTGTTTCACTGACTTGTCTTCATGTTAATTGGAAAGAATGAACAGAGAGTTTTTGCATTTTGTCATACAGATCTGATGTCTGTTACTTCTTTCCTTGAAGTCATCTTGCCTAATAAGATTATGTAACTGGGAAGTTTCCAACACTTTGTGATTTGCAGAGATTTTTGTGAGCGGGAGGGGATGGATGTGTGGACGCCTTCACTCTCCCAACAACAATCTTGTTTTAGCTTATCTCTGTCCCTTACAAGCCTGTGAATTTCTAGAGAGTATCTGTACAGAGGTGTGGAGCAGGGAACATCTGTTGATGTCAAAACCATGCAGGCAGAGCTGAAGGTGTTGGGGTGTTGTTTGGGTGGTTTTTTGTGAGCTGTGGACTGTTTAACAATTTGTTCTCCGAGGAGCTTGCTGCTTGGTTTTCCAGATGTCAGCTTGCATTAGAAGGCAAATAAATGCGTTGTTTTGCCATGTAAGCCACTTGTGCCCTTGCCTAGAGAGAGGAGGAGGAAACAGGAAGAGAAGTGTGAAGGGATCATGTTTGTGCTGCTGTTTGTAGTTTGGGAAAAAAAAAATCAATTCCTGGTTTGCAAGCTCTTGGTGTTTTCTATTTCAGGGAGCTTTGGAACATGAAGAAAGTAAGACCCTTCGTTTTCAGCTTGAACTTTCTCAGGTTAAAGCAGAGTTTGAAAGGAAACTGACAGAAAAGGAGGAAGAAATGGAAAATATAAGGTACTGTGCAGGAAGCAGCATGTTTAAGGAAAAAGTCTGAAAAGACTGGAACTATTCTCAGGACCCAAGGCAGTTAAGCACACCACAGGTAGTTATGCCGGCATAGGCAGATACTGTCCGTACCAGAAACCAAGACACCTCTGACTATCTGCCAAAGGCTAGCCCTGCCACATTTCCCTTGCTCACTTCAAATATTCCTGTCAGATCAGTCTCAGACAGTGTGCCATTAAACCCACCGTGCATAACACACTGCAGCTGTAAAAAAACTGGCTGGCATAATCAATTTACAGCAGACCAGGGCCACTACTCTGTATGTTGACAGTATGGAGGTAAGTAGGTCTAGAGATCCACACAGGATCTCCTAATCCTGTGTGGGATGGCTGCCTCCCAAGGAGACCCCCAGGCAAAATCAGCAGTACTTGCCTCAATGGCGCTCAAACCCATGTCATCTGAGGGCATTTAGTTAATTTATGCAATTACAGCTACACTGAGTGTGGGAGGATGTGAGGAGCTTGCTATTATGTGTACACCATTTGGGTAAGCAGTGAGAATTGCAGACATGTAGAAAGTGTGAATGAAACAGGAGAGGAACTTGCAGGTAAGATGGATAAATAGGAAAAAATGGAAAGCAATTAGGTGAGAGAAGGATGGGTCTTTTGTCTTTCCCCTCCCACCCAGCAGAAAAGCCAGTCTAAAGAGTTATACCCTTAAGAGGAGGCTGTGCTAGCCTATGTGTTTGTGCAGTTATTCAGCAAACTTCAGCCTTGAATTAGTCAGTGTTGTAATGTCATTATTTCAAGAATCATGTTATTGGATATTGATAGGCTAAAGGGTAGGGAAGGGGAAGTCCAAGGCCCACTATGGCCAGCATACCCAGAGGGACTGATATGTTAATTGCTTCAAAACCAAGAATATTTTGGCCCTTTCACCTTCTGGTGTCCTGCAGATGTCTGGATAGCAGAGATCTCAAGACAAGCTGTGCTACTCAGTGCATTTTGCTTCAGCTTCACAATGAGTGTTCAGCAGACATTCTGTGTTGATTTCTGGGAATCTTGGGCACAGTTCAGTATCTTGCTGAAGCAATAAAGCTCTCAAGTTTTATCTTGTTGACTTGGTGATTTCCCAGAATTCCTACACTTTCAGCAGAACTTGGCCAGCAGTGAAATAAATGTTTCCATGTGTGTCATATTCTGCGCTTTGAGCAACTTTCCGGTTGTAAGAGAGAAAAACTTTCATTGTAGGATTTCTCTGTTACAGAATCAAGAAAATTAGGCTGTTTGTATCTGCTTTGTCTTTAAATTGACATTAAGCTGCCTTTCCCAGGGGGACCAGGCTGGTGGGTTTAATCACTTCTAAATTTAGATGTCTGTAACACAGATTTGTATGAATGAATCAATCCCCTTATAATTAGCACAAGAAAAAATTTTTTGACATCTATTTTAAGACACAATAAATTGTAGCTTTTACTACAATTATTTCCATGCCATTTACTATAAAGAGCACCTAGAACTTAGAACATAGCAACCTAACTTCACTTTGATTAATCCCCTCCACTAATGCCTTCAGCAAAAGGCTGAGATGTAAATCATTCCAGGAAATTATTCAGTAAATATTTTACTAAGTGACTGTTGGGCTGGAAGTGCTTCTTGTCAGGTTGAAATCCATACTTGCTTGTGTTTACAAGAGCTCTGAGAGCACTCCTTGCTCCAGTACTGCCAAAGGAAACACAGAGAAGGATGTTAGAGGTGCTTACAGATCAGGAGTTAGCTGAGGGTGTGAAGCACACCAGCCAGTTAGACAGCAGTGAGGCACTGCAAACTATGCATGCTATGTATGTGTGCTACCTATGTCACTAGTCAGAAATACACTATTTCTGGAGGGGAGACATTTCAGAAAGTAAAGTACTGCTGCAAGTACTTCTGTGTCCCTGAACAGAGAGGAAAATCATTCCATTCACCCTTTATGTCCTTTTCAGGAGAAACCAGCAACGTGCCATAGACACACTGCAGTCCACCCTGGACTCTGAAGCCCGCAGCAGAAACGAGGCCATCCGGCTTAAGAAGAAGATGGAAGGGGACCTCAATGAGATGGAAATCCAGCTCAGCCATGCTAACAGGCATGCTGCAGAAGCAACCAAGTCAGCAAGAGTCTTGCAGACACAAATAAAGGTACTGGTACCCCCCAAGCACCCAGCAGTTCTGATAGGCTGGGTTCCCTTGGTACAGAACAAACCACCAGTGGTGAATGGTAATTAAGAGAGAAGCTGCTCCCAGCAATATAAAGGGAAAGCCTTGGTGATCATGTCTAGCATAAGAGAATACTGAAATGTGGATTTCTTCTCAGACATGCATACAAGCTAGATGAGATCCAGTCATAAAACCCTTGCTGGCTGCAGCCTCTTGCAGGGGCAGAAAGCTACAGCATGAGGAACAGAAAACCTGTGATTTTCTTGTGAGCTTGCAAGGCTTTTAAAAGAAGCAGAGAGCAAGTGGGTTGTTCGGAGTACAGGGACTGTGTGTATATTCAGCTCTGTTGTTTGTGTCAACATTTGTAATAGCTTAAAAAAAAAAAAGTGTTTCTTGCCAAGGCACCTTTTCTGTTGTCTCCTCTTCCAGAACCACCAGTTCTTAGAGATTTGAGAACACAGATTTTTTTTTCCTCCGTTGCACCACATACCACAAAAGCTATTCAGCTTACAGTTTGGAAATAAAATAAAAATATAATAAATTTTAAAAGCACTGAAATTCTTGAGGCTGATCCCAGGTAGCTGCTGCAATCTGTGTTTCTCTGATATAAAGACACAGGCTTGAAATGGGGTTGTGTTGCTTTATTTTAGGAGCTTCAGGTGCAGCTGGATGACTCAGGACATGTGAACGAAGATCTGAAGGAGCAGCTGGCAGTCTCTGACAGGAGAAACAACCTTCTCCAGTCAGAGCTGGATGAGCTGAGGGCTTTGCTGGACCAGACTGAACGGGCAAGGAAGCTGGCAGAACATGAACTGCTGGAAGCCACTGAACGTGTGAACCTGCTTCACAGTCAGGTTGGCTTTTCTGTGCCCTCTCCCTCACTGGTTAACCTGAGCCTTCTCTGCTGATCACTGACACTGTTTGCCCATGGCCACCACAAGTCAAACACACCCTGGCATCCCTCCAGAGGCAGAGGAGTTAAGTCACTCTGGGGATGTGCCACCTGACTCCAAGTTAGCTGGAACAGATGATTCATCCAACTGCTTTAAACAGCTTCCAGAAAAATTTGATTTCTTTCATTCTTCCCTGCAGTAAAACCAGTTTCCTGCTTTAGTTAAGCCATATCCTGGACAGTGAGGCGTTTCTCTGGAGAGCAATGCAGGAACTGCTTTTGTGATGTTACTCAGCAGTGAAAACCCAGGGCTGGACTCTCACAATAGAGAAATGATGCAGGGCAGGAAACCACAGGAACCCACCTGCAGCAAAGTGCCCTCTGTGCCTGCAGGTCTCCACTGAGATCAGCCTTTGGATGTTGTCCAGGTGGACACTGCCATTTCTTGGGTGCCATGGAGGGGCTGTCCTGACTTGACAGCATTTTTACTAAAAACCAAAGCTTCTCTTCACCAAATAATGGTCACAAAGAAATGAAAATGTGCTACAGGCTGGCAATGTTTTGCAGTGTTTTCTCCAGTGTTATCTCCATTGGTGATATTGTTTTATTCACATCACTGGGTGATTAAGGATCATTAATTTGCCAAAATGAACAGCCTTATTAATTCTTCTATTTCAGCCTATTGCTTATTATTTCATCTGAATCAAAATCTGAATATTTACAGCTTTGAGAGTATTGTTAATATTTCTTCAGTTTGAAACTACCTCTGCTGGTCAAGGCAGCCCTTACCACATACCTGTGTTTCCATTCCCAAATATTGCTCTGAGTAATCCAGAAGTGGCAAAAATCAAGAAGCCTTGGTGTGCTATGGTATTTAGAGGAATTGTCTCTAATCATCACTTTTCCTCCTTTTCCACTATTCATTTGGGGAAAACTTAATAAAAGAACACAAGCCTGATCAATCAAAAGAAGAAGCTGGAGGGTGACATTTCCCAGATGCAGAATGAAGTGGAAGAATCACTCCAGGAGTGCCGGAATGCAGAAGAAAAAGCCAAGAAAGCAATCACAGATGTAAGTAGGCTGGTTCCTTGCTCACTTCTTTTCATACCACAGCATCTACGGACACTATAGTGTAGTGAATGTCATAGGTTTACTTGTAGGCATTGTAAACAAGAACCCTAGTGGTAAAGCACAGGGATAAAGAAAACAAGAAAAAGGGAGAGGTGAAAACTTAAATAAAAGCATTAGAACAGAGAGGGGGAAAAAGGCCTCCAAGATTTTTCTGTCCTTCCATTTTCTCAGTCCAGGCAAGGTATGCACATGGAAGGTATTCTGTGGAGCTTTGGCTAGAGTGAATAATCCAAATAAGGGATGGTTTAGGACTGATCTTCCACCATTTATTCTAAATCATAATCCAGCAGCATATGGGATTTCCTGTAAAATGTGGTTGTTTTTCAGGCAGCAATGATGGCTGAGGAGCTCAAAAAGGAGCAGGATACTAGTGCTCATTTAGAGAGAATGAAGAAAAACATGGAGCAAACCATTAAAGACCTCCAGAAGCGACTGGATGAAGCAGAACAAATAGCTCTGAAAGGTGGCAAGAAGCAGATCCAAAAACTGGAATCCAGAGTAAGTTTGTGATCCAACTTCAGACCACTATCTCCTGCTTATAGAACTGGCACCACATTGGTAGCCTAGTGCTGCCTGGTAAGTTCACAGAAGCCAAGAAGGGGTAGTATGGACACTTTCCTCTGTTTCACAAAATGCAGGTGAGCAGTTCTTGGAGACATGCTTCCCCATCCAGCTATGAGCTGCTGACCAGCCTTTGTTCCAGCTATGAACAAAGGCCTTGATTAAAAAATAATTAAAAGCCCCAGCACTTAAAAACAGCAAAAGTGTCTCCCAATGCTTGCTTTGGTTAAACATTTTTGGCCTTTGCACATGTCTGCACCTCTGACTGATGGTGCAACTGGAATACTTTTATGAAAAAACTGAGTGCAAAGGTGACATTTTGATCTCTTCCTGAAATTTGACACTATGGAGATACCTAGCATTTCTTGAACTGTGAACCAAATTATGTACTGCTTTACATATATGTAGCATAATGGCAAGGGTTTTTCCTTTTTTGCAGGTTCGTGAGCTGGAGAATGAACTTGAGACTGAACTCCGTCGCAATTCAGACGCCCAAAAAGGAGCCCGCAAATTTGAGAGACGCATAAAGGAGCTGACTTACCAGGTATGCAGTAACCACCAGGCAACTGGCAAGACACATCATTAATAGCCTCAGGGTTATAGTAAAGGAGGATGGATGGCCTTAGTCAGAGCTTTCTGATTGCTGGAAGCTTTAGGCACAGGAGGACTATCTCCCTATGGCTTCCATCACAGAATGCTTCGGGTTGGAAGGGACCTTGGAGATCATCTCATTCCAATGCCCCTGCCATGTGCAGGGACACCTTCCATTACACCAGGCTGCTCAGAGCCCCATCCAACCTGACCTTGAACACTTCCAGGCATGGAGCATCCACAGCTTCTCCAGGCATCCTGTGCCAGTGATCATCATCCTCTTGCCTGATTTGCTGTAACTAATGTTAGAAAGCCTCTGTTGCTGAGATTTGGACATTTTTAGCACAGTATTAATATGGAACAGGCTTCAATGTAGACTGTTTACAATGCAAGGGAAGAAAGAGCCCAGCTCCCTCTCAGCTGTGCTGCTGTTGCTAAAAGGAGCCAGAAGGATTCAGTGGCTCTAATGCCCTGTTCAGTGTAGGGTTGCTGAGTCCCAGAGCTCTATTATTGAGCAGCAGGGTCTAGTCTTGAGCCTCCTGCAGGTTTGCTAACAGCTGCTCATGCTGCTTGGCCTTGAAAAAAAGCCTGCAGCACATAGCACTTACCCTTTTTCTTTGAACAACATTAAGAAGATAAACCCATCCATCTGCCTTAGGAGATTATTTAGCCTCCTACCTGTTGTTTTACTTTGACTTTTGTATGAGAAGCTGAAGGTTTTTTTTGTTAATGCAGTGTGCAGGCAGAATTAGCTGGTCCCTCTGCTTGTGGAGCATGACAGCTTAAACTAGGCTTTTTTAACCAGAAATGCCTGCGAATCAAACTTCAAATTATGCAAATTACACAGTTCTAGGCTCTCCCGTATCTGCTTCAATATGTAATGACATGCTTTATAATGACAAGCATGCTCCTCACCCCCGAGCAAGGAACTCTGCCTGTGTGTATCTGCACACCTCTAAAAGCGTGTCCGCATAGATATCTTCCTTTATATACATTTATATTTACGCATCTATACATGGGAAGGGTAGTCTCAGTTTTCACCCCTACACACACATCTTCAATGATGATGTAGAAATTTGGACATGGCTAGTTTGTGCTTTGAGCTATAAGATATGGCATCCATAATTATTGTATTGTGGTAGATGCTTTAAGCCTTTTTACTCTATCAACACAATTAATGATGTTTTGATACAGTCAGAAGAAGATAAGAAGAATCTTGCCAGGATGCAGGATCTGATTGACAAGCTACAATTAAAAGTGAAGAGTTACAAGCACCAAGCAGAGGAAGCTGTAAGTAACTATCTGGATCTTTTTACCTCTGAGATATGTATTGTTCTAAACTTACAGTGTTTTATCCATAGAAATTTCTAGTACAAAGACACATTTTGTGCCCATAAATAATTATTTTCATATCTATATAAGCCCTGCATATAAAACTGTATTTATATTATATATAAAGTAAAATATATAGCATATGTGTTGATTGTACTTAAGAAAAAGTATTCCATTTTATCCTAAGATTGCAGTATAATTTGCAAGAGAAGGGGAGGAAGGGAATAAACAGCCCTCAGCCCCTCCTAGCCCCTCAGAAGACACATTGAAAGCCTCTTAGTTCACTTGGAAAATGCCACTAGAAATACCAACTCTGTAAAACAACAATCTCAGTTCTGCAGGAGGCAAGTGGTACCCATACAGCTGTTACCTACTCATGCTGAGCACTTTCCATCCCACTTGAAATTAAAAGCTTTGTTTCATGTGGACAGGAGGAAATCAGCTGCACTCTTTTTTCTCAACAGGAAGCTCAAGCCAATCTGTACCTCTCAAAGTACAGAAAACAGCAACATGATCTGGATGATGCTGAAGAGAGGGCTGAAATAGCTGAATCTCAAGTTAATAAGCTGAGGAGCAAGTCAAGAGACATTGGCATGAAAAAGGTATGGTCATATGTATGGGGTAGATGTGAGTGTTTAACACAAAATAGTGGGTCCTCTGTATCTGTTATATCTCTGAAAGTAGTGTAGACTAGGATAAATTCTTGGGTTTCTACATTTGTTCTGTTTCACTCTGCCCTTTATTTTAATATTAATTTAACCCTGTAGGACAGCAATCTGACCCTTGGACAAAATATATTTTCTGTATTTTTGTTGTCATTTAACCTCTGTTCTCAGCAGCAGAAGCAGAATTGGTGATTTGGTGGGTTTGTTTTGGGTTTTGGGGTTTCTTTTTGCAAGGGATATTAAAAGACTCCACCTTTTTTTTTCCCTGATGATGGAGATTTCTATGTATGTAATAGAACCTGGGTATTACATTAGATATTTTAACATTGTTCTTTCAACGAACTTGTATTGATTGGAAGAGCTGGATGAAAAGAAAATATTGGTGATTAGTCACTTCGGTGCTGGGAAGTCATTAGTGATTAGAAATATATTTGTGGTGTTTTGCACTTGAACTGAATGGTAGCAGAATAATGTTAATGAAACTAGAAGGCACTTAAGAACTTAGTCTGGAACTGAAAGCAAACTTATCTATGGTTGCCTTGCAGCAAACAGGGCAAAAAAGAATGAGGTTGTTACTTTTAGGAATGATAGAAAGAGGAGCTGGGTCATTGCTAAATCTATTTCATTTGCAAGTTTAATGAACTTCCATGCTTAACATCACATATGTTTTATGGAGTTGATAGCTCCCAAGCTAATAAAGGGAGAAAATGCCTTTACACTCTTAATTTCTGCTTTTGTATTGGCCTAATGAAATCACCTTTGACAGATATAAATTACTGCTGCTCCACCATCCAGAGCAAAGACACATTAAAACTACCTGAACATCTGGTTCATCACACATTTATGTACAATGGAAGCAGTACTGCAATGGAACCTCGAAAGATTTGCAGCTTTTAAGGATAAAAAATTTCCACAGATTTTTCTAAATTATTCTACCCCTACAGAAAAAAAAATCAAAACCACTATAAACTCATTTAAAGATTCACAAAGCCATGGCATCAAACAAACACTCTACACCATGAGAATAATTTATTTTTTCAAAAACTGTTAAGGTTGCTGTTTATTTCCTGGACCTTACTGGTACTCTATTTCTGCTTCAAAAATGCAGAAGTCACAGAAAAGTGGATGCCTGTTTTTACTAGTCAGATGCTGTTTGCCAACACCAACTGCAGCTCTGGCAATGGAGCAGAGTGTTGCCAAAAGATGAGCTCAGTGGTGCACGCAGCGGTGGCAGCTCCACTAGAAGGGTCTTGGGGCAGCGACTGTAGAAGCTGCCAGGAAACACATTCAGGTGGAGACTGTTATCCCAAAAATCACAACATCTCCTTTGGGGAGAGAAGGCCACTGTAGAGACTACTTTAATCCTGCAGCATTAGAAATATCTTGTCTACTGCTATGAGTACCCATTTCCTGGATACTCTGGGGAGTGTGTGTCATTCACAGCACTACCATCAATTAAAAAAGGGTTGTAGAAGTCCTTTGCCATCAAAAGGATCTATATAATCTAGAACAAGGACAGGATACCTGTACTGTTAGCTGGAATAAGATGGCAAGTGTTGGCCAGACTGCTGCTAGTCTATTTCAGATACAAACTGGTAATACCAGGGAACAGAAGCATTAGTGCAGTTTTTGTCACTTACTTGTGACCTTACACTAAAACCTCTTGACATTTCTATTTTTAACAGTTGCATACTATCTCAATTGCCTTTCAGGTTCATGAAGAGGAATAAAAAAGTCCAAGCTGACAAATATGAGAAAATACTTGACATAATCAGGCACAACTGAAAGCAGATGTAGAAAAAATAAGCACTTACAGAAATAAACATCAAGTGAAAATCCAAATAGACTGCATAGCGTATTTCATTCATTTATTTGTGTTTTTATTTTGCCAAGCCTTAGGGATCAATAGAAAATTGCATCTCGCCAACAGCCGACTTCATTATGTTGGAACAAATCCTAATTGGCAGATCTCTGACAAAATCAAAACTAAGGGCAAATCCAGTCATGCTGCACAGCCTCATGTATTTCATATGCAGATTGTTAAAGCAGCTGTCCTGGTTTATGAACAGTACTTCTCCCTTCACTCTCTCAAACCACACTGCCACTCTCTTGCTCCCCCTCTCCTTCCTACTCCTGGAATGGAGTTGGGAGTTGAAAGCACAAAAGGTGAAAAACCACAGGCTAAGAACAATTTCCTGGAAACAGCAATGAGATAAGAAAACTAATTGTAACAACAACAATATTAATTAAAAAAAGTATACAAAAGAGGGGGTGATGCACATGCAGAAATGCTCACCCTGGGCCCCTCCTTGAAGGAACCTGCACAGACAGTCCCTCTCCCCACCCCCACCCCCAATGAAATGGGGTGGCATCAAATAACATTAGGGTTCTGGTCATGTCCCCTCATGGCTATTGCAAAAAAATAGCCCTGTCCTGGCTGGAACCAGGACAGCAGCACAGATTAAACCTGTGGAAGGGACAACCCTTAAAGATGGGAAAACCCAGCTTCCATTTGTCCTGCTTGTAGGACCCTGAGTTTTGGAGAAGAGAAAGTAAAGATTTCCATATGAACAGTCAATTTGTAAGTTTCTACTACCACCAGTCAAGGGACTTCTTCTCTTTGTCAGCTACAGGACAGGCACAGGAGATGGTGTCAAGGGACACCTCCCTGTGGCTCAGAAATAAAGAATTCTTTTCAATCTTGCCTTTAAACAGGGAACTGGTCCATGGTGGTTTAACACCAGCCAGAAAATTAAACTCCAAATAAGCCACTCGCCTTCCCCCCACCCCTTACTGGTAAGAGAGAGACAAAAGCAGAGACTGTGGGTTGAGATAATTTACTGAAAGTAAAGAGCAACAATGTTAATAACAGAAGTATACAGGAAGAGATGCTTTACCCATACAAAGGTGTTCACCACCTCAACTTAGTTCCATATGGCTACTGGGACAAAGACAAGATGGCGAACATTTCCCATAGGTCCTGTCCATGTGGTCCCCTGGGACAAGGACAAGATGGCAGCCGTTCCAGTGCTGCCTGCTCCACGTGTTTTTCCAGACCAAGACAAGGTGGCAACCATTCCCACACAACATGTGGCCCCCAGGACAAAAGCAGGTGGGAGAGGCTCCCATAGCTAACATTTTCTATCCCTGAGCCCAAGACAATGGAGAGCAATGATGGATAAACCCCCAAAAGCTGGATCGTCCATGTCACACAGTCCATTTCCCAGACCACTGTGCTAGGCTGTGTTTGGCAGCATTCAGCTTCTCACACCTCAGTCTGCCACTCTTTTGTTCCCCACAGCTGTTCCCACTTGGCCACTTCTCTGCTCCCCCCACCACTGCCAGCCCAGCACGCTCTGCTGGGCTCGGACTTGCCACTGTCGACAGCAGACATGGTCTTTAAAATAAAATATTAAATGAAATAAAAACCAGTAAGCTCTCTTTCCCTCACCCAAAAAAAACCCCAACCAACACTCAAAATTTAGGGATTTCTTCTTCTCTGGAAACTTCTTTGTCCCTTTAGGACATCCAATTTTGCATGCTGACTTGTCACAGAACAAGTGGGAGCTTCACAGAAGCCCTGCCTTAGCCTCAGATTTTTGGCAACAGCTTAAATTTAAGAAATCATTCTAGCCCACAGCTTCTAAGAATGGCAGATCAGGTCTATTTATAAAATGAGTTATTTATTGAAAAGAGAGGAGGTAACACATGAAAGGTCTTAACCTGAGTTAATTCTGACACAGTATAAAACAAAAGAACTACCAGTAGATTACATAAAACAGTGCATGATATCAAGCTACCTATATTAAAACTAGCAAAAGAAATACTCAGCCTCCAGAGGAATAATTGCAAAGCAGGTGTCCCTGCTCTGAGGAGAAACTCCATGTTTCCAGGAAAATGTGCAGAATATTTCTGCTTTGTGACAGTTTGATATAGCTTATATAGTTTGTAAAGGCAGGTGCCTGTCAGTCAGAATTCCAGTTTGTCTTTCCAGGTGGTAATCCCATGGTGCCAAAATAACTCACTACAAGACAGCTCTGTCTGGTTTGAGTTAACTCACCAGTTAAAAGGCAACAGATAAGCCCATGTGGGGGGGTGAGATGCCCTGCTCCATGACTTTTCACATACAAGTATCCATTTACTTTTTTTCCTCCCCATTTGTCTGCTACTGTTGCTCAGAAAATCACATTTCCATGTGGCTCTTACTGTTAACTCAAAGGGGAAGGTGGACGAACTCTTTGTTCTTTTCATCGCCAGTGTCAGTAGTATCTGTGCAGAGAGGTATTTTCTTCCTGTACGTCAAGGTGTCCTCTCTTCTTTTTGATTTGATTTGATTTGATTCTTCTCTTATTTTTTTTCTAGACAAAATAAAAATACTTATAAGAACTACTGATGTGTAAAATTAATCCTCTAGTGGGGGAACAAGAACAAGACACACTCACCATAAAGTTAAGTCAGCATTTTCCATTTTAGTTTTATCTGAGTAAAATAAGCATGCACACAACAGTGCAGAAACATTCCTGGTTTTTCCATCTAGCCCTCCATCAATGTAACCAGAGCTAAATTAACCTGTCAACTGTTCCACTTCCTCTGATTATGATATGTTTGACAGCCCAACAGGCCCCAAGATAACTTAATCTTGCTTAAATTGTTTAGACAACTGCATCTCAAAGTATATTATCATCCCTAAAGCATGTTACAACTGTTTAATAAGCAGCATGCAAGTGAATCTCTGTGTAGAGAGAAACATGAAAAAAGACTGAGGCATAATAATTTCAGTTTTCTTTCTAATGTGTTTTTGCTGTACCTCATGGTACCCATAAAATGCCTCCTGAAGCTTACCAAATTCAGATTGTGACAAAATCTTCAGACAAACATTCAAGGTCTGGATTTAGGTACTTCCCTTCAATTTCAGTTGGGGGTCCATTTTGAGGAGGTGGTCAATGGATTTCAATCTCCCACTGCCAGAATTACCTTTCCCCACTTACTGCTCAGTTCTTTGGACTTTACTCCTGGTGCCCCTTGTCCAGACAGCCCGTTCACATTGGGATTGTCTTCCCTTTTCTTACAACAGAGGATCAGCATAGCAAACACCGCTAACAATGCAGTTGTTTAATCACAACTGTCTAGCTACAGCTACTGATTATCAATTTTTTTAAAGTTGCAAAGTTTGGCTCAACCCTTATTCAAATCTTGAGAGGCTTGGTATCAACAGTATCTTAAAAAATAAGTACTCTAATGATTGTACATACCTTGACATAGCAAAGTAGCACTGCTATTGTCACTGCTATTGCCACTGCACCAACCACTCCTAGCACAATTTTCCCAGCGTTACCTGAATTTTCTTTAAAAATACAAGTACAAAAAAGAAGGGCTGATTATTCAATAAATATATCAAAGCTATGATTTTTTTCTTATTTATAATCTAAAAGGTATGATTTAGGGAGAAAGAAACATTACAAGGAAACTGAGACAAGGACAACAATGTTCAAGTTACTTGACTCATAGTGGTAAGACTTTGAAGTGATACTTTACTGACTTAAGTGTGACTAGATGAAAGCAGATTATTTTACTTAATTGTGCTGATAGCAAATTCCATGTGTGCTCATGGGATAGCATTTGACAACTTCTTAATACAAGACCCATTTAAAACCAATCAACTGCCCAGTGTGCTGGGCACTGTCTCCAGGTACAGTGCTCAGTGCCATTAGCACTACTGATTTACAGCAGAGCAGCTCTGTAAATGTTATCCAGCCTGGATCATAAATTTCATGACTCCTGCTGCAAAATCTTTGCAACTTTAATCTGAAACATTGCCCAGCTCCATAGTGCAACCATGCAATCCAGGTGGACACAAGAAATCCTGAGATGAGTGAGTGATAACCATGGATTCCACAGGAGATCAAAGCCTACCTAGAAAAACCTCTGCACAGCACCAAACTGTCAAAAGAACTGTACGGCTATTCTACCTCAGGTTGTATTTCCCCTGCTGTGTCTTGTCCAAAGAATTTGAACAATTCTACATTCCTCTGGAAACTTCCTATGGATGTCTGGAAAACAGCTAAAAAATAAGAACTGCTAAAACAGCATTTAATCTAGTCATTGCCTTTAGCTTGACTCTGTAACCACATGCAGACCTATGTTTACATCTTGTAAATTCCTTTAGAAGAGCAGCTTTAAGCTGCAACCCTTCCTTACGCAGGAGAGATGATTGTAAATCTCTTTTTTCCCCTCAAAAGCCTTCTTTCCAGTGGCCCTTGGAAACCCTTCTGATTGCTCAGCAGCTGCTGTGCTATGGCTGCTATCCAACGTGGATAGCCTATTCCCTACTGTCTCCAGCCACTTATCTGCTTTCAGGCTGTGCTGAAAGCCACAAAGGTGCTCATCTGTAGTTATTAGCACTTATTCTACCCCCTTTTCTGTTGTCTCTATTTTTCATGTCTTATTTGCTTGGCTTGGTTCAAGTTCCCTTCTTTGTTTAGAAGAGGTCTCCTCTATTAGTTTTCAATCTTTTTGGTGATTGTATGTAATTGTGTGAAATGTCTGTGTGCTACTGTTGTATGTGCTACTGACAATGCAATAACTGTAAGTAAGATTTCACAGCTGGGAATTTACTATAGCTCATAAAAACACAGGCATGCATTTAAACATATATATCCCCAGGCCTAAAAAAGGCCTGCTGTGTAGAATTAAAGCTTTGAAAATAACAACTGTGTGTTCTCAACAAGCTTTCTTCTGCAGCCAAACTTATACCACAAGCTTTGGGCTTCCCATCATCTCTCTGCTACATTTAAAACTATGTTTGCTGTCAGCAGAGCATTTAGGACAGAACTCTGAGAGCCCTGCTGTGTCCCCAGCTATGAAAGCAGTTGGTGGCAACTGAAGGCAGACATTGATTTTGTAACCTTTGCCACAATAAGCTGCTGACTGAAAAAAATAAACTTCTAGTCTTTAAATAAACACATCTTTGGTAACTTTCTTTTTTCCGAGCCAACAAAAATAAAACGTCTCTCCTCCACCCAACTGTACCAATCACACCAAATTACACAAAAATAAGTGCATGTTGCATCAGCATAGCAAGAGCTGGCAAACAGCTGTCACTGCTGTCCCACTACATTCTCACCCAATTCATGTAATGAAGTTTGAATCCATTCACAAAGAAAAGCATCTTCCAGTGGAGCCAATGTCCCTCCTCAAGGGGTACACTCTGAACTCTAGAGCTGTTTCCATGACTAGTTTTTAGCTCATTATTGTAATATTGATTCTTTCTATGTAATGATTATTTTTGAGATTGGTCCTCATCCTCATCCTTTGAAATGGAAGGAGTGGCAACTTACCAACATGCAAAGTTGTCACAGCAAGTTTTGTGTAGAGAGGTGTTGAAATATTGCACAGATATTCCCCACTGTCACTTGCAGTAAGATGATCCAACCTCAGCGAAAAGTCACTTTCGTTAATCTGGACTCGAGGCTGGTGAGAGTGAGATGTGCCATTGAAGGAGGCCAGGACTGAAGTCACTGCATTTCTGTGTAATGTCCAGACAACACTGAAACCGTCAGTGCTTGCAGTGTCAAGGCCATGTTCACAAGGAATTACGGTGCTCTCTCCTTCCACCTTAGGCAGGTGGTCTGAAACAGATAAAGAGCTCTCTGCACTTTTTTTGGAAAATACTGTGAAGGTTATTTAGACATTCTGTGATTTTTTTCTTAGTTTTGATACTACCATGAACAAATAAAAAAACATATTTCACTACTTTGATATTGCATTCAAATATCACAGTATGTTTCTAGAAGCATCTGAAGATTTTAAAAACACATGTATCTTACACAAAAATCTAATTGGTATTGGCAATATTTATGAATATCCTTATTTTTAAAATTGATTATTTTCCCTCTAATTGAGGGGCTCATAAATAGAAGCGATTCAGTCTAGTCTGTATAAAACAGCAGGAAATTCCACATGCTGGGAGCAGAGAGAAAATGGAACTGATCAGATAACTGCACACCTGAAGCAAAAGGATAAAACACAACATAATTTAACTAAAAGAATAAAAAGACTGTATGTAGTAAGAAATAACTTTCAGTTATGGTGATCTTAAGTACTTTACTTGTCCATATTGAACATTTAACAATTAATAAATAGCTTTTAAAAAACAGGAAAGGGAAGGAGAAGGCAGGTAAGTGGAATTAACACCTAATATATAAAATACTAATACAAGACAAATTAACATCATAGCACAACTACGGATTTGACAGCAGGGATTTGACAGCAGTGGTGGCTGGCAGTCAGCTGGAGAGGAAGGTAATAGATTATTTTGACATGGTATAACTACACTTGATTTCTGGGTGGGGGGGGGGTTAATGAACAAAGGTGTGGGGCTGAAAAATCATGAAGACAAAAAAAACAGAATTGTACACTGCTATTATAGAAACAAGAGGAGAACAGTTTGTTTTCAAAATATTCTACTGAGGCGTTATATGGATGCAGGAAAATGCAAGTATGTATGTAATGGAATGTACCTTTTCTCTTGTGGATCAGGCATAGATAACAAAAGAGACACAGTGCACTTGGTAGCTACTATGATGCCATACTTGCAACCTTCCATATTGTAAGCTATTCCATGTAAATTAAAAACTGCACTCTTGTTCTGGAGCTTATGCAGTGGGTTAGGCACTGAGAGTGTCTGGATACACTTTAGGGGGTAATCTGGATGATGGAAGAAGCATCCATGCACATCTCACAAGAGAACTGCTCTTGCATTGCTCTTCCTTCAATTACAAATATTTTCTAAGAAATAGGAAAGGTTGAAAACCACCAGTTATCTACTCAAAGTGAATTTCCAATGAAATTCAGGAGGAAGACAAAGCAGAGTTGAAATTTCATAGTCCTGCTTTTCCTTAACTAAAAAAATGGGCTGCTGTTCACTAAAATGCAAACTGTTTGCTGCTCTCCATTCACATGCACCCAGCACTCAGACTGGTACTTAAGGATGCATGTGAAGAGAAGTACAATGAAAGGATCAAGCAGATCATATCCAGCTAGAGCAGCAGGCAAACTTTCACCTCCCTCACAGAACCCACATATTCTCTAAGGTTTCCATTTATTTTGCCCAATGAGCAGAATTCTTTTATTGATAGAGGGTAAAGTTTGTTTATTAGGCACCTCTTAAAATGTGAAACTGATATAGAAAAGATGTTAAGAGTAAGAGTTACTTACAGAAGGGTGAGCTAGCCCCTCTCATTCCTACTTCTTGGAAGCAACTGGTATGCTGCTTTGTAATCCTAACAAATGCATTTCAAAGAGAAAGGTATATCCTTTTGCACTGTCCCATATCCATGTTGCCCCACTGCAGAAAGACTGTCTTTATTTTGACTCTGAAGCCAGCTGTGAAATTCAGTAACAATGCTGAAAGAGATTTCATTCCTACCTTGCATCTTCCATTCAGCGGCCCACACTTCATGATCCAAATGAATATGACAGTAGTAAGTATCTGTCACATTTATAATGTCCTTGTCACTTCTAAGAGAATAGAGAACTCCATTCCTAGTTTCCTCCCAGTCTGTCTCCTGGATGGATATATTGCCCTGTACCCAAGATATAGTTGGTGCTGGATAAGTGAGAAAAGCATAGCACTTCAGTCTCCTTTCTGTGTTTGCCTTTTGGTATTCCAGTGCATAAGAAGAAGGAGCTGTAGATGAAAAAATAATTTAAAAAAATAAATCTTACTACTTACAAAATGGTTTTTAACTTGAAATGATTACTCTTAAAATACCATTGGGGAGAATGAATATCGCCGAGAACAAAACTTCATCTGTGTTTGATTTCAGAAGAAAGCACAGCTACTTACAAGGCCAAGATTTGTACAGTTCTGAGAAGCCACATTATGTGTACCACATAATTAGCCCTTAGAAATCAAGGTGCTGTAGGTTATGAAAACAAGTACCGCAAGTACTGCACTATAATTTTCCAATCCATGTTGAAATATTTCACCAGAGGAAAAAAACTGCTGCATAACACCATCAGGCCCAAAAGGTGCTCTGCTGTGTTGGAAGATTTTGATTCCATGGGAGACACACAAGGAAATATGTTGGTGCCATTCCATTTGCGGTGGTGTGATCCAAGGGTTTTTGATGCCTTACTGACCTTTAACGTGTAGTTGCACTTCCACTTCTGTTTGATCTTGTGCTGTTCCCACGTAGCAGGTATAAGAGCCCTCGTCAGTCATGGTCAGG
Organism: Molothrus aeneus; assembly: GCF_037042795.1. Classification (NCBI taxonomy): domain Eukaryota; kingdom Metazoa; phylum Chordata; class Aves; order Passeriformes; family Icteridae; genus Molothrus; species Molothrus aeneus. The sequence continues at coordinate 18,960,610 of NC_089647.1, read as the reverse complement.
TTACTAAGTTTCAAGGAGGCATTTCCACTAGGGATATTCCCATGGAAAAGGTGTGTTCTGAGTCTGTAATGTGGATCTTGTTCTCCCAGCTGATCCTTCTGCAGGTAGTAACTGTGCACATTTTTGTTCTCTTTTTTCCAGTGAATTACCTCATCATGCCCAGGTGGGAAACGACAAGGGAGGATGCAATCCTTGGAAAACAGCCCTGTTACTTCTTCTTGTTCTGTAAAACCTAAAGCCCATAAGTACAAATGACTAAGTTTAATCAAGTCTACAAGTATATTTCTGCACCTATTTATCCCTGACAAAAAAATGCTCTTGCAGGTCTGCACACGTCTCTTTAATGACTTTTCTGTCACATGAATCTCTTGGGACAGCAAGGGTGCCCATTCAGTTTAATCAGGATTACACCACAGAGCTCTGCTCGTTGAACTTCTAATCAGTTTACGCAGGAATCTCAAGTAAGCGCTTACATACTCAAATCAGCACACTGCCACCTTACCACCTGAGCTTCAAATGTGTTCCCACACCTTGAACCACATCATTTCCACCTTAGACTTTAAAATAAAGCCTTTTGAGCTGCAGCTTCCTTCATGTTCAAACATTCACAGTGCCATGTTACAATGCCCCATGTTACCAACCACCCTCACACAGTGCCAAGCAGTTGTACCATCACGGGGAAAAAAGACATGTCTCTGCAACTGATGGGAAGGACGGAACTTCCTGAAACAGCTTTGCCACCATAGACAGGATGAGGAAGCTCTGTCTCAGGCCCTTGAGATAATTAAGGTGTGCATCCCAAAAATTGACACAAGTGGTAGCATCTCATTTCTGTCAACATTTAAGTTAGGCCTTGCTAGCATACAAGAGAAATTTAAAATTAATCTTTCAAAAAACTGACTGACTTAGCATCATCACATTGACTTCTTGGCCAAGGCCAGACAACCTGTTAGGCTGGTAGTGAGTGCTCAGGGGCAGCTGCCATCTCAGACATTCTGGTCCCATCTCTAGCTCATCTGGCAGAACAATCTAAATTACTTTTCCTTAGTCTTCTCTATGCAAAGTCAGCCAATTTGATGCAAAGCATTTTCAGTCTGAACTGAAAAGCACTGCCTGCTGAGGCCAGTGGGGCAGAAACATTGGCAGGTAACGGTTTGGGGGCTCAATGGCCACAGCCATCCAAGCAGCCACCTGACAAGCAGTCTTTGGCTTCAGAAGTGTTTTACATTACCCAAAATTGATTCTTTACCATTAATAAACAGTGTTTGAATTCACTAACTCTTCTTTATAAAAATTAAAAATAATGGTCTTCTTTAGTATTTTTCAGCTACAACCTACCCCAAAGTGTAGCACTGATGTGAAATACACAGATCATGACACCTGGTATGCTCGGTCCTTTCATTTCTTCATTGGTTCATAGATTCAGGTCAAACTGGCAAAATAAAAGCAGGGGATAAAACCTGTTTAAATGCAGATAAAAGACATGTCCGTATATAATTTCCTTTCTACAGCTTGCAAAGGACTATAGGCCTATGTATCATGTTTTTTGTTTGCAACAGACTTGGTATAGATTTTTGACATTTAAGTCATTCATTATGTGATCCTACGCATTACATAGTAGTGGAGGCTCACTCATTACCTTGTAGCTCCTTGCAGATTGATGCTTTATTTTTAATAAATAGAAAGTGTTTACTATCAGTGCTGTTGCAGGGCTAGGGAATATTAATCTTCCTCATTCCTGAACAGGATACCAAGGAAAATTGGTCAAGTCAAATTTGCAAAAGTATGTAAGATATCCCTCGTCAAGCCTGATTTTCTTTACTTTTTAAAATATATTTCTGATTACTGCAACATTTGACTTTCTGGGGTGGAAAATTTGATTGCATTTGCAAATACTACTGATATAGAGAACTTTTCACACTTTTTACACTTTCAAAAATGCGTGCATGGAAATTTAGGGTGGGAATGCAAAGGAGGAGACTCTCTCATCGTATCTTCTGTTTTGTCAGACAGCAATGAACTGGAACCTCTCATGCGTAACAGAAAAAGAATAACCTTACTGTAACTATTACCTGAATGGAGGAAGAATGCAGTCTTATCCTAAAATACAGCATACCCCAGTGGAGAAATTACCTCATGAATCAAGTAACTTGAAAAGACTTCAATAGATTTTCCTAGTCCTTTTTTTTTCTCCCCAAAAGGCAGCTATAGGTACCATTTCTAACTGGTTTAGCCAGGCTTGCTAGCCCAACCTTTTAGTATTATGAATAATTTTGACTGGTGTCTGAGACTATATTTGTGGTGGATGTGAATCTTAAATCCTAAAGATTTTTGAGTATTATTTCTTTTGAAAAGGTAGTGTGCTTGTTTTATGTATTCTCACTATTTTTAGGAGAAAAAAACAGAACAAAACAAAAAAACAGAGGCACCAAAACATTAAATCTGAGGCAGAAATAGATGCAATGGTAAAATAAACATTTGATACATAATTTTGTTCCATGTCAGCAACAATTGCCAGTATCTACTTTCTTTACCCCTTGCACTGGCAAGTGGGGCACATCATGTTTTATTGGATTTTTTGCTTATTTACCTATCACTTCCAGCTTGATCAACAAGATATACTGTGCTTAATGTTTGAATTTCAGAAACTGCAATCAATGTTGTGTTTCCCTTAGTGAGGGATCTGCCATGTTTAATTGACTTGCCACCTTTCACTGGCAGTGATGCTCTGAGAGTAACATGGCTCCAGTGGTACCTCTGTGATGCCTTTGGGGGCTGCATGGACAGTGCACACTGACTCCCACCTTCTAGCTGTGCCCCATAACCTGCTCCAAAATACAACAGCTATAACTACTTAGCTGAAAATTTTCATGTTCAGCACAAACTGTAGCTTTGGATCTTCCCATTAGAGAAAAATGTATGCCAGTCTGTAGAAAAATCTGAGGAGTGTAGGTTCTGGCCAGTCTTTTCAGCAAGTTCTGGGGTCTTACAGGAATAAAGTGTCTGTATGCTGATAATTAGAGTCACACTGCAAGGTACTGAACAAACATGCAACAAACAAACAATGCCTGTTTGTCACAGATGTAAGTGGCACAACCAAGAAGTCATGCCCTAAGGCTTGGTAGTGAAATACCAATATGAAATAATGTATACAGACAGTGTACAAGTAGAATTAAGTTCACTGGAATCATGTTAGTTACTGATGGTCTAGTTTTCAGGAGAATTATTTCATAGAGAATCACCACAGGCTCAACTGGAAAACAGCTCAGCCAGGGTTTCTGAGAGCAAGGCAAGGTGCTAAAATGCATCTCCAAAGACATACAGCTCAAATAATGGCAGGGGGAATGCTGCATTTGCTTTGGCTACTACAGGAAACAAACACTTTGCTTTGTTTTCTCTTTCTTGGGTTAATCAGTGACCAAACTGTATCCAAGTATTTCCCCATTTTTGAACTCTGCAGTCAAGCTGAAACCTGATCAGGGCACTCCTGCAGCCATTGGGATTGGTGGCTGCTCAGTGTACTACTCAGTGACCTCTTTGAGAGCAGGTATGCATATTGAAATACCCTCCTTTCAAATAAAATTTATTTATTTCTTAGTACAAAGGATTCTGATTTATTCCTTTTCAATGCAACTTAACAACAACACATTTCAAGCATATACACACACTTACGAGGACTGGGAAATACCAGAAGATTTTCATTTTTACCAACAAGCAAACAAGAAAAACAAACAATTTGTAAAATGTAAAATTCTCAAAAAGACATGTTAATCACATACTGCTAAAATCTCCTGCCACAACGATACCAGCTTTCTAGAATTTCCTCACTGAATCTTCAGATTTCCCACAGTAAAACAGAGAAGCCATTATCTGCCTCCCCACAAGGAAACCCTTACAACTTAAATGCTAACTCCATACTTCAGTTGTTATGAAATACTCCGAATGGAAGAAAATTTCCACAGTCTCTCTCCCTGTTGATCTTTGCCTCTCTTCAGCTGCACTCTGACCCACCCGCATGGCTCAGGGCTCAAGTAACTAACAAAGAAGTTCGCGCAGTCCCCTTAAGGGTAGCAGCTGTTTTTACAATGAGATCTACGATTCGACACACGCAAAGATTTCACACCTTTTATGTTACCTTCTTCGGGCTTAAAAAACTTTTTCTCTTAACCATTTCTTTTGCCTGGCAAACCCAAAGTTCCTGCAAGCTGTAACGGAGGAAATGAGGAGGAAATGAGGAGGCTTACAGCAGTCACGATGCCGCTCCCAACGCGCTCGGGGATGCAAGCGGCAGCGCCAATTCTCTTAGGGGCAGAGCGCAGGAACCTGGCACCGGGAGCGAGGTCAGATCCCTGCGGGCTCAGGAGAAAAAGAACGTAAGGTAAAAGTAATCATGACAAAAAGCTGGTCATCTGAAACAACAGGTAGGTGCCTAGGGCTGCCTGCAGGGTTAGGCAATTATTTTCTAACAGTAATTTTCTAACAGTGACTTATTCTCTCTGGACAATTCAAAATTTGTCTGTGCCATCTGGTTTCCAGCAGAACAAAACGACTCAAGCATTTTCGGGAAGAGGGCTTACAAAAAACTCCAAACAAAATGAAGGGAGAAGTGGCAAGAAAGGGTGTGTCCCCTCGAAGACTTTGGTAGTGCATTCACTGAGTCATTTCGGTCGGAAAAGACCTCAGATCATCGAGTCCAACCTTTGACTGATGAACTTCTCAACTAGATCATGGCATTAAGTGACACGTCCAGTCGTTTCTTGAACACTTTCAGGGATGGTGAGGTACCTGGGCAGTTCATTGCAATGCTTGAAAACCCCTTCAGTGGGGAAATTCCTCCCAATATCCAATCTAAACGTCCGCTGGCACAGCTTGAGGGTGTGTCCTCTTGTCCTGTTACTAGTTAACTGGGACAACAGACCGATCCCCACCGGGCTACAACTTCCTTTCAGGAAGTTCCTGAGCGATTCCTCATGGCAGCTGCACACCCTTCACCAGCTCCCTCTCCCTTCGCTGGACACGCTCCAGCGCCTCAAAGTCTGTCGGTAGTGAGATGTCCAGAACTGGACGCAGCACTCGAGGTGCTTCACCAGTGCCAAGCACATTCCCGGGAGACGGAGCTTTCCAACCCGCTGCCTTCCCCACTCCGCCCCAGGGCGCGTCCAGCCGGCACCCACGGCTAATGCTACAGCTCCTGGCTGCCCAGACTCACTTTGCCGCACCTCCAGCTGCAGACCACCGCACCTCAGTTCGTGAGCTGCCGCCGCTGCCCGCTCTGCACCTGCCCGGAGCGAGCCGTTCTGAAGTTTGTCTTCGGGAAGGAAGAAAAGTTTAAAAGTTCACCAGCTCCGTCAAATGCCTCAAGAGCTGAAAGGTTGACCAGCTCCGTGCGGGTTGGCGGTGTGGCCTCGCCGGCACCGCCCGAGCCCTCAGCGGCAGCGGCGTGCGGGCCCGCCCCCGTCGCTGTGGTTACGAGTCAAGATGGCGGAAGAGGGCGCTCCGGGCCGGCGCGGGGAGCGGGAGCGGGAGCGGAACGAGGAGGCGCCGGCGGAGCGTGGGCCCGGCGCGGCTTTTCACATGTTCGTGCTCATGGAGGACCTGCTGGACAAGCTGAAACTGCTGAGCTACGAGGAGGAGGCGCTGCGGCGCCACAACATGCGGCCTCTGTCCAGGTGCTTCTGACTCGCGCCTCGGCCCGAGGGCGCTGGCGTGGCCGTGGGCGGGGGGCAGCGGGAAGGAATTCCTCCGGGCCGTCAGAGCATAGCGAAGGGCCTGCATGGCAGAATACCTGGGAAAACTAGCCAGGAACAAAGCTTCCCGTGTGAGCTGGAAGCTTTCAGAACGCGAGGCCCCGCGAAAGGCTGAGATGCGCTAGGTAAACAGTCCCTTGACCTTTCCTGCCCCCGGCAAGTATTAGGTGTCTGCATGCCACGGTACCCGTGCAAAAAGTAATTCTACCTAAATTCTACCTCTTCCGCAGAAAATAGCTCTGCGTAAATTCCAAGTTGTTCAAAATAACTCTAAATATCTTGAATTCAGGATAGCTATTCATGGTGTGTGTATAATTTTTACCCTTTAATCCTTTACAAAGAGGGTCTTGGACCCGTTTTTGGTAAGCCTGGGTTTTCATATCCAGTACATACTTGTTTCAAATGTAATGATTTTTTATGTCTTTCTTTTAAATTATGGTGGAGACAGGAAGTCTGGGAATCAGGGCCAGTGTGCTCCCAATATCCACCTGCCCATATAACTTTTAAACTCATCCATCACTTTCAGCCAGGCTCCACTGCAGGGTGTCACAGAATTAAGCTTCTTATAAGCAACAGTTTGCTAAGTTACCCCCTTTTTGGGAAGGAGGCTCAAGTATGAGCACAGTGGCTGTAAATTAGGTCTAGCCTGCCGTTGAACTATTGGAATGTTTGGAGCAGGACAGCAGACCTTTGTGTACTTCAGTGAGTAGCTGTATTGGTAAAGGGAAGCATTTCCAGAAGTTCCCAGTATCCAGTATCCATGTAATTTATACTCTGGGGGGGTAGTCTGGTTTTATAGACTGAATTCTTATTAGGATCACATAATTGAATTTGGTGTGATCCAAGTCACATCCAGTTTTCATTGCTCTCCAAAGCAACCCAAAGCACAGTAGATAAGGACAGGTGGAAGGATCACTTCAAAACATGCTCCTGATCTGAGCTGAATTTGCAAATGTAGGAATACCATCCTCCTGCATTTCTTGAGGAAAGTGTGAAGGGGAGGTGATTTGGGGAATTTGGCAGCCAAGTCTGGTGTTGACTAATAACTTACACAAAGCTGGAAATAAGCAAGCTGGGTGTAGAAAACTTGGTCTGCTGTGGTTATGTGTGAAACTAGGCGTCCTGATTTTTGGTCAGATGGGTTGCTCATTGAGAAAACTGGGTAAAGAAACTGCTCTGTAGCCTGTGCTTACCTATAATGTTGTAAGAGCTCCAGAAACTCACACTACGTACCATTTGCTCCCTTATGAAACAGGCACTACTTTGCGCTGCCCACCAATCCCGGTGAGCAGTTCTTCATGTTCTGCACGCTTGCTGCTTGGCTGATCAGCAAAGCAGGACATCCCTTCGAGCAGCCGCAGGAGTACGACGACCCCAATGCAGTGATTTCAAATGTGCTCTCCGAGCTGCGGTCCTTTGTGAGTGTCACACGGGCTCTCTTCCCAAGTGTGTTGCAAGCTTCTGCATTCCCTTCAGAAATAACAGCAGTCACACACTGCTCTCCTGCTGGGTCTGGTCCCAAGGACTGGACAGACTTTTCCTAGCTGTAAGTTTGTACTGTGTTACTTAGTTAATTGGAAGTTTACATAGGCTGTACCTACTTGCTATTTTTTTTTAACACTACAGAAATGGTCTTATAAATAATTCCAGTTGGTTTTGTTCTGCAGTCTGTAAAATGGATTTAACCAGGCTTACCTTTTGTAGTACCACATATGTTGCTCATTTATAGTAGCATAATTTTCAGAGATTTCATCTGGAAGGTTTACACGGTTTGTGATCCTGCTCCAGCCAAAGTCAATGACTTAATTTGTAGTGTAGGAAGTGGTTTAGAAGAATGTTTGTGGGTTTTTTTGGTTGTTTTTTGGGTTTTTTTTTTTTGTTTGGTTTTGTTTTGTTTTTTTTAGTTTTGTTTTTGTTTTTTCTTTTTTTTGGTAAGGAGTAAAAGGTTGTACAAACTGCCAGGAACTACTGAGATTTTTTTTTTAATTAAAAAAAAGAAAGGAAAAAAGCTGAACTCCAAAGATCAGGAGACTACATCAGCTGACAAGAAGTATGATCTTAGTATTCTTCTTTTAAATTATGTATTCTTCTTTTAGTATTCTTCTTTTAAATCTTAGTATGATCTTATGGAAGATTATACTCTGGTGCAGCTGTGAATGATGTTAAGGACACTGTACTCTAAAGGAGTTAAACTATATCAAACTACTATGTTTATCCTGCATGACAGCAATAAATTAAAATATTTTATAAGTAAAATCTGGAGCAAACAGGACGCTGTTGAAAAGTTGGTAGTTAAGTCTCAATACTTGAGTTTCTCTGTAGCTGTTACTACGTTGACTTGTCACTTGTGTGCTTGACCATCCAGATCCCTTGTGGCTTCTGCCTCTTCTGCTACCTGGGAGTATGGTCTTACCATATGCTTAAAGATTTCTACACTGCATCTTTTCCTTGGCATCGTCTGGTTTTCCTTCTGTTGCTTCACTGGAGCTGCATAGAAGAAGAATGTAAATTGTTATTAATAAAATCTCATACACAAGGAACACTTTTGTTTTAGTGTACAAAACTTATCTCCCTTTGAGGAAATTTGGGTTGTTAGGCCATTAGTAAACAGCCTGTCTCTTTTTATTTTAGGGAAGGCCTGTGGATTTTCCTCCCTCAAAATTAAAGACAGGCTGCGGAGAGCAAGTGTGCTACGTTCTTGATTGTTTAGCTGAAGAAGCCTTGAAGCACACTGGGTTTAGCTGGAAAAGGTACAGTACACTTCTAAGCATCCTCCCTAATACATTATTTTCCAGCAAGCAGATGTAAGTTGTAGTGGTAAGATAAAACATAGGAATGACTAAAACCGTTTTACTTAACATTTCATGAGATGGTAAATTCAACTAGGCTTGAAGCAGGGTGGCCAGTTAATTCCTAATGCAATTTCACACAACTGGCCTGTTGCCAGCAAGGCTGAGTTTGGACCATTATAGACTTAGCTAATTAAGGTTTAACTGATGACTTTTTTTTTGTTATTTCCCTACACATAACTCCTTGTTAATCTGGTATTTGAGTTGAAACATGTCCTTTTAGGTTCTATCAATCAGTAGTAAATTCCTGGAGTTATGCACAGTATGGTCATGTTACAAGTAGACTAGATTAATTTTATTTAATCTGAAGGAAATCCTAGGACAAATTAGATGACAGATAATCTCAAATATATGAAAATGTCTTTAAAAGTGTTCTTTTATTCTTTTCCTCCAATGGGTTTTGAAATGGATATAGCGAAGTAATTTCTACCTTGGAAATATTTTACTGTTACTTCTCTTTAGTACACAAATTCCACTGTAGGCTGCAAATAAGCCTGTGGTGACTTGCACTTGAATTTTAAGAGTTAGACCAATAGAGACAAACCCCAAAATTTACTTCCTAGATGACTTTGTAGTGTGAATGTACTGTACTGCCTTTACTTTTAAGACAGTCCAAGATGAACAGGACTTTCAAGGCAGAGTATATATTTATTTAAGTTGCAAAACACTGTCTAGGTATGTTCCATATCATCCATTTTTCACATGAAATGTTTTGTTTGCAGAGGTATGTACAATTTATTGCATTTAAAAGCTCTGCTGTTCTTTGAATTAATTTCAGGCCAGCATACCCAACAGAAGAGCCAGAAGAAGAAGAAATAACAGAAGATGATGCAGAATTAACACTTAGTAAATTGGAAGAGGATGTTGCAGTAGGTTTATTTGGTTGGTTTTGATTATATTAGTATTGGCCAACTATGAGGACATTTTTATTCACTGTTCATTTTGTTTGGCTTTTTTTAAGAAGTATTTTTAATTAGCTGTTCAAGTTTTTTTTCCTGCAGCTCTATTCCTGCATTGTCAGATTCTCTGTAGGGTTTTTTGTGGCTTTTCAGATAAGATTAACTCTTCAAGACAGAGTGTATATTCTTATGTGCAGTAGAATCTAACTATGCATTAAAAACACAGATTCAGAATTGTTTCTTTTCTCCTGATAAATCTACTCTTGATGTTAAACTAAAGGGTTAAAATAGGAAAACAGTCAGCTGTCTCCTCTTTTCTGTATCTTGTTGAGGTGTAAGCTGCTTAAATTGGGAAGTGGGGATGAAACAGTTAACTAAAGCATAGTTGAAATCCTTCAAAGAACCTCTGGATTTGTTCTCAGTATTGTCCTAGGCCATGATTTTCATAACTAATGTGTTCTTTTAGCTCTTTGGAATATATGTATGTTAATAAAACCACTGAGGTGTTATTCCTTTACTAGGTATTACATTACCAGGCAGTTTATACCAAAAGGATACTCACTTTTTAAAGCCCCTAGTAGTTCTATAGGGATTAATTACATGCCAATGTAATTTTTGCCCTGGTCCATTGTTGCTGCCGGTATATTGATATTAGCTGTATCCATAATTGAATTTAGCAGTATTTCCAGCAATTAAATGTTAATGATGAGGTTCACTGATTGTTCTTTGGTTTTGATTCTTCTGAATAAAAATGATGAAGCTGACAGAGACAAGCCTAGTTCTGTAAATCAGGGATAGCCTGTATTACGTGGCCAGCAGTAGGCAGTGAGGCTGGGTTTGCAAGAAAATCTGCTCAGTTTGGTTTCTCAGTTCTGATAACCAGTCTTGTTCTGGTGGTGTGTTCTTCTAAATGCTGCACAAATATCTATTGTCCGTTTAGCAAAAGACAGTCTTAATTTAGTCTAAATTTCTCGCAGGTATTTAGGGGACTCAGGGTCAGATATGCCAGAAGGAAATAGTAGTCCCTGTTAGTTAAAAACTGGGTAAAATAGAGGAAAGAGAAATAAGCTCCAAGGTTTATTTCAAGGGTAAAATCCTTCAAGTGAGTCTTGAAGGATTTTACCCTAAGACCTGTGTTATTGCAGCTTTTGTGATTTCTGTAGAAAGGAGGTGGATGGTGAAATTTCACTTTGGTGGAAAAGACAGTCAAGAGGGGGACAAGGGGTATAGGGGTGAAGTGTCTGGGTGATAAAATGGCAGATGAAATACTGTATAGATAAGTGAAGGTTAATGCACCGAAAAAGCATCATTTCTTATGGGTGATGGGCTCTCAGCTGATCATAGTCACAGAAGAAGGGGATTTTGAGACTATAACAGATTTATAGAGTATGTTAACAGAGTGTGTGTGGTCTCATGGGCAAGAAAAAAGCAATTGCCTCAATTTCAGTTGTGTTATTCTGCACATTTAAGATGTGGCATCATTCTGTGACTTCAAATACATAGTGCAAACAACATCTTCAAAACTGTGTTGAGGTCCGGTTGTGATTTGGCTTCTGTTTTGATGGGGCTTCATTTTTAAGGTAGAGCTTTAAGAAATACATAAAAAAATACAGTTACCATACAACTATTGACAATGGGCCATTTGATGTCAGAGGCTTTAGGGTTTGGGTTTTGTTGGTTAGTTGGTTTATTTTTGTAATACTGTGGTGCTATGAAGGAAATGTGGGGTAGCTTTGACCTTTCAGCTTGTCCTAGGTATTATGCCTCTTCATAAGCTCCATTTCATAAATTCTCCATGTCTTGTTTTGTTCAGAAATATGGAACTTAATACTCGTTGGTTTGTTCTCCTGCAAAATAAAGTTATGGAGAAAAATTGTGCAATAATTACTGAAGTCTTGCTTTGAAACTTCTCTTAAGGAAGAAGAGTCAGACAATGAAGAAAATTATATTGACCTGAGTGTTTTAAAGGCACAAACGTACAGATCAGTAAGTTGTTACGCATTAGTCCTCTCATGAGAGATTTTTACATCTGTAGCAGCAATTTGTGTCTTGGATTTAAATCTAAAAATCCTTGCATAGTCTTTACTTGAAAAAAAACCCATCTGAAATGAATCAGGTATTATATATTAATATTATTTTGAAAGAACAATATGCAGCCAGTTTCTAAACTGATAGGGCTGAAGGGCTGCTGGGAACATTTGCAAGAAAGTTTTTGCAGAGACTTCTAGAGAAACATGGTATTAGTTTCATGAATACATTTAGTCCCACATAAATACACCATTTCTGAGATGTATTATAATTTCTTAATATACACATTTAATTGTCTTCAGTTTTAAGTATGATGAGAAGATATACTTTAATTCTAAAGAATTAAAGAAAGCCATTAAAGAAATCTGTTTCATCTGTAGTCTAGATCATTCTGGATATAAATATTTTTCTAATATTAACACTGCAAGCCATTATAGTGATTTCATTGCATAACAATGATATTTTGTGTATAAACTTTGGGATTTTTACACAGAACATGAATGACACTGCAAAGCAAGAAGAGATTTTACAGTCCACAACAGATGCAGCAGAATGGAATCTGGAAGTGGAACGTGTGCTTCCACAGCTGAAAGTCACAGTCAGGACTGACAATAAGGTATGGAAGAATGGATTTGCTTGTGTACACGTCGTGATTAAAATGTGATTTCAGTCGATGCTGTTTACTTTCCGTTTGCAGTTGTTGTCTTCTGTCATGCAAAGACCTGTGAGTAATAGGCTCTCCAGTGCTACCTTTTCTGAACTTTTGTCACTTGATTTGACCCTAGAAGCAATAATTTTCAGTAAGGTGTTTTTTCAGTATTATATTTTTTTTCTGCTGCTTACAAGGCACCTTATTTCTATATAATTATTCAGTGGGGTTTTTTTCAGTCCTCTGACATTTCCAGTATATTCACACTTCTAAAATATTATATCCTCAGTTTAACAACTATTAAAACATCTTCTTGGAGGACAGCTGATGATCTTACCTTTCAACTCTTCTATTTTTTAACCTGATTGTATGGAAGGCTGATTGTATGGGATTCTCTTGGTGAACTTTACATGACAATCAAGTAGGTCTGTACCCTGGTCTAGTCATCCTGAACTCTCCTAGTGTTTAGTGAAAATAAGTGATCACTTTTTCAACTGCTTTTGCTCACCATATCCTGGTAACTGTCTCAGGGTGAAATTCATCATGTCTTAGAACTGTGTATTTCTCTCCATAGTCTATTTCAAGGAGTCTAGAATGAGCAGCTTAGAAGTAGATATCCATCTTTGGCAGGTCCAAACCTAGGGCCTGCTCCTGGCATTGCCATAAGCATTCTTTCCAGGAGCTTGCGTAGCACACACAGATCAGTGCACTATTGAAATTGTTCATTTGCAGTGACCCAGGTAGTTGGAGTGTTGGAGCAATCTGCAGCACTGATACAGCAATACAATACATATACATGAATACAATGAAAGAAATTACCTTGCCAAAAATAGGGGAAACCTTCAACTGTCTGCTGAGCTGCTTGCCTGTCTTACACCATACTGCATTTTTCTGTGTGAAGAATTGCCTGGCTTGAACCACTCTGCTGTGATCCTCAGCAAGCCCATCTGTTGCAGAGAACATGATGCTTGAGTCTCACAGTGAGGAATTAAAACTTAATAAAGACATAGATAAAAAATTAAAGCCACTGTAAGATCTGAGGTTTACTAGCTTCCTGCTTAATGCACCATCTCTTTGCCTTAAGGAATATGTCAAAATGAACATAAAAAGAGGATTCTTCTTCTAGCTTCTTTCAGAAATAACTGGAGAGAAATGTTTGGCCTTTTTGTGTTGTGCCAGAAAACATATTCTGTTTCCTAAGCTGTGCATGTAAACATAGTACCAGGAGAGTATTAATGGTTTAATCAATGGCACTAGAAACTAGAACTTACTGTAAAGTCCTGGACAGAGTTGGGGGTGGGTTGTCTGCCTGTTGTTTTTATTTAAACTCCAAAGTTTGGCAAATTGTGAGCAACTGTCACCAGACCAAGAAGAGTCTCCTTCAAATGTGAAACACAACATAAGCACATTATCTCTAGTGACTCATTACCTGGTGTTCAGGGCCAATTCACAGCACCTTTTCTCAGCCCCCACCCCAGAGTCCATGTATGTGTCCTATGATCTTGAAGCTGGAAATAATTTTCCCCCTTCTAATTGTATCCTGTTACCAAAACCAAGTTTTGGTATTTCTGCCTCTTTTTCTTTCCATTCTTCTTCTGGTAATGGTAATGACTGAAATAGAAGGTAAAGAACAGATTGTCCAGAATTGGTAGGTGTTGGGCATCAAAAGCAGTCATTTTGTCTAAGTACAAGCTGAACTAGTGCAGCTACAACCAATAGTTTTAGTATTTGTGCCCAGAGTGGTTTCTAACAGAAATAGTTCCATGAAAATCAGACTCTAAAAAGCATAGCTACTATGGTGTCAGTGAGGATGTCAGTGTTTGTTTATGGATCTGAGTGTCACATGTGACATTTAGGAGATTTATAAATGGTGTCACATTGAGCCAGTGCCCCTGGCTATGAACATGGCACTGGCAGGATGATACATGGCAATAGTATAAAAGAGAACTGACCCTGCTTTGCATACATGCCGCTGTTTAGTAACCAGAGAAGGATAAAAATTGTACTTACCTGTGTTTTAATTTGTGATGCCTTTTTAGGATTGGAGGATTCATGTAGATCAAATGCATCAGCATAAGGATGGAATTGATTCTTCTTTGAAAGAAACTAGGGTATGTCTTGTATGTACAGAATATTTTAGTAATCTGTCAGCGTTTTTATTTTTTATTTGATACGTATTAAGGGCTAAATTGATCTTTTTTCCTTCATTGTTTCTTGTGCTATTGCTGTAAAATTAAAAAGGGAAAGATATGACAAGGATCTTTAAGCACAGTGCTGGTAACAACATACCTTCTGGGAAAGAGTTGTATGTGTGAGGATTAACAGGGCTATCAGGCTCCAGTAATGAATGCATTACCATAAGTGCATCCTGACTACACAGGACAAAATAGAACAATACAATCGGAAGGTGCTGTTAAAACCCCCAAATACTCTCAAATACTGTTGCTAGAGTAACTTACTGGCATTGAAACTTGTAATTAATTGAGGAGGGGAGAGTGATGAAGCAGTGAAGACTGATATATGTGTTTTGGAGGTGGGCAAACCAGGACACATTGGGAATATTTTTTTGTTGGCTAAACACAGTATTTCTGTACTGTGTTCATATTTTCCTCTCTGTCTGTAGGCTTCCATAGCCTTTCTTAACTACAGCATCATTTTGATACTCTTTACATATTCTCTGTCAACTGTCAACCCACAGAATGTGATTTTCTAGGGTTACCTTGACAAACTCCATAATGAAATCAGCAGAACACTGGAAAAGATCAATAGCAGGGAAAAGTACATCAACAATCAGTTGGAGCACTTGGTTCAAGAATACCGTTCAGCACAAGCCTTGCTGAGTGAGGTATTGCTGATCTTTTGTTGTTGCCTTGTCCTGTATTAACTTGCTGTTAAGTGAGGGTAGAGGTAAAGACAACATGGAGTGAGCTATCTATGAATTCTGCTGTTGGATATAAAGCAGGGGAAATGTTGATTGGCTGTCAAATTATATTCTTCCTAAGCTAAACTAGCAATTTTTATTCAGCTGTTCTGCAGGGGAAAATAGATGGTTTTGGCTGAGTATTATGTATAGCTGTTGCCAGTCTTGAGCAACTAGTAAATTGCTAGTTCTGCTTTCTCTGTGAAGTTCACACATCTGTCAGGAGTGGAATAACTACAGTCTCAGTCCAACATTCATCCCTTAGATTGGGTACTGGTGCTAATGTGCACAAAGCACTCTGATTACTTCTTTGCTACATTTAGTTTTTATGCCAATAGATTGCTGTCTGAGAAGATTTTTCATCCCCTATTTAGGAGGCATTATAGTGTGCCTTTTGGCAAGCCCTCCTGGTTGTGGCCATGGTGACAGTAATGCTAACAGAATTTGACCTCTGCACCTTCTGTTTGCCTTGTTGTTAAATTATCTTCGAGATAGTAATTTACTGTTGATGAAGTATTATTCTGGATTTCAGTATTCAATCCTTTCTGCATTATGGCAGATTTTCTTCATGTTTATTTCCTCATGTAAATGATTAGAAAGCATAGTTATTATCAAGTGCGTATTTGTACTATTTACTGCTTTACATTTTTGAATGACAGTCATTGCAGGGGCTGATGTTTCAACCCTGTCCTCATTTGTAAACCTCACTGGGGATTTGTGGGAGAGTTTCTGGAATTGAAACATAAGAGAGCAAGTATTGAAGTTTTCTCTGAACTATCTGCATACACTTCTCCAACTCTGTCATTACAGCCAAGACATGTTTTTTTCCAGGCTAAAGAGAAGTACCAGGAGGGAAGTGGAGGAGTAACTGAAAGGATTAGAGTGCTTTCTGAGGTAAAACACATCTTACTTTAAAACTGTCTTCAGAGAGTTAGCATTTAGTGGTTGCAGTTTAATGAAACCAGTTCTCTCTGATTTGTTCTCATGGTAAAGATTATTTTTTGTTTGGGGGAGGTGATCTAGTCCAGTCCCTAATTTTTAAATACAGGCTGCCGTTGATTTTTAACTTGCGAAATGTGAGCTCAGTTTGTAAATGAAGGTATATGTTCTGTATTTTATAACCTGTACCCCAGAATTTTGGGGGATTAATAAATCATGCCCATAAATTCTTTGGAAGAAGAAAAGCTCAATTCTTATTTTTAGTTAAAATTAACAGTTTGAAATTTTTATCTTCCAGGCACTTAAAAGCAATATTTGACAAAATAGTCATTTTTTCCATACATCAAATTATCTTATTACCTAAATCTGGTTTTCCTTTATATTGGTGCTCTGACAAATTTAAATAAACATCTGTCTCCTAACACCATGTTGAGTGTTTCATGGCATTTAATTTAGAATTACAGCCTGATTTCCACATACTTCAACTCTTTATCCAATTCACAAATTTTTTAAATGGCTCTGTTTGGATTTTAGATACCAGCTTTACTTATTAGACAATGAAGCCTCAGGAATAGGTGCATAAAATAGGTCATACAATAAGAATGTGTTAGAAATTGTACAACAAGTTTGAGATGTTTCCGAACAGAT
This sequence comes from Molothrus aeneus, assembly GCF_037042795.1. NCBI lineage: Eukaryota > Metazoa > Chordata > Aves > Passeriformes > Icteridae > Molothrus > Molothrus aeneus. The sequence continues at coordinate 18,943,931 of NC_089647.1, read as the reverse complement.
AGAACAGTTGAGTAAGAAGGTACCTACAGTGATACCAAGTGCAGCTGCTGTAGGTAATGCAGCAGTTAAATTGAGTTTTCTAGCAAAGATTTCTGAGTGTATGAATTCTGCAGAATTAGATCTGCTTTCTATTTCACTCTCAAGGAAGTAAGTTTGAAAAAGTATTTTGTGATGACTTCAGATTTACAGTGTGCGCTTTGGGAGCTGATTGACTGATAAGTAATGGTGAATATGTTACTAGCTGGCATCTTTCAAACTACATAGGTGCAGTGGCACATGTCTGAGGTAAACCAGACATATTAGATGTTAGTACTGATCTGTTTTCAGGCGTGCAGTCAAGACCTCAGCCTGCCTGGCAATACCATTACCAGGCAGGCAGTAGCAATGCAGCATTGATTCCTTTTCATTGCTGAAAAGGCTTATTGAAGCCTTAATGAAGGGCTATTTTCACATTATCACAAGATTACTGAATTATTACCTTGGCTATACTTTAGAATCATATATTTGCTTTTTTTCATTGTCTGTAGTTGCTAGACAGTGTTGAAATGCACTTTTGTTCTTCAAATGTGGATTTTACATACCTGTACCTGTGCCAGTGCCAGCAGGCTGGACTGCTGCACCTTCTTATGCTGCAGTGCTGTTTCTCAGGTTTCCAGTGTAACATGCCAAAGTCCTGGTGCTTCCAGAAGGGCAGTGGGCATGGTTATTTGATGAAACTTGATCTGTGGGGATATTGGTTCCTTTGTTCATCGATCCAGCATCACACTCAAACACTTATATTGTTGTTTTTTACTGGGGATGCGCAGATTTTTCAGTAACACCATGGTGTTTGGTCAAATTGTTACCCTTTTTCTGTAATTTTTTAACAACATTAGTTCAGTTAAATTAATTTCTGAATGTTTGAACAATCGTTCCTCTTTATGTAACAAGTAAGATGGATTAGTTTATTTTTTTTAAAAAAGCAGTACTTTTTAAAAATTCAATATTCATCTGGTTTAATTAAGAAAAAAATCTCTTAAGATTACAGAAGCATTAGAGAAAGTAAAGCAGGAAACAGAAGAGAAAGGAAGCAGTATGACTGATGGTGGTAAGTACATTTTTGCTTCAGACAACACATCCTTTTTCTTGGTGACAGTTTTATGATATGTACTTCATTAAAAAGAATTAGAGCAATTGCAAGGAGCAAGATGATGCAGCAGCATCATACTAATGGGAAGGGAGGGGTTAGAAACAAAATGGAAGGCACAAAACATTTTAATAGCTTTTCACAGGTAAGATTTTCATACCCTGCTGAAGGTGTCTTCAGTTCTCCACTAAACCTCAAATCAGCTATGGGGATAAGGCTTTCAGCTGAGCAAAACACATCATTGAAAAACCTGTCTTAATGTTGATGCACATTTTCATGAAGCTCTTAGATGTCAAGAAGACAGCAAAATTGTCATTGCCTATTTCTGTCTTTAAAGTGTTTTGCATATTAAAAATGATGTATCAGTACAATCATGTCTTTAGAGTAGAATACCCTTTTGTTCATTCAACTCTTCCATTTTAAGGAGTAAATTACAGCAAACAATGCTTTTGTGTTACATGGCTGACAGAGTTGTACTGTTTATCTTTTTTGGGACAGCTCCTCTAGTGAAGATTAAACAGGCCTTAACAAAATTGAGGCAAGAAACCATTCAGATGGACATACAGATTGGTGTGATGGAACACACATTGCTGCAGTCAAAGCTGAAAGAGAAATCCAATATGACTAGAGATATGCATGCAACAGTGATTCCAGAAGCCACAGTAGGTGCCTATTAAAATTGGTTGGACCTGACTTGATTTGCTCAAGATGCAGTTTTCTACCATTTGCTTTATTGTGAGTTCAGAGGTTTTGTTTATATTGCGGTAGGAGGATGTTCTTTTTTTCCTGTTCCTTTTGAACAAGATGCTTGTTAAAAGATGCACTTTTTAAAGAAGTAACATGCACACTTTAGACTCAAGAGGGAGCCATGTTTAGTTTTGTGCTGTAAAGATTTACTGTATATCTCTTCCAAATATACGAATAAATTCTTGTTAGTGAAGATGTGTCTATTTCCTTGGAGAATGCTATGTAGTGTGAAAGTCTGTAGAATGATGCTGACAGCCTGTAATCTTGATACTCTGCAGTGCTGAAAGGAAATTGCTTGCAAAGGACTTGAAGGTAAAATGTCTGTCATTGCCACTTACATACATTTACAGAAAGTATTTAATTAATTAAGTATTTAATTATTTCAGTGATACTGAAATAATACAGCATTACCCTTTCTAACAGGCTAGGTCAAAACTGATATCAGCTGCAAGACTCCTCTAACATCAACATCAATATCAAAATCTATATAAGACCAAAGAAGGTGAAAAGTACTGTTTGGAAATTACTCTTGGCTTTCTAATTTTTTTCCATGTGCCATCACTTTTTCAGAATCACTTTATATTAGCATTGGGTCAAATGCTGCTTTCATTTATAGTATTTAGAAGAGCTTTGTGGACCAGATTTGGATTATTCTTGTTTTCTGTTCTTGTGTCAGAACACCCACTTCTGATTTCTGTGAAGGAAAAATGTTGCCAAATCTAGTTGAGTAATACAGAACAAGAAGAAAAATGTAGGAGGAAGGAGTTGGGAATGTAATGGCAACAGGGAGCTTGCTTTGTCTTAGTAACTGTGTAGGTAGAGAGTGACTCTAGATGTTAGTGGTAATGAAGGAGTATGGAGCAAAGGAATAACCTTATTAATGTACTAGTACATCCTTTTGTACTAATATCGTTCATGGCTCATGGTTATTCATGAGCCGTGAACAATATTAGGTACAATTCCAGTGGTGTTAAAATCCTCGCCGAACTTCTGCAGGCTATTCCATTCATCAAATAATTTCTCTCACTTAAATGTGAGCAGTATTTTGCAGAATCAGGGGACAAGTTCTGTGTCTGAAAGTCAAGATACTTGACACAGTCAGTACTATGAGCCAGTATAAGTTTGTTGTGCTTCAGTATTTCATTTGCCAAAAAAGAAAAAGCCCTAAATCTATGGAATTTTAATAAGTGAAAAGATATCTGTAAATGTCGACTGTTACAATTTACCTGTGCAAACCACTGCTGAAAATCTCTATGAATCACACTGGAAATTGGTTTCCAGCTCCTTTTGCTGCCTACCTATATCCTCCCACATTCAGCTGAAATTAGAAAAGTTATTATTCATGTTCCCTTTGTTAGGTGCTGTTGCTACTGCATATTTACTTTAACAGTGGCTTTACTTCCACTTAAGATTAAGCAACTCCCTTCTGCATTTTCTGCAAAGCAGCTCACTAATGCTTTTGGATTGCAATTTTGTGTTGTATAAATGTTGTTTATGTAAATGCTTTCCGCAAAAAACTCCTCCTTCACGCTAATACAACAAACATGATTAATCAAAAATCTTTCTTTATGAACTGAGCCTCTTATTCTATTAGAAATGAATCTATTAAGACAAGCATGGCAAAAAACCCTCTAATGTGACAAAAATCTCTGGAAGAAAAGCCTCCTTTGTGCCAAAGTGATTCTAAAATAGCGTGCTAATGATCTGGAATTGATCTACATTATTTTTAATAGTACTGTCTGAAACTGCTGTCATTTAAGTAGAACACTTCTGTTGTTATCACTGGTATCAGTGATACATGGCCTTTAATTGTCATCTGGCAAAGAGTGGAATTTGCCCCTTGAGATAGTAAAAGCACTTGACCCTGCTTTCGAAGCAGCCTTACTGATCCAGCAAGTGGCCACACCATCTTCCTTAAAAGCAGAGGAGAGCTGCCTGTCACAAGCAGCCTGAAAGACCCTTCTAGAGAAGCAAAGATCTGTGTAATTAGTCCCCGGCTGAATCAGTGCAGGAAGCAGAAGCCACATTAAAATTAAATCACTTGGTTCACATTACGTCCTGCACTGCTCATTAGCTAATGCAGTGTCAGAACGGAAGACCAATAAAACAAAGATATCCCTAAGTTAGTAGGAGGCACACAAAGCTCTTCTATAAAAAGAGTCTGTTCATCTGGAGAGGATTTAGGAAAGGACTATTCACAAGAGTTAACTTTTGTCCTCTTCCAAGGTCTCTTAAAATTTTCAGTTCTCTGGAACACCAGTATGGAGGCATTTTCAGATTTTACCTAGAATCCAAGTAGAAGCTGGCTGTAGACAGACCCAGAAATTGTGCAGAGAGAGAAAGAAGGAGCTTCATTTGCTCACTTCTGTTAGAGAAGCCATGGGTTTTGTCCTTGCCATGAGGACTGCAACAGTTCAGTCTTGAATGGGGCCCTGGTATAAGCTGACTACTTGGGTTTTGGAAACATGTTGTGGAGGAGTATTATTAGTAGCCAGCTCACTGTCTTGCATGTACTCCTTAAAGTTCCAGGAACTCTTGGAGCATATTACTTTTTAGAATTTCTTCAGCTCTGAAATAGCTCTGAACCTCATAACATGACCCAATGTCTTATTTCCCTGTCTTTTATCTAGGCTAGGATGTAAGTGCCCTGCTGGGAACTAGAAATAGTTCCCAGTGCTTAGTGCTAGGTACTCTATTAGAGGTGCTGTTTATAGGCCATTTAGGATACCTGAGAGTGATTGATTACATGCATTACCTTTTTACTTTAATAAATATAATACCTCACTCCCCATTCTCTTCTAATGTCAGCAGATAGCATGAATTGCTGTGCTGATAAAAAAATAGCAAAGGGCTATTTTTTTACTGTTTAATCCATTTCTCTCACAGAGAACCTTCTACAGAATTGGCAACTGAAATCGCAAGAGTTTAAAAGTGGCTTTCAAGCATATACCGAGAATTCATTGTTTCAGCACTGGGTCAGCTTAATCATTTGAACTTGCATTGCTGAGTGCTGTGCAGAAAACTGGATGAATTCACATGAGTTTGAGAAACCATTGTTATAAACAATTCCCACATCTGGTCAAAATATTCTCACTCCTGTCTGCTGATGGCGTTAAAGGCCTTCTCCTCTTCACCCACCCAAAGGGGGAACTTCAGGGAAAAATTTTTCTTGAAAGGGAAAACCTTTATGCCCACCTACTATGAAACTTGGCCACTTTTTTTGGAGTACAGTTCTACTGTTCACTGTAACATACAAAAAAATGATTAGTATTGCCAATTGTAAGTTACAGTAAGAGCTAGTAAGTCATCTGGGCATGACCTACAAAAAAACCTAGGAATAAATGAAGAGCCTGTGTGTGAACATTTCCAGCTTCTGTGCTCTTTGAATTTTGCATCCAAATTTTGCATCCTGGGCTTCTCTCCAAGTTTGACAAATGTTAATTAGAAAAAGAAGGAGTTGGTTGATGCTGTGCTGCCACGCTGGCCGCGTGCCCGTGCGGGGATGTCAATGCTGCAGTGTACCCCCACAAGGCAGCTGCACGTGCATGCGCACAGGCCTGTGTGCACGCTGGCCTCTCCCGGGGCTGGCACCAGCAGCAGAACAACATGCCTGTGAAAACCCCGGCCTACTTCCTGCAGCCTCACTGCTTTCCCTTTGCTTGTGGATGGATTCATGTTTTAGGAAATGGTTGGGTGATACCTGGAAAAGATGTGAAATAAAGCTCAGGAAAAGTTAATCAGTATCCATGAGAGTAAAGTAAACAGAGGATATGAGTGCTGGCTTTTCTGCATGAATACTGCTTATAGGTAGGGACTTTCCACAGAAGGCTTGGAGATAGCAAAGGTTATTTTCATCTGCCATTTCCTCCCTTTCATGTATTTTTTCATTGAGCAAATGCCATTACCAGGGCTTTCTCATGTATAGGCTCATACTTAGCTATTGCTCCAGGGCTTGGTGTTGCTGGAAATGTCTGTCTTTCAGCTTCCTAGTAACAGCCCTACCATTTCACAATTATTCCCACGCAACACTGGAATGTGCAGGGTTGAGAGTAAGTAATGATTTGAATAATGCTAGTCTTTCACTAACTGCTTAGTTTTACTCTGTTCTTTTTCATTCCTGGTCTTAGCAGTTAGGATTGGATGTATTTCAGTACTCCATCCCAGAAGTAGCTGAGATACTCACATGCATCCTGTTGTAAAAATCAACAGAGGTGAATATTTTTAGGTCAGAACAGAATAATTATTTCTAATAATATTCCTCTTGATAATGCACTAATTGCAGTTGTTAATTCAGAAATATTTCCTGGTTTTGTGGTTTTCAAAGGATGACAATTCTTCAAATGACACCTTAGTGTTATTCAGTAGTAACACAAAGAAGTGCGTTAATTAAACTGTGAAGTGTAGGCATCCCCTGGACAAAAAGTTTCCCACCCCTCCTGTAGTTTTAGGGCAGAAGTTTCTTGTTGTATCTTGGTGGGGGGGGGCTCTTGTAAGGTTTTAGAGAGTTCTCCCTATCCTTCTTCAGCATGGCTTGTCCATGAGCATTTTGCTTCTCTTCAAAGAATCCATTTGGGAAAGAATAGAAGCCATTGGTCAGACCAAAAGGGACAGGCTGTTTGTGAAATTTTCCTGGAAATTAGTGCCAAAAAATGGTGCAGAAGGTTTCGAAAGGTCTGACAGCATCTGTTGAACATAATTTCCTTTGTTACAGGAGGTGTTCAAGTTCCTGATATGATGGCAGGAAGGATTTCTGCTGAGTTTATCAAATTCTGTCTAACAACAGTAAAAACAATGAAAACTGTGATCTTAAAAGCGTCACTCATTATTTTGTAGTAATTTGTCCAGCAGCCATTTCACCACAGCTTTCTGTAGAGTGCCTGTAAACTCAAGTAAAACATTCTTGAAGATTTTCATCATCTTCAGTTATATAATATTGACAACGAAGAATAAAAAATACTGTTCTGAGAACACTTTTCCTGGGACAGATGATTATACTCTATGGCAAGGCGTGGCAAGTTTGGAGGGTTTTTTCTACAAGTAGTCCAGTCTGCTGATTTTTGTTTGAATAAGGACATCCCTGTTAATATGTTCAGGTTTGTGAGAACTCTTACTGAGAAAAGGAATTGCAGGTAACTCTATTAGAGAAGATAAACAACTGAAAGCCAGTTCAGTTTTCTCTCAGTTGTGAACAGGATTGATAAACAGGTAACAAATTAATGTGGACAGAATGAAAGAGCTTCTTTTAAAAAGCTCTTCTATACTATTTTGGCTTAAATGTACAAAACATGCCTTCGCTTAGTTTTATTCCATTTGCTGCTACTAGTTATCCTCATTTCTGAAGTGCACAGTGTACTCCTCTCTGATGACGCTTCCTCCAAATAATGGGAAGTTTGACAACATGACCTGAACATAATGGATGTGGTCAGTCTATCTGAGCATCTGCTAAGCTGGGTGGAGCTAACTTGGTGTGTCTCTGTAGAGTGCCACCTGTGAGCAGCTACGGCTGACACTGATCCAGTGTGGGTGTCAGGAGATAAGAAACAGGAAGCTGGTCCCACTTCCTGTCAGAGAAACCGCAGCCTCTAGGGTGCTTGTCTCCTATAAGAGACTGCAGAAGGCTGGACAGACTGAATTTGCTAGTACAGCTACATACAGAGCGAAGGTGAACACCATGGTGCTTGTCACCCTTCTGCTAAAAGCCACTAACCAAAACTCAGTGTCCCACTGATTGCTCTAATCAGGGGGAGAAGGAAGTGGTGAAGAAGCCAAGTGATAACTTTTGTGCCTAGAATGAATCAAACAAACAGCAGAAAATAAGACACAGACCCTGCTCACAAATACATGTATTCTTCTATTGATCTCTTAACTAGTTTCTGGGGTCAGGCTAAACATTCTGAGTAAGGATAGGCTTTCCTACCTCACCTGTGTTTTTTCAGATCTTCACCACCTCTCTCTTTTATATGTGCAATAACTTTTATGCCTGAAGCCTCAGAATTTAGGCTGGATCATTTATCTCTGTCTGGTGGACAGACATTTTTATGTTGCACCTTTCAAAACCATCTGCATCTGGAAAAAAGCTTCCTTTTTATCTGCACCACAAAGAGTTGTATTGATACCCAGAGTTTCAAAGCAGTTTAACTTGACCTCTACCAGCATAAGGTAGGAGAAGAAAAGCTTTCATTTGTGAGAAAAAGTTGTTCTGTTCAGTGGTGGAAGAAAAGAAATGGAAAAAGATATGGCCAGACAATGTATCTTCTAGAAAGCTGTAATATTTCCTGCAGCACCCAGATTTTTATGCTGTGCCAACATACTTTGTCTCTAACACCTGAATTTGCCATCCCTAATTTTAGCAGAAGGATCCCAATATAAAGCTTAAAGAATATAGCAATGAGCAAGACCCATGGCATACAGCAAGATCTTTCAGTGTTCAACAGTAACTAAGTCTGCATTTGAGATGAAGCATGTAATTTATTTTTTAGACACTCTGAATACAAAATACCAGTTTATAAGTGTAAGGGACCTTCTGACAAGCACCAGATAAAGCTTTACTGTGATGAAAGGTTATTAAGTCTTTTTATGACAATCCATCCTATATTTCATCCCAGAAAATGCTGATAGCTCCTTTTCACCATGTCTTAAGTGTGCCAGCTCTATTATACAGATCCCAATCTTTAAACCATGCTTTGGCAAATGTATCCTTTGTGGCACTTGTGTGATCAATTATGCTTTACTCAGTGCTGTGATTGTTTACAACACACCACAGTCTTCCACTGCATGTGAAGACACATTTATTACAGACAATGGTGCCAGTGCTGATCTGTTCTTATTGGCCATTTCAAAACAAAAGCCAGACAAAAAGGCATCTGTTTTCAGTGGCTGGTCAGGTTAGTACTGAAAGTCTCTTCCTGGTGCTTTTCACCCTATGTTGGAATACAGCTGTCAGTGCTCAGGGACCCCTTTCACTGAGGCCCTAGAAGAGCTGCTGTGGACTCAGACTAATTCTAGCACTGACCTGCCTTTCACAAGCTGTTCAGGCAAATCTTCACACTGAGTCATTAGAGCCCTACAAATGGTATACAGTTAAAACATCCAAGAGTGTCAAAATGAGTCATATTTTTCAAGTGACAGTTGCTAATTTGAGTGACTGTTTTGCATTACACTTACCAGGACATGCAGGAAACAACAGCATTTAAGCTTTCCTGCTGCTTGTGGTTCCTAGCACGTGACCAGCCAGGGCAGTTATATCACTGAGCCACACCTTGCTCTTACCCAGAAATCATATTCCCAGGCATACATACCACTTTATCAGAAGGAAGTGACTCTGGACTTCTACAAAAAGTTGTTTCAGGCAAAGAAGGGGCTTGCTTTCAGTAGCCAGCCTGACTTGCAGACAGTACACCCTCTGCCTTGGGGACAGGTGAAAATGAACTGAGACTCTACAGGTATCCGCAACACTACCAGCATGTAGAGGGAAGAAGGGCAGAGTTAAGGACATGGTAGAAATGACCATTCCCATGAATTACAGACTTGGAAGACAAAAGCTGGGGAACATGAAGAAACAGTTGGACATGCCCATGCAGAAAAACAACCCCAAAAAGGAAATGGTAAGGTTGCAACATGGGAAGAGTCATCAGTAGGTGGAGGAGTATGTCTCTGTCATGAAGAAGGGCAGAAGGGATTTCTGATTTGCAGAGAAAAGCCAGCAAGGAAGAAGATAGCACTGGAATGAGCATATTTGCTGTGAGAGTGAAAAGTGAGAGAAAAGCACACAATCAAAAAAAGGTACAGATCATTGAAGGAGGTGAAAAGAGGTATTGAGGGTGAGGAGGACAGACTGATAAGAAATGGAAGTTCTCTACAGCGTTAAGGTAAACTAACACAAGCCATGGGACATTCCCACCAGGCTGTGCACACAGACAAACACCACAAACAAACAAACAAACCTGTTTGCCACAGCTACCTTTGGTGTCCAAAAGCCACAAGAAGAAATTAAATAAGGAGAGGAGAAAAAACAGAGGAGTTAAAAGGTTAGGTGAGGACAAGAGTCTAAGCCACTTCAGAAACAATACACAAGCATAGGACACAAGCAAATACACAAGCAAAGGACATTCTAAACGGAAGAAGAGAAAAGGGGGAGGAGGAGGAAGACAGAAACCAGTGAGCTGAGTATGTGGGAATAGTGCTGGTTTCCTCATAAACCTCCTTTGTTAGCAGCTCTTCCAGTTCTGGTCTCTGAATAGCTGGAGCAGTTCCCACTGTTCTGCAGGGAGATACTGCATTTTTTTGCTGCAGCCACAATGAAACAGTTAAACACTGTGTAACTCTTGCAGTAGTACAAGTAAGGCCCTACCCATAACAACTACAAGCCTGTTTTGTTACAGCCTTGAGGACGAGGGGGAAAAATTCTTAAAGTAACCCTTTCCAGGGCACTGTCTTCCCTCTTGCTTTTTTTTCTTTCATTATGGAGATGAGCTGCATTGAACTCCTGCTAATTGCTAGATAAACAGGATTTAACTATTTAATGTTGCATGTTTGGTATAATTTTCACAAGTCTTAAGGGATATTTCAAACAAAACTAAAGCTGTTTTACAGATTTTTTCAGTTGACCCGTGGTACCTCCAGTGAAGTTCCTGTTGGAACACTTCCCTTTTTATTCTTGTTTGCAAGTTCAAATTTGGTGTCAAAGGGAGAACCAACAATTATCACTTCAGGCAGGTTTAAAGACAGTTATAGTTAAACAAAACTTAGTTGAAAAAAGCATCTGTTGGAGACCTGCTCTTTGAGGAGAGCCATAAGCTAAATTTAAAATTGCTTCCTGTAACTCAGAAAATCAATTTCATCCTTGTTTCTTCTTTGTCCCTACTCCAAACTGAAGACTTGTGATGACAAGTTGGTTGAAAATACTCATGGATAGCTAAACTCAGGTGGAAAAATGTCCACATGGGGAGGCCAAAATACTGTACAAACCAGAGTGTTCCAGCAGAGTTCCAGCTAGGGTTCAGCTGGAACACTGTCTGTCCCTGGCATCCTGCCCCAGAGCCACAGACCAACCATATGTCTGTGTGCCCTGGGCCTGGGCCAATCTGCCTGGGAAGACTCCTGGCCCCACAGGGATCCCCAGGCTGGAGATGGCAGTGCCTTGTGCACTGGCTTTGAAGGCCTCGGCAGCCCCAGCTCTTTAGAGCCACTCAGGCAGGTGTTGATGAAGCCGGTCGAGAGATGGAGCACTCTGCCGGGCAGTTACAGTGGGGAAAAGCAAACATGGCCTGGGACTCAAGCTTTCTTGCTGGGATAAGCTGAGCAAACAAAAAGCTGCTGTGGGTGTGTTCAGCTGCCCATTTTGTTTCCTCATCTGCACGTTTCTATCACTTCTCTGCACGAGTTGCCAATGCACAGCAGTGTGATGAGCCCGAAGAGCTCACAGATCAGGCTGTAAACTAATCTGGTATGAGCCCTCTCTGCCCCCCACCCTATGCAGTCAGCTCAGCAGCCCCTGGAGAAGACAAAGAATGGGAAACAGAGGCAAGGAAGGCATTGGGGAATTTTCTGTTGGGAATGCACAACCAGCTTCACAACCAGCTTGCACTGGTGGTCTAGCTGCCACCTGCAATGCCAGTCTGTGATTCTCCATTAGCCGTTATTGGGTCCTACCAGTACTGAAAAGTTTCACCATACAGACAGGCAAACATAATAACTAAAACTAAAATACCCTGCTAATTATCCCAGTAATTCATTTTTCTTTTATTTGAATTTATTCTTGAGAGGTTTTGTCAGAGAAATGAATAAATGATCCTACCTCCACCTCACAAAAGCTTTTACTTTCAAGACAGAATAGATTCCTTGCTGGTCACTCCTCTCTGGACTCTCATGAATATAATTTTGAAAGACCTTCATGGCTAAATAAAATATTGGGGAAAAGAATGGCAGAATGCCAGCCACTTTATCTCATACTATTATAATAATAAAGATCATATATAATATTATTACCCTTTTATACTCATTTTGGCCTTTTCCCTGTTGTCTTGGAGCATCTCCTTTGTCATTCATTGATTTTATTCTTAATAATAGCATTGCATTGAAGCACAGGGTAGGCTGAGGCTCATGCACATAACCATACAAGAAGTCAGAACAATCACATTCATCCACAATGGTTTTCAGTGTGGTATCTGATGTCTTCAGTACAAGTTGCATCTCCTCTCTCTCTCCATTGTGGGCTCTAATACATGCAGAAAACAGGAGCTCAAGGAGTCTGAGCTAAAATAGTCTGGACATTGAGGACCCAAGAAAGTAAGGACTATTGCATATTTGCCCTTGTCCCCAGGCACCCACATCCGGGCACTGTCACTACAGAACACGGGGCCAAACTGCTTTTAGGGCAGACCCAGCACAGACAGTTCATATATTCTACAGCACCTGAATTTGGCCCAGGTCTCACAGAGTTCTTGCCATTGACTGAAACTTTGTGGCTAGCAAACTACACATCATCACAAATCATGTTGCACAGTCACTGGGGAAACATTCCTCAGTCAGTCTCCCTGTTCAAACATCTTCATGTGCTACTCATAATGCTCTATAGAAGTAGCATAGATGACATTACATGTACATAAAAAGTCTCTAAAAATTAAACACTTGCTAATCTTGTGCTGAAAGGGGTGTATCCATCAAAAGAAAACCAATTCCATTTCATGCAAGCTTATCAAGAAAACATATACAATATGCAACCATTTCACAGCTGCCAAAAGAGATCAGTCTAATTTCTTTTTTTAGCTAGAAGGGGAAATTTAACCAGGCAAAGCTGTTGGAAGCCAAGAAGACTATTTTAAAAAAAAGTAGAAACCATCCACAATGTCATCCAAAGGCAGAAGAGTTTGTCTGTGAAATCAAACATTTGGCCAAGTGACATAGTTGTGACATTAATGTGGCTCCACGTGAGGTATGTCAATTAGTGAATTTATTGGTGGACTGTCTGTAATCCTGAGAACTAAACCTAGAGAAAACATTTTGTACAGTTCTGTTTCTGGTATTTCTCTATCCTTATCTCTCCCAACCTCCCTCCTCTCTATTCCCTTCTCATCCCTCTTCCATACAACAACTGGTTGCATGCTAACAATATTTTCCTTTGTGTCTCTGCAAATACCAATAGATCCAAGCATGTCTTATGGAATTTGAGGCTATCATCTGTTCATATGTATTGGGTAGTCAGCAACTTCCACAAGACAACCATTCTCCTCACCCAGATTTCATTTGCTTAAAAACATCTCAGGAATTCTTACGAATTATTTAACTGTTTCAAATTAGCACCAAAAGAAGCCCACCCACTTGCCTCCACAATTGCACCCAACCTGTATTTGGATGCATTAAGAATAAAATCAATGAATGCCAACCCGCATGCGATTAGAAACCATTCAGGCCAAAGAGACGCCAGATGTTAAAATTTGCCAAAAATAACTACTGAAAAAATAAGACTTTGTAGGGTGGCTGGATTATCCTGCCCAGTTGGAGACTGGAGAGCTGCTGAACCAAGATAGAGGGAGGATAAGGCTGAGAGTGTTGGGGTTGTCCAGCCTAGAGAAAAGAAGGCTCCAGGGAGCTGTTAGAGCAGCCTCCCAGAACCTAAAGGGACCTGCAAGAGAGCTGGAGAGGGACTACTGACAAGGGCAACTAGTGATAGGACAAGGAGGAATGGCTTTAAATTGAAAGAAGGATTTACATTAGATGTTAGGAAGAAATTATTCGCTGTGAGGGTGGTGAAACACTGGAACAGGCTGCCCAGAGAAGCTGTGGATGTGCCATCCCTGGAATGGTTGAAGGCCAGGTTGGATGGGATTTTGAGCAACATGGTCTAGTGGAAGCTGTCCTTGCATGTGGCAGGGGTGTGATGGGAATTGGAACTAGATGATCTTTAAGGTCCCTTCCAACCCAAATCATTCTGTGATTCTAAGAGCTGCACAGTCCTTGCCTGGGCTCCTCTAAGATGCTTAGTGAAGATGGCACAGACTACTCCTGGGGATGGCATGTGAACTGCCACAGGAAAAGTGGTTCCAGGAGAAGTGATCCGTGTCCAGTAGTGGATCCCTATGCAAGTAGTCCTTATAGACACTATGTGAATATGCTTACATTTTTCTGTGTTTGTGGTGCAGTCACTCTTCAGGTCCTTGTGGCTTAATTATCCTCTTGGGACTTCAGTTACTGCCTCTGAGGGGGCTGATATGTCCCTGTCTAGGTATTCCTCAGATGAAAGCAGCGATGTTATTATTACTACAGTATCATCATGCTGCAAATGGACTGCTTGTGCTTGGTTACCTACCACAGATTTAATCCATGGGCATAACAGTCTTTTCTTTGTGTTTTCACAGCCTGGCTCTTCAAAGGAAGACCTTTTGTTTCCATCCAGGATGATAAATGGGTTTTAGCTTGATTTTCTCAGAGGGAAGCTTATGTGATTGTACTGTCTGTCATCTGTCTACACCGATAAGTTTTTAGCTGCTGCAGCCAATTATAATTATTTCCAAAGAAAAAACTGCCAGAGGCAGACATCTTCATGATAATTCTATTTCTATGGATTTTGTGAAAGCAGCAGACTGGGTTGGGGCTAAGGAGGAGGAGGAGGGAGAGGACAAAGCACAAGACCACACTGAAATTGTGCCATGTCAAGGAAGTCTAGGAGGCCTCAGCTGATCTTCAGCCCATCCTGGCTGAAGGCAGCCAGCCAGCCAGTCTGCAGCCCTGGAGAGTCAGTGGGCACGCGTGTCTCTGCAGACATCTCACAAAATGTACCGTTCTTGTCCATGGGTGTGACTTCATAGGGGACATCACTGTGGCTGTGGCAGCGGTGCTGAGCAAGAGCAGGCACAGCCGTTTTTTCTGCTGGCTGTGATGCAGGGATCTTGTTGTGCTGATGCAGGCAGTGGCACTGTGTTGCCCTGGGCCTGTATTTGTAGGCTGTAGAACCTGGGTGGTGGCTGGGCTGGGCTGCTAGGTGCCCCCAGGCAGGACAGACAGGCAAAGTGCAAGGCACGGTCAGCATATGCTCCATGCTGTGACTAATTGAACATAATGGGTGCACTACTAACAAAGACTCACTAGTGTGGAGGACAGTGTGTTCTCTGTGCTCAGAGATCTGCCAGCCACTAATGAAAGCTGCTAAGGCCAGCTTTGAAAATGCATTTAGGTGACTGAGCCAGATTTGAGGACAGGTAGAACCTAACTCTCTCTGACATCAAAAGGGACTCTGACTTGCACTGCATGGAAGTCATGTCTTTAAACAGCTTCAAAGCTGTGAACATTTCTCCTTAAATTGAAGAATAGAAGAATTGACCCTCTCTCTGAGTGAATCTGGTGTGAAATGAGAGGTTTTTAGAACCCTTGAGAACCAAGTAACTTAGCTGAACCTTTCCCTGGAATGAGACATACTGCTTCACCATTACAGGATGTTCTTGGAAGGAGCAAAATGCCTAAGATGAAAGCAGATCACCATCTTCACTGCCTAGCTACTGTGACATGTAATTCCTCTTGGCTTGTCAATAACCTGATCCAGTTCTCCAGGTCTTATGTAAGTGGAGGACAGCAGCAGGTAACCCCCAGGTTGTCTGCCTGGCTGTCTCAGCTGCAGTCTGCAGCAGGAGTTCAGTGACCTGGAACAGAAATCTGCTTTCAGAAGCCCTCATGGCAGGAGAGTTTCACAGGCTGGAGTTTCGCCCCCCTTATCTCGCTGTTAGCTGAACCTTTCCCAGAGCGCTTTCTGTTGAGCAAGAGTGAACAGGATTTCTTGTCTCCCACATCCCCCATTAAGTCACTAATGTCACTAAGTTGCCTGATGAATCCCAGCAGCTACAGCAGCAGCTGAAGAAAGGAAATTGCAAAAAAAATGCATTCAAATATACAACAAGAGTAGAAAGACAATAAGCGAAGAAGGGGGAAGGGGAGGGTTGGGAGCATGAAAGAAGCACTGTTTCCCTAAAACAGTTTGTTTTTAAATGGAGGACAAATGATTGCATTTTAGCCCTACCAAACATCTGTGAAAGGTTAACATTTCTTCACAGCATTGCTTTATTTTTGCCTAAGTCTTCAGCAAGTATTACTCAAAGTTAATTCAGGCTTTGGCCCTTGGGAACTTATTTAATGTGCTAGTGCTTAGAAGTCCATTAATATTTATAAATGTCACTTGAATTCCATTTTTACCTTCTTATTCAGGCAGGAGCACTTGTAAAAAGATTTTTTTTCCTGTGTTTTTGTTGGGTTTGGTTTTGGTTTGGGCTTTTTTTTTTTTTTCAGAACCATAGTAAGCTTAGAGTTGAGCCTGTTCTAAAAATGTCATATTCTATACAGCTGTGATACACAGTTTTGCTAGCCTGCCTGTGCCCCGAAGAAGGGCCTGAGAGTTAGATGTTAGGCCTGAATAAATGGAGATGGTGTCTATTCTCAGCTCTGCCACTGGCTAATTATGCAACCTTAGTCAGTTCATTTAACCTCGGCACGCTTATGTTTCCAGATCAGAAAGGAAAGGGATAAAAGGCTGCTCTGTGAATCCTTTGTGGAGCCTTAGGGAGAACAAGGTATTACCCATCACATTGTTGCCTGGTGAGCTCTGGGTGTGGGTGGTTACTTTGTTAGGGTAGGGTACCTGTGGTGAGTGAGTCCGGGAACACAGATGGAGGCCTGGCCACTGCATTTCTTGCCAAGGGAGACAGCCCTCACAGTCGGTTTGACAAATCACAGCTACTGACACCCTTTGCTTTAGGCACTCAGGCTTTTATGTCACTCTTCAGCAGCTTCCTGCCAGCCACAGCAGCTACTGCCTCCCGTACATTGGCTTTTGTATGTGACTCGTGCCTGTTACAGCTTGCTGACCCCAGAGAGTGATCAATGGCATTCCAAAGAGCTGTAAAACAGTATAAAATGGCAGATCCGTGCCTAGTAGTGGTAATAAAATAAGTTGCCTAATTTAAAGACCAGAAGTGTGCCTTGAAAGTCATAAATGAGAGACTCAGACAGTTTTCAAAATATATGACCTCTCACTTTTGGAGCACTTGGATTTAAACACGGCGTTGCGACAGCAACTGTGCTTTTCACAGCTGCTGAGATGTGTTTCTCTGTGAGCCTCTACAGCATGTACTGCTGGGCAAAACAAGAGTGATGTTAGAAAGTGGTTAAAAGCATGCAGCTCTCGTATTACAGCAGGGGTTGCTCTGTGTTCCTGGTTCAGAACAGAAAGCAGAGCTGTCCAACCTTTGCTTCAGTGGGCATCTGAACTGTCTTGTTCTGCATGGTCCTGCTGCCCAAAACCATCAGCAAGCAGAGGCATTGCAGACGTTTCTCAGCAGCAGAAGGCAGAGCATTACAAGACAAATTATTTCAGGTGCACACTTAGCTGGATGGCACAGCAACCTCCAACACAATCAGGGAAACTGCGTGTAAAGAGTTATCTTTCAGGGATTTATGAGACTTGGCTCGGTAGTACAGGAGGCAGCAGCACCTGAGAGAGCAGTGCTCTCCCACGCAAGGCTCCTGGCCCTCCGAAATTTCCCATGTGTGCTGTTTTGCTTCTAGGCCAGTGTGGGTGTGATATGTGTTACCTTAGCAACAGGGACAAGTGTGTGCTGCAGCTGTAGCCTTCTCTTTGCAGCAGGAGAGTATCCCTGGTTTTCTTAGAGAAAATGCTGCGCAGCTCCCCACAAAGGGGACCCCGGTGCCCGTGGCTATCAACGTGCTGGCACGCAGGCTAGTTACAGATATGAGCTATGGCTGACGCAGACATGTCTTCCCTGCTACCCACTGCTCCAGCTTGTCTCTTCGGGCCTCCAGAGAACATCATCTGAGTCAGTCTGGCAGGAGCAGGATCAGCAGCTTTGTGCCAGCCCCCTCCATCACTTCTCAAGTCAGATGGCTCCCACACCTCAAGGCTTTTTACTAAACTTGAATGCTGGAGGATGTCTGAGTGCTTTATGAATATCTGGAGGAAACAAACGCGGCAGCCAAGGCATCAGTACCCATTAATCACTTTGGGAGTGATTAATTCGCCAGGGGAGAATTTAAGGGAATAGAGACTTAGGAAGCAGGGGGGTGTTTGTGGGGTAGACCCACCCAATAAAGCCAATATAAATGTTGCAAAACCCCATAAATGCAGTAAATCTGCATGAGACATAAAACCTGTGGAAACTCAGTTTCTCACAGAATTTTGATTCTGCCCTTGCTTTCATCCTCTGTTGAACTTTGGGACTTGTAACAACATTGTAAATATAAACATATCTATAAATGTACATACAGGTGTGTTCCCCAAATATATTTAACAGTCCTTTTTTTAATGCCTCACCAACACGTATGTTTGAGAACAAAGTATGCTTAGATTCAAAATTTTAAGGTAACTCTACATTAAAAGTTCTAAGAAGAGCTACTCCTGGAAAAAAAAAAATCTCGCTGAAACATTTGCTGAAATAGTTAAATGTATGTATTATTGCAAACATAAGAAAAAGGAGCATTTATCCTCGCTTTTAAATTAGTTCAACAACCGATCACTTACAAGTCCTTCAGTGTTTTTGAACACTGTGTGTTTCACTTGCACTTAGTGCATATGGCTACAGCCAGGAGCAAACGTACCCCTGGCAAAGCTGGTCTCCCACAGGCTTTTAGCGATAAGGAGGACGCCCTCAGCCCCCGGCGTCAGCTGACTAAGGGGAAGGGACGGGGCAAACGAAAGCGCTCCCTCCGTCTCCTCCCGCCCTCGCCGGGCCGCGGCCCTGCCCACCCCAACGGGGTTTTTGCCCTTCAAAAAAATCAAGATGTTTCGTAATCAACAAAGCGGTGGAAGAGTCACTCTGTCAACGCTTCCCCTTTTATTGGAGCCGGCATCTTCCCCTGGCAGCCATTTTAAGCGGCCCCGAACGCCACGCTGTGCGTGCGGGGAAACGCGATCCAAAATACCGCGGCTCCGGAGCTCAGGCGGGCATGGGATATATGTCCTGCTAATCACTTTAAAAAGACACGAAACACCACCAAAAACAAGTCTTATCGCAGCGCAACTCCCGCGGGCTGCTGCGGAGTACCGGGGGCGGGGGGGAAGCGCGGCTGCCCGTGAAGGCGGCCCCGCCCCCCGCGCCAGAAGCGTAGCCAATCAGCGGTGCGAGAGCCCCCCCCCCACCCCCATCCTCCGCCGCCCGCCCGCTGCGGCTCTGCTCGAGCTGCCGCTGTGCCGGGCCGCGCCACCGCCGCCGCTCCGCCATGTGGGTGCTGGCCGCTTCCGTGCTGCTCGGTGCCCTGCGCGCAGGTGAGTGCCCGCCGCGCCCGCCCTCCTGCCTTTCTCTCCCCTTCCTTCGTCGTCCCGACTGCTCCGACCGCGGCCGCAGCGATCGCCCCGAGGCGCATCCCGTGCAGTCCCGGCGCGAGTACCGCGGCGGTGTCTCTGGCGAGGCCGCCGGAGTGCGAGGCGGGTGCGAGGGAAGGGCTGAGCCGCCCTTCGAGCGCGGGAAGGGGAGGCTAGGCTGGCGGTGGCGGCGGACGGGGGCCGGTCCCGGGGCCAGCGGGGCGGAGCGGCCGCCGCCCGTCCTCTGCCGCTCGGTGAGGGGACATGCGGCGCTCCTGCCCGGAACTCCCGGCTGTTCCTGCTGGCAGTCGGCGCGTGTGGGACCGCGGGTCCGCAGTGGCAGGTCGCCATCCTTTGAGAAGGAGCGGGGACACACACACACGCCCGCAACACACGCTGTTATCCTGCCCCCGCCGCTCCCCGCATTGTCCCCGGCGCCGGCGGTGGGCTGCTCCCCCCAGAAGTTGCGGGGGAGAGGAGAGACAACGTGCCCAGAGCTTTGCTCCTCACCTCCCTGTGCATTAGGGCAGCTCAGCTCCCTGTGCTTTCCTAAACTGGCACGCTGGTCCCCCGCTGCACAGGGTCTAGGGTTAGCGGCGTTTCTTGATCTCTAGTAGGTTTGTGTGCCATCGAAGTGCAGTTGGCATTGCACAGTCTTAAATTCTTATTTCTCTGCCTTGAGAAGAAACTCGGTGGGGGGACAGAACTAAAAAGATTTCAGCGAGGTGCAGGTGCTGTAGTGTTGTTCTGTCAGTAAGCAACACATCGAAACTTGCTTGTTTAAACCTCATGTCGAAATCCCAGTCTGGGTTCCGGGGTTAGCCGTAGACTGGTTTAAATGTCAAGTGCCCCAGCGTGGTTTGCATGAGGAGCTGAGAAGGGCCGGCTCCCATCAGGTGCAGTGACCACACTTAACCAGTTCTACCAACTGTGTGCAGCAGTTCTGAATTTGCTCTGCATGTGCAGAGCCTTTCTGTGGCAGCTTCGCAACTGCAAGTTCTTCAGAAGCCCCCACGCTGCGTAGTGTAAGGCTCTAAAATTGCCACCTTCATGTGACACCTCTAAGATGATAATCTACCAGAAAGTTGGAGGCGAAGAGCCCACCCAGTAATCCACTGCCTGCAGGATATGGTAACTGGTGGGAGAGGGTTCTCTTGGTTTCCTCTTAGCACCAGAATTGTTGGGAAGTCGGTCGTGGAAGTACCATCTGCAGGAAGCCGTGGGACTCCCTTTGGTGGGAGAGCAGCCACACAACCTCTTCCGTCTAAGCAGCCGGGTCGCAGAGGACTGAGCCCGCGAAAATGTAAATGTGCTGGCTCTGAAAAAGAAGAAAAATTCCAACAGTTATTATCATGATTTAGTGTGAAACAGATGTGAAATTTATTTCACAAAGAACCATTAAAGGTTTTAATTGTATATGTTTGATTTTTATTAGGGCATAGGTTGAGGTTTGTCTATGGCTCCTTTGTCCTGCCTTTGTTACTTTTATTAGTTTAAAAATGCAACACAATGAGTAAACCAGAGAATACTTCTTCCTCATTGTGAAATACCGTCATGCATAATATATACAGAGCCAGTTTATTTTAAGCTTTTGTTATTCAGTAGTAATCCAGGAAATAGTGTTAGAATATTAAAGCAATATTTAAAACAGGAGTGTTTTTTTTAGAATGTGATCTGAGACTCTTGATTTGAGGGGAAAAAAAATTAAAGAGCTATTGCAAATAGTGACATAACTTTTTTTTCCTCTCCTTTTTTTTTTTTTTTCTTTCTCCCCTTGCCCTTATTAAGTTTAGTCATTAAATACATATCATCATTCTGAGCTGGTTTTATACATATGAGTATAAGTAGTTTCCCTGAAGTCCCTGGAGCTATTCCAGTTCTTAAGTGTCAGTGCTTACTGACTTAAGTATTAGGGGATTGTCATATCCTTTCCCATATTTGGTTTTATCAGATGGATGTAGTAAAGCATTTTGAATTATTAATGGCTCTGGGACTTTGGGGAGCAATTACTATGAAGAAAGCTATTAAACTTTGTTATGATTTCATACAAACAAGGAAAAATAGAGAAAATAGAATATTCAAAGCCCTCATAGCTTACATCCAAGCTAGTTTAATTAACCTATTTTTTCTGGTTTCTGATGTAATTTATATACTGCTGTTACAATTTTTGATATTCTTAAGAGCTAGTGAATAAATCTTCATTTCTAATGAAATCTTGGCATAGGGCTGAGGTCTGTCTTGAAACAGTTGTCAGTCAGTACTACTGTTTTAGAACTGTGGTGCCATGTGGGAGGGAGATGGGAAATCCCAGCAATGGTAACGTAATCCTTTGAGTTGTTTATTTTTCCTCACCTGCATTGAATGTGATTGTTAGAGACATTAGTCATGGTGATTTGTAGTACAGGTAGGTGATTTTTACAAATTCTCCATTTTCCATTTTGTTGTCTATGCAGTCAAATACTAGGTAGTAATCACAGGTAGGTGATTTTTACAAATTCTCCATTTTCCATTTTGTTGTGTATGCAGTCAAATACTAGGTAGTAATCTTATTTAATATATGGTATTGCATGTGCATGTTCTCCACTGGAAAGGAAAAGAGAATTTGCAAGAAGTGATCTAAACCTATGGGTATTTGGCTCCACCTTCAGAGATAAGAGGGAACAAGTGATAAAGCTTTCTTGATTAAGCTGCCCTGCCTGCCTTTCCTCAGAAGTGTAATAATGAGACTTTCTTCCCTGTGTCCTTAATGAGATGTAAAGGGAGCTTGGGTGGAGCTGATGGCTGGACCTCAGTTTATATTGTGTGATCAGCAGCAAAAAACTGAACATCAGTGGCACAGTCTATGGTTAATGTTATCTGTATGTTTTGCAGAAACCAGACGGTATTTGCTCATGTGAAATAGAAGTGTCCAAGTAAATAAATGGCAACCCAAATTTTTTTTTCAAGTGTATGATGGGTTAACATATCTATATATTAAATTATGGTGAGAATGGCTTGAGTTTGTGTAGAATTAGAATTGTGTAGTAAGTAGAATTATAATAATGTCTTTTTTTTCATCTTCTGTTGATCCCTTAAAGCGTGATTCTCTTTTTGTGGTTTCATGGGAGAGTTTGTTTTGTTTTCCCAATTCACTTGTTGTAATTATTTCTTCTTTGTTTTTGAGTATTAAGAAATAATTCTGAATGTGTCCATTTTCATTTTTCTTTGTAGGTTCTGCCCAGTTGACGCTTTCTGGGATGAGTATTGTAGAAAAAAATGACTGTAATGAAACCGTAGTTTTACCTTGTTACGTGACTAATCTAATCCAGAACAATGAAAATGTCATGTTTGTTACATGGACAAGGCAAGGAGTTATAATTTTTTCTTATCATGGAGGAACCAAGATTGTTAATACTCATCCCTCATTTTCGTCTGCAAGACTTCTATCGCCGTCGGAATTAATCAAGGGTGTGGCCTCGCTGGTGCTTGATAGTGCGCAAGCAACTGTTGGAAATTACAGCTGTAAAGTAACAGAATCAAACAGAGAAGGAAAAATAAAAATGCAACTTATAACCAGCTCAGGTGAGTTGCCTGCTATTGTTTCAGAACCTATTGGAAGGGGAAAGCAAACAAATCTTAAGGGAAAGAGAAAATAACGAACATGGCAATGTGATCCTTTAAAGTGAAATATAAAATATGTAGCACCCAGGCCTTCTAACTTGTAAGGTAATATGGCTTATTTAGGTTTAAGTTAGAGGGGAGTGCTTCCATGGGAAAGATCTGAACACATTTTTTCATTCTGTAATAATGTCTGAGCATCATTTAGGTCCCATATAGGAAAATTTATGTTTTCCCACATATTTTTGATTATGAAGATGCTGATATATTCAGCAGTCTCATATTATTGTGTGACATATTTCTGATCAACTTCATAATACTGGAATGTATACATCCATCACAGTGTCTGCAGAGATCTTTTCTTGGAAGAATTGCTTCTTGCAACCTTTAACTCTGCTGGAAAACTACAGGTAGAACTAATAGAAATTCTGTTTTAAGAGCTCTAAAGCTCAGTCTGAAAGTAGGCAGTTTTCTAGCAAGGTTGAAAATGCTACTGCTAGATGGCAGCTTGTTGTGGTTTTCTAGCATTAAATGTCATCTTCAAAAGATGGTGTTTAAAGTGATGTTAAAATGAATGAGATTCACTAAATTAATTTCTCATCTAGTGAGCTGTTTTACTTTATCTTGCCAGTCCCAGCCCATGTTCTCCAGCACCTCAGCTGTTGGATAATGGGTTCTGCTGTACCTGTGTTGTCTGTCCAGTGCCATCTGTCCAGATGTGACAGTTTCACGGGACATAGGTGTGCCCTGTTCATCTGTTTTGCACAAGACTTCCTCTGGAGAGCTGCTCAGAAGCACTGAATATGTTGCATATATGTAGCACACGGAGCCTTACCCACGCACTCCAGAATTTTTTTTGGTTTTGCTATTAGTTTTTGCACTTTACAATAAAATATTTGTGAAGCTCAAACAGATGTTGTTTGTGTCCTCCTGCAGGCATTTGTGTAATTCTCATTTGGATCTAGTTGTTGAGTTAACCATATAACCTGCATAGCAAACGTGATCCTGAAATTGAGAAGGGCACAGCCACTGAAAGGGAAGATGCTAGAATATCATTCTTTTCTTAGAATGCTGCAAAAACAGGGAAGAGGTATACACGGTTTCTGTTTCCTTCATTCTCTTACAGCTTATTCAGACTTTTTTGACTGTTTATGCAATTCAGTGTTACTCTCCAGAAGAGGAAGCAAGGCTTGAGAATGTAGGAGAATCAAGTCCCATTTGCAAGTTTTATTTTCTTTGTGTTTATAATTAAGAAATCGGTATAACGACAACAGAGAGCAGGAAACTGATATAATTTTTCTAATTTCATTTTCTAGTTGTCAGTTGCGGCGATGAAACATCAAAGGAGAAATATGGTTAGTGAAAAACTCTTAGTTTTGAGGTTGCATTAGGTTTGAGAGTATATGCTAGAAAATGTAAAACTTAGGTTTGAGGGTGAAGGAAAACACAGTTGCTTGCTCTCTCTCTCAGTTCTTCTGCACAACTTTTTGTTGCTTGCTCCTCCTCAGTCTTCTAGAGAAACTCCTGAGACAATAAGTTAATCGAAGAAAGTTTAGTGAGTGAGTTTTGAAAAGGGTTAGTGGATAATGGAAATCCTGTACCAGTCTTCACTGTGTCATTTCTGAGCAATGAATTCATGCTGTCACTACTAGCATGTTCCAATTGATGCTTTAACAAAGATAGTCATACAAGAGGCAGCTATCCTCCATCTCTCTTAAAGAATTCCTGGATTCACCTAGGCAGTGGGTAAGAGCGTGAGCACGATTTCTGTGCAAGTGCCCTCGTCTTTGTGCACAGACACACTTTCCTGATCAGGAGAATGACTGTCAAGTTTTCTGTTTCATTTTCTTTTTCCTCTCTTCATCATCTTTCATCTTTTTTCTTGCTGCTTTTTTGCTTCTCTTCTTTCATCGTCCTTCTTGTTTCTTTTCTTCCTTGCCTTTTTCCCCTGTTTTCTTTCCCTTTACTCTTCTCTTCACTCTTCCCAGTCTGGAAGTCTCTCTTCTTAGCTTGGAACTGACTGCCCTAAATTGGCTCTCAAAACACTGCTTTATGCCAGGAATTCAGTTGATTACTATGAAGCACCAGAGTAAGGGAAGTATATTTCCAGGAAAATGCTTTCAGCAGTTCCTCTTCCTTGCATGTTGCGTGTGTCTGCAGTATTGCAAACTCTTCTGTACAGGAAATTCTTTCAGACTCCAGGACCACACATGATTCTGTGTTGCATGCTGAAGCTCCAGCAGATAGCAGGCTTCTTGGTTGCTTTCTCTTTACGCTGGATGGTGTCAGCTGGAAATGCGGCAGAGGAAGTGAAGTGGCTCTGAGTCTCTGCTTGCAGTTACTTAAATTATTTTCAGTTGCATCAAACAACATTACTGGGATTTGGCTTATCTAGGGAGCGGCCACTGTGCATTACAAGTTACTGTTCAATATTAGTTGCTTTTTCAATATTGCAAATAAAGCAAAAAGCCTTGCATTAAACAATTCAGTGAATCAACCTTGTTTTGGTGAGTGTCATGGTTTGACGCTGGCACAATGCCAGTGCCCCCATGAATAGATACTCTTCCTGGTGTCTACTGTGAGATGTGATCAGAAATAGAGCAAAGCAGGCTCCAGCTTAGAAATAAAGAAAAAAAAAACTTTATTAACTGACAACTATATGTAAAAAGAAACACACATGGAACTCAGAATGAAAACCTTCCAAAAACATTCCTCCTTCCCCCACCAAATTTCCAATACATCACAGTAGGACAAAACCTTGGATTCTCAATTCAGTTACCAGCCCTCAGATCACAAACTCTCAGTCCATTACCACCCTTTAGATAATCAATTCTCAGTTCATCAAGGACAGAGGAGTCCCTCTTGTGCCATAGGCTTCCCCTGGAAACACAGTTGAGACCTCTTGTGTTTCCATGTCACACGTGGCACCACCTGGAGATCATTTGCCATCGTGACATCTTCCTTCCATGCCCAGTGCTTTCACCACTGTGCATGGACCAGAGCTGCTTCTAGGGTTCCCCTTTTAAGGATGCTTTGTCCAGTTCCAAAAAAGCACAGTCTCTCACTTTTGGGGCACCTGTCCCCTCACAAATTCACCCCCTGGGGCTGAGGGGTCTCGAGAACAGAGATCTTCTTCCCTGAAGACGGAGGGCACCACCATCACCCTCCTCACCCACTGTCTCTGTTCACGCACTCCTTCACATCACATCACTGCACTCTCTCAGCTCCAAGCCATTGCCTCCCCCCTAAATGCAGTCTATGTGTAACAGGAAAAATAAATAATTCTGCCCATGGCTATACAAGAAAAGTCCAGCCAAAGGCCACTCCATCACCTCCTCCCAGCTAGGATTCTTCTCCACCTCTTCTGACATCTTTCACTTGCACAAACTTCCATCACACTTGCCCATTTCCTTCTATTTCATCTCTATCTCTCTTGGATCAGCATTTGTAAGGTTTCCATCATCCAAGAAAAGGGTTAAAATCTTGGACTCTGCCTGTCCAGAACTCCCATGACTGCCCTGCCGGGCACCTTCTTGCCACCCCCCCCCCCCACCTTCAAGCTTTCAAGCTCTCTCTCTCTCTCTCCCTCTTTCTCTTTCTGGGCCTTCACCTCCCTTCTCTGCCCAAGGCCCTGGCCTACCTCACCCGGCCGCATGGCTGCCCCTCTCCCGCCCAACCCTCAGGTGGGCAGGGGAGCTCTGACCTCTTTCACCCAGCAGAACCAAGAGAAAGTTTTCCTGGGAGTTCTCTGCTTTTAACCCCCTATGTTCTCAGAGGTGTATCCGTGTCCTCAGTGGCCACACCAGGTGCCAATATTCAAATCCATTGGTTTGACCACCAAACTCCAAAAAATCTCACTTCTTTTTCAAAGCAGGACAGTGAGTTATAAGTTAGAAGCAATTTCTCCATTTTCTTGCCTTCAGCTTAATGTTTGCCTTGTATTTCTGTTGTATGCGCTATATCTACCTTCTGTGACCTCTTGTGGGAGGAGGGGAGGGAAAGAGGGAAATTTGTGAACTTAGAAGCTGCCCTCAGGGTATTTAATTGGCATTTAAAATTGTGAGGTATTGCTGCATAATTACATGTTTCTGGAGCAACACAGATACAACTTCTATGTATGGAGAAAAATGCAACTAATGCATCTTAATAAAGATTAGAAATTTCTTTGGAAGCAAATGTGCAGGCAGAGGAATGGTGGAAAGTATAATGTAAGAAATGGAGACTTTGGATTCCACTGAGTGAGCCTAAATAAATATATGAGCAGAGATGCAAGAATTAACTGCATTTTCTAGTTCAGTGGAGATATTTTCAGAATTTTATGTTGGAAGGTGGCTTACAGGGTCTTAAAGCATGGCTGACTGAACAGCCTGTGGCATCCAAAATGCAGGGGGAAAAAATCTAGATGGATGATGTTGGGCGGACTTAAAATTGTTTCCCTCTCATTTGGCTAGCTCCTGTATTCCTTACCACACATCCAGATTTCTTCTGGAGTTACTGCCATTGAAAGTAGAATAGAATGGCTGAGGAGGCATCAGATCAGACCTTTCATATCTTCTCTGCTTAGCCTAAATACTGTTTTTTTTTCTGATTTACAGAGATTTTTGTCATTCCACAAGTTCAGTAGCTTGTAGTGCCACAAATTAGCACCAGCATATTCTCTGCTCCAGTGGAAGTTAAAAGTTCCAGTTTGGAAAATACTGGGATGTCTGGAAGTGCTGAAAAAGTAGGTTGTCACACAGAAAAATACAAAAGTAGAGGACGTAGGTTTCTTAGCCTATTATAATTCTTAATGCTGAATTACATATAGTATTGGGCAATCTACAGCATAGCCTAAGAGGAATGATAAATACAGAGCAAATAGGCTCAGTTTTTGTTCTCTTCCTACTATTTTTCTTTGTTTATTTACTAGGATCATGGTTCCTTCTAGTGGAGAGGGCTGTCATCATATCATTGATGTGCTTACTTGTTATTTTATGTGCAGCTCAGTTAACTGTTATTGGTAAGTATTTACTCTTTAATTCTTTGCAATTGCTGATTTGTCCTGAAATCACTTCCATGCATAAAGGCATCCATGTAAAATGAAAGGTGATACTCACATCTAAAAGATGTGTGGAAATTGATCCACATAATACAGAGATGTGGTATGTGTGAAGCTTTTCTTCACAGTTGATTCACCATGACATTATTGAATAATTAAAAAATGTTTCATTATATGGCCATAAAATCAATATGATAGAAGGATGGCGTGCTCTCTTTTTAATGTAACTCTTTTCATTAGTCTTTTAGCACTGGCTTAGTTATAATTTAACACTGACATTGGTGCTTTTGTTAAATGTTTTTAGAGGCAGTACATCAATTTACCAGTGACAGACATCCTTAGATGTTCTTTATACTCTGTCGTCCAACATCTGTGCAATGCAGAGTGTGCTTTATGGCCTGGTCTTTCAGATGGTGCAATTTGTTACCTCAGTCTTTGAGGTTTTTCAGCCTTTTTCAATTTTTAGACCTCTACAAAGTAAACAAATTAAAAAAAAGAAACATTTCAGCTAAGAGCCAATTCAGTAAGAAATGGAAAGTAATTGCACTCAGAGTGATTTGTAATAATCACATACATATTCAGCTATCTATGTATAACTTCCTTTATTACTTTCTCATGAATCTCTGGAAGTGTTTGTTACTCTTCAAAGGTCTATCCATGGTCCAAGGTTGAAAAAAAAAAATATTTTATCTCTGTATTATTATATTCCTGATTTTCATATTTTATAATGGTATAGGAGCTCTGATCTGTTCAGAACTTGTCATTGCCCTGCTTTCATAGCAGAACTTACAACATTTTTAGGAAAATAATAATTTCATGGAGAAGCACTGTCATTTTATAGGAGTAATTTTAGCATGTTTGGATGTTTTTGTACCTGGGCAATTCATTGAAAAGTCTTGGCTTCTGTGGGGAAATGAGGTGTCCTATCTCTAACTTTATAAATATGGGTGTACTTATTGCTTGTTGGGATTTTTTTTTTGTGTTGGTGCATTTTTTTTTCTTTAAATTTTACTCTTTTAGGTAACCTGGGAATCCACCAATGGTACTTTATGCCTTTAATTAGGTTTTTAAATTTGGCATTATTCTTCTGTGTACTATTCGTGAATGTTTGTTTTCTTGGTTTTGTGCGTTGGAGGGTGTTGTATTGGTTTGTTTGAGGTGGGTTTTTGGGACTTTTGTTTACATGATTGGCTTTTAGAATTTAAGTTCCTTTGGGGACAGAGGTGATGTGATGTGTCTGAGCTCACACAGTGTCATAAAGAAGAGAATGAAACCTGGAATTTCTAATCCCTCTCTTGACATCCACCCGAGTAACAAATTTACTGTAACATTTAAATATCAGCAGTGCATCTACCTGAATTAACCTGTACCATGTCCCAGAGTTATTCTTATAACATATCAGCTGAATTGCATGAAAGGAGAAAGTAAGAATTTGACTAGAACCCTGATGCCAGGTGTCATTTTTCTGAGTAAGCCATATTAACCATATCAATTAATAAAAACAAATTAAATCTTGGGAGTGGATATGGTTGTAAAATTTTAGGAATTTGAGTTTCTTTATTTAGGGACAATCCAAGTCATAAATCTGTATTTCAGTGAGAGAATCTGTGTGTCTGATTGTTTTCCTCTCTGTCTCTTTAAGGATTAAAATATGAAATTGAATCTCAGAAGAAAGTGTGCCTTATTGTAGCACTTGTCATCTTTGCAGTTGTAGCTGGTGTAGGTGCTGCTCTCTTTATCCAAGGTAAGTGATTAAAATTGCTCTCAATTTAAGGGAATAAGAGCGGAAAAGAATGTCTTCAAATCTGTAGTATGGAAGTTAATACCACCTATTAATTGCCATCTACTAAATTTTTAAATAAAAAGAATATACAGACTACAGCAGAAACAGCATTGGAGTTGTCAGGCCCTCAAGTGATCATAGGAAGATACTGACTCAAAATTTATGTATATTTTCTATCCTACTGCCTTGGGTGAATATTAGGGACTAGAGAGTGACTTCTGGTTCATTCAGTGGGAAATTTGGTGATGCCAATGATTTATGTTTGTTGCTTTATGCGTTTATCCAGCTAACAATTTTGGTTTTACTGATTCCCACATAAATGTTTGCAGATGGCTATACTGCACAGAATCAGGCTGGTCTTGGCCTCATTGTAATCCCTGCTGTGATTTTGGTACCGCTTCAGTACGTCATGTTTGGAATTGGTGAGTATTTCTTTACTCACTAACACATGGATTGAAGCAAACTGAGCTACTCCCATAATCTACAAAATATTCTAATTTTTATAAACAGGTGCTACAATAGCATGCTGGGTTCATCACATTTATAATATTTTGAAACAAAATGTTTAGCCTGTGTTTGTTGGGCTGAGTTGCTTCACAGAAGATGTAGGAACAGTGAATTTAGGGTAGCACATCTGAGTGATTTCTGCTCACCCTTCTTGGGTTTAGGGAGTGGGTTGGATAATTGGCTGTGAGAATGTGGGTTCCATTTTTTCTAATTGTGGTTTGTTTATTATGTTTTATATATATATATATATATATATATATATATATATAATTGTATGTATACATACAGGAGCCTTGACTTGCAATGACTTGTTGACTTGTTACCATGCTGGTTGGCTGAGCTTAGAATTTAGGAGAATCTGATTTTTACCTTTATGCAATTATGCATAAAGATGTATTTGCAATTATGCAAATAGATGTATTTTACATCTCTGTAGTTAAATTTTATAATTTTTTTTCTTTTTTCCCCAGTTTTTGACAGTCTATTGCAGGCAACATTGGCTCTGATAGGTTTAAAACTTCTTGGATTTATAATTGCTGTAGTTGGTTTTGCACTGTGCGTCCCAGGTAAGCGCTTAAGTCTTCTGTGAAAGTTTGCCTTTTACTCTTGTCTACACCTGATGTTTGTTTATTTCTAACACTAAAACTTTGTGAAAATGGCTTTACTACATGGAATGTTAGCTAGTAACTTCTGTAAACGTAGTTTAGGACTACTGTGCTAATACTTTTATGTGGTGAAAGAATAATAGCCTAAAGGAAGTATTACATACATCAGTTTCATGACTGCATTCTGTGAGCATCTGCTTTAAAAAAAAAGTTAATTGTTTTAATTTTGCATGTTAGTGTTGATTTTGGGTGACTATTATTGTTATTCCTACTGGGGCCTAGGGTATTTAGAAATTAAATAATAATAATTTTCACATGTTAAGTGATTAAATCAGACATTCCTTGCTAAACTGAGTCCATTTCAATGAATACCATTAAAACACATTAAGAAGGTAAATGTAGAAACAGTAAACCTGGATTTGTTCTCAGGCTGTTGTAAGCGGGGTTGTGGCTGACACTCTGTTTCATCACTGAACAAACTGTCACTGTGGTGAGGGAACCACCACACACAGTGATGTCTCTTATCCCTGCCTCTGGCCTCCCTTTGTTGCCTCCCTGCCTTCCCCTGTGCCACCAGAGAACCCCACAGCAGAGAAAAGGGTCAATTTAGGACTAGTTGTCCTTGGCAATATATTTAGTAGGAGAATGCAAGAATGCATATTCGTGTTCCTTGTAGGCACTTTATGTTCCTGATTTATTGTTTTGTGCAGATACTCTTCATTTTAGTAATTGGTTTGGGGATTTAAGACCTATTTCTCCTTGAAGTGATTTCTAAAGATTTGTTCAATCTGGGTGAAATGACAGCCCTTTCAGTAGAGTTTTGATTTGAATTTTATGCTTTTTGTTTAGTATTTACGGAAGTATTTGTAAGTTCTGTAAGTTATAATAGTAAAATAAACTGATGGGAAATTTCTGGTAAAGCATTAATACAAGGATTTTTTTGAGGATGTTTTATAATGCTTGTAAATGCAAAGTGTCCCTAGTTTTTTTCAGGGTGTTCTTTGCCAATACATGCATTGTACTGTTACCTTTATCTCTGAGGAGTTCAGCTCAGTGACCCTGAACTGTCAGAAGAATCAGCTCCTCCTGGGTTGAGCTGACAGATTGTTGTAACAACAACAGTATTGTATTCTGTCATGTAATACAATTACAGGCCAAAACAGTTGGGATTGAAGATGTATCAGCTAAGCAGGATAAATCAGTAAATGCCTCTGTATCATTAAAGAATGTATACAAAAAAAGAAATATGCAGGAGTAGTTCTGGGCTAGCTTTGAAAGTGAAATTAAACATATGCCTGTCTGTATCAGGTTTATTTATTTTACTAAGCAGTTATATCTGAAAATAAGTGTTTGTGCTTTTTTTGTGTCAGTTGACACAGTTCTTTTACTGTGTTTTCCCAGCCTGTCCTCCGTTACATGGGTCTGTTCTGATTGCTGGCTCAGCTATTATGGCTATTGCAAGTTTGCTTAGTCTGGCTTACGTGTTTATTATGGGTAAGTAGCACCTAATATTCTGCATTATTTTCCTTTCAAGTAGACATAATTTATCTGAGCACAAGGTGTGATTTCATAGTTACGTAGTTTTAAAAATTACTGAGAAGTTCTCTGTATGTGTTGGCTTTGTTTCATAAAGTGTGTGGGGAATCTTGAGTTAAGAAACCCACAGTTTATCATCATAAACTGTTTCGAGATCAACACAGCCAGGTTTCTTAAGTAAGAGTGTTTCAGTTGTAGGAGGGATGTTGCTGTTTCAGTTCTGCATTTACACAGTTGGCCAGCTGGATCTTAGAATGAAGAGAGCAAAAGGGTGTAAAGGATTCTGTGGAGTGGGTTGTGGGATGGTGGTGACAAAAGCTTATCAAAACATGGATTTAAAGAAGCAAAAATCTGCCTACTGATTTGCACTAGTTAGAGGTAGGTTAAAAGAAGAGCAATTTGAAGGCACACTTTCATTTTAGTGAACCCTGGTTTTCCTCCTGCTTAATTTTAAAACCCAGGAGAAAAGAATAGCAAGGCGTTGTTTCAGAAACTGATCTGTTCATCAGATCTCAAAAAGATGAGAGATTTAAAGATGTGCTAAATAAGCAAAACCCAGGAATGCTGTGTGATTGGAATCCTGGCACACCACAGCATAACATTGCATGGACTCTACAGCTTGGGTCAGAGTGGCTTTGGTTTCAAGCTGTGCACAGGCTCTTCAAACACCTCGTTGTTGTCCACCCTCTGTGGACAGAGAACTGTGCAACTGAGGATATGTTGCTTCCAGGTTGCTGAAGTGTTTGCAGTGAGTGCAGTCACAAGTCTGCCCTGAACCATGCAGTCTCCCAGGTTAATGTGTGCACACCATGTGTGGGCATGGCCAGAAATAGACCCTGAGACAGGGAGAATCTCCAGTAGAGAAGAAATTAAGGCAGAGTGCCTAATATTTGATATCCAGGTTAAATGAAGATGAGTCAAAAATATGGCAGATGTGAATCAAGCCTTTTAATAACAACAATAAATTTATATTTTATTGACTTTGGTTTACTTTGATAAACTTGTATAGTATTCAGTGCTGTGTGCTCATGGTCTGCATAAATGTTGCATTTCTGGTTTGATTTTGCTGGCTGAAGAAGTCAAATGTGACTGTTGGGGTAGATTCTAGCATGCCAAAATAAGCACAATGAATAGTGAGTAACCTAATTCACCTTTAGAGCTGAGTGCATGAGTGGAGCAATTCAGATGCTGTATATGATAAGATTATTTGTTTCCTAAACAGAAGAGTGCTTAGAGACTCTAAGATTTCCAGATCATAGAATTAAGTACCTTTGGACAGGGAAGCTGCAATTCTGTGTGTTACAACTCTGTTGTAAGTTTTATCCGTAGACAATACCTTTTCCAAGGTAACAAGTGACAAGATGAGAGGAAATGGCCTCAAGTTGTGCTGGGGAAGGTTTAGATTGGATATTAGGAAAATTTTTTTCTTTTTTTCTCTGGAAGGGTGGTCAAAGATTGAAACAGGCTGCCCAGGACATGGTGAAATCATGGTCACTGGAAGTGATGTTTAGCCCCTTGGGGGACATGGGTTAGTGGTGGTGATGTTGCTTGGGTTGGGCTTGCTGGTTGCTTGGGCTTGATGTTCTGGGAGGTCTTCTTCAACCTTAACAATTCTATGGTTCTGTGTTTATATTTGGTTAATTGCAACATTTATTCATCTGCTTGGTCACTTTTTTGTAATTATTTTAGGTTCCAGAATGAAAGATCATCCTCGTCCGGGGGTAAGCTTAAAATTAATAAATTTGGGGTGACTAGATGGCTCAGGGGATTGTAGTGAGATACTGAACCTTTCTTCACTAGTTCGAATTCAGACCAGGTTGGTAGCAAGCAACAGTTCTGGCTGTGTAACGGATGTCTAATGTTGAGTGAGTTGGTGGTCTCCATTGTCCCTATTGAATGTGTCTGTAGTACTGTAATTGCCGCCCTGACATAGGGTTACTCTGAATGTTGTGCCCAGATGGAGTTTCCATTGCTGTCACTGAAAGGTGGTGGAAGTTTGATGTTCTTTTACAATGCACTCTTCCACCTGAATATTTAAAAGCCATTTTGCTCACCTTATTAAAAAGCTTTTTCATTAACATGAGTGTAAAACATCCAGGTGGCTTGTAAGAAAGACTTAAAAAGTTTTTTTCTGTGGTCTTGTACACCAGAAACCTTTGGTATTCCCTTCAGTTCCTGGCTATACAGATGGCATAACCTTGAACTTTTTTCTGATTTTCCTATAATGCCCCATAATTTGATGAGACCTTCTGGAAAGAAAGTGTCTGTCTTTAGGTAACACAGAACAAATTGAAAAATACCTTGTCTTTTTTCTTAAAGAAGGTTTTTCAGTTGGTAGTTTTGAATTGTAGAATAATAATATTCAAAACCGTAATTTTCACAGACTTACACAGTGCTTTTGAGTGATCCATGAATGTGAACTGCCTGATTTCTGGTGTTTTCCAGAAGCAAGGAAAGAGGCGCAGCTGTAGAATACCAGTAAAACTTCTTGCAGCAGGGGGTCTGGCAAATACTAACTCATCCCACCTCCTGGATGTCAGCCATCATTTGAGACACATTTTCAGGTCTCCAGTCTAAAGCTTGAGACTCAGCTGTCGGAGGAAGGTGGTTTCTAACAGCGAGAGCTGACTGCCATTAGGACAAGAGATTTTTAGGGTTTTTTTTTATTATTCCCTTTTGCTCATCCATTTTCATTGTAAGGAATAGTATTTCAGAGGATTAGTCTTTCTTTATGGAAGGAATATAAGTGCACAGAGCTTGAAAAAATGGAAGGAAAAGAGGTTAAGAGATGTTATAAAAATGAACTTAGAAGTGAATTGAAAGTTTGCTTCATTCAAAATGAAATCTTGCCTTTATCTAACATCCTTGTGCTGGTAGAATGGAAGTGAACAGGGCAAGAGGAGGGTGGGGTTTCTTTCCTTAACTTAGTTTTGCTTGTAAATAAACTTTGCTTGTAAATAAAAGCATACAAAATAATCCTTTGATGGGAACTCTGTTCTCTTTATGAGCTGCTCTCCTCACAAGGTGGTCTTCCATGGCAGCAAAGAATTGAGAAATAAATAGCCACAGCAGCACAGGAATGAACATCATGTTACTCTCTGAATTTGGGACAGGAATGAAATCAAAAGAAGTTTTTAAAACTTAGATGTCATTGGAAACCTCAGCTAGTACAAATATATGCTTTGCAGCTGCAGATAGGTGAGAGCTAGATACAGAGGAATTCAAGTGTTATAATTTGTGTTTGTGAACTTAGGGCTGCTAGGGAAATTCCTGGTGGAAACTGGAGTGTGTTAACATGCTGCTTGTTTCCATCAAGGGCTCTTCAGCCTATATTGCTGTGCTTTGAGGCAGTAAATAGGTTTGAAATAATTTTAAGAATACACTTTGATTCTGTGTCATCTAATGACTATGGAAAACTTAATATTGGTGAAGGGCATAATTTTGACACTGGGGCACGCTTAAAAAATTATTATTGAGATTTTCCTGAGTTGGAGGGCGAAAAGGTGTGTTTTTGAAATCTGCCATCTTAACCAAGTACTGATTTTTTTTTAGCATTTCTGTAGGTTGCATGTGTTGTTTCTGATGATTGTCTACCAGACTAAATGCACAACTGTCATGTATTTCTTTCTGAGGAGATTCTACTTGATTTGCTTGGCTACTAATTTTCTTTTCTTTTTTAGTTGTGCTGCTTTGTTACTAACCATTGATCAAATGACAGAAATTATCAGTTAGGTTTTAGAGATTAAAAGTAGTATCTGCATGGCTTCCGCTGTCACCTAGGGGTATCTAATCTGGGTAAACATTACAGTAAGGGAAAACTACTTGGAGAATGCAGCTATTGACTGATAATTTTTTTCCAGACCTTTAGTCATTAATTTGATTAACATTAAGCTTTCTTCATTTTTATAGAATCACTACTTACTGTATATGTCAATTAGAGTAATTTAACTGTGGCCAGCCAGAAATAAACATGAAGGCTTTTTATACATATATATATTTTTAAATGTTTTGCAGAAAGCTGTAGAAGAACCACTAAATGGTAGGTGATATTCAAGGTTTATCTTCTCATTAAGGGATTAATTATGGATAAAGATAGTTTTAGTTCCCACTACCACCGCACTAAGATGGCAGATCAGTGTGGCAACTTACGTGGCTCTGTGAGTCAGTAAGAGCTTGATGTCTCAATAAAAGGTTGCCTGCAGCTCCAGACTCCCTGTTTTATGCCACCATGCTTACTAGCCAGAGGCACTGTTTGACTGTTTTAGGACAAATTATCTCACTATTCTATGCTCACCCTCTTTGCTTTGCAAAATGTCCAGCTTTTAAGGGAAGAAGAGGGACCCGTATTGAAAACTGATGTTAATTGATAAAGATTTATTTGGGTGAAATACTTAATGATCACAGCAAAATCTATCCTTACCACTCTATTCTTTCTGTATTTCCTTGGGTTGGGGCAACTCTCATGGTGTTGAGAGACTGATAGCACTTAAGGTGAGGGAAATTTACAGTGAAAAAGGGATGACTTTGAATTTTTTTTTTTTTGCTATTGGCATGCTGAGTAGTAGCAAGTTCTAACCTGAATTTTAGAACTAACATGAATATTAACCTGTAAAGCATTTATTTCTGTTTCACTCATTACTAATCCATCTTCTTGACTTTTAAAGATGCAAAAGGAGTGATGTTAGAATGATGGTAAGTCTAACAGATGCTTGTTTTAATGGCTAAGCATTTGAGGGTTTTGATGTTTAGAGTAACCCAGTGCTATTTCAGTGAAATTTGGAGGACAGGTTTCAGGGCAGATGCTGTTCTTATTCAAGTAGTATTTAATTGTAAAGAAATAATACATATATCCTATATCAAACATAGGGGAAGAATGTGTGTTCCTAAACAGTGAAGAGGATGAGTCAGTGAGAGAGCTGTGCAATAGTGTGTTTGTGATCAAGTGTGGAAAGTCAAATAGCTTTATGTTTCCTTTTTGCTCGTGGAATATTTAAGATGCATGGAATGGTGGTGGGTTGTTCTATTTGGGTGTGGTTTGGGGTTTTTGGTTGTAGTTTGTTTTGGGGTTTTTGTTGGTGTTTTTGTTTGGTTTTTTGTTTTGTTTGTTTGTTTGTTTTATTGTTGTTGATATGACTAAGCTTTCTCTCTGCATTTTAATTGGTGATCCTCAGTGGATGACCACAGGAAAGTGGTTTAAAATTAACTTTCTCTCCCTCTCCCCCTCTTTAGGTGTTACTTGAATTCTCTGGGTTTTGTTAGATTGTATTCCAATCAGATTTCACTCAATGTATTATTTTTCAGATTGCTCTCATTGAAGAGCTTAAATTTTAGGCTAGATGATAAGGTTTGAAAATGAAAACAGTACTATTGAGTCTTTTCTATTCAGCAGCTGTACTTTTCATGGGAATAGGATAAAAAAAAAGCACTTGTTGATGCTGTTGTTATTTAGGTTTCTCCCTGAATACTGAGCAAGCTTGTCATGAGGTATCACTAGACCTTAGCCTCGTATTTCTGCATTAAATTACAACATTTTGCTACTTGGAAGGAAGGGTAAACTCACTCCAAATCTGTTAGCTCACTTGAAATACTTTTATATCATGCCATTTCTAGGAGGCGTGAATTGACAACAAGCAAATAAATGAGATACTAGTTAGCTGTAATTGGAAAAAGGTGTACGAGTTTTAGAAACAGGTTTCCTTGCAAATACCATGTGCTGTTCAATTTGTGTTTCTTGTGACTACTACATTTGGTTCATCCAAATATCCCATCTAATTATTTTCTAAACTAATAGGATTACACTTCTACAGTACAAAGGACAAGTGCATTGGTGTCTCATAAACACATTGGTAAATGTATACCAGTTAGTGTAATCTCAGGTGGATGGAGTGGAAGGCAGGGCCTGCTCCAGACTGGTTGCTGCTTATTCTTGACAGAGTTGAGACCAGGAAACAAGTAGATATTTGCCAGTCCATTGCATTCAGAGCAGACCAGAAGGGAGATCAGGATGGGCTCTCTGCAGTTACCTCATCCTGCTGAAAAACAAGGCAGAATTTTGCTTGGAGATCAGTTTTAAATAAGTTGCCTGGTTTTTCTTGGGTTTCATTTAGGTTATGAAAACCTACCCTCTAGTGTTGAGCTGGAGCTTCCAAAAGCACAGAGATTGTCAACTACCTATTTATTTTTAGGGTAGAGGTAGAAGTCTGTCTGGTTTTTCTGCTCTGAAAGATGGCTCCTAACCAGTGACAGAAGGTTTTACAGATGGAAGGCAAATGCTCTGACTCACACGCTGGAGGCAGTAACCTATTGAGCTTTACCTGCTTCTATGTTAACCTTCCCTGGAAAATTCACACACAGACTGAAGCAGGGATGAATCAGATGCTGAAGCTGACCAGCTTACAAAACAGCATGTGAAAGTAAACTAGCATTAGAATATATGGACAGGGTGGGTCAGGCAGCTGAGCCTGTGAGCCACTTCAGCTTATTCAAATTCACAAGTGAAAGCTCCAAAACAGTGTCCACCTTTCTTTTGTGGAGAGGCTGAAACATCACTTGCTGTTAGTAACATCTTTTTCCACTATGTGAATGCTAAATGTGCTTTCAATTTTGAAATGAAAAAAAAAATAAATCTGTAAGCTGTGACTTGCATAGCATTGCTGTTTTTCCCAAACAATATTTCTTTTTCTTTCTTTTTAAATTCCCAGAACTGCAGAGTTATGTGATGCGTATATAAAAAGTACACCGTTGTTGATACACCGTGGCCTTGAAGATGCACTACTCATCGAGAAGAAATTCAGGACTCTAGTTGTTTTGCATGTGTGGCAAAAGTGCTTTTGATATAAATGACATAATTTTATAGTCACAGCAGCTGTAGCAAGGAACATGTGTGTTTGCCCACATGTGATCTTTATTTTCTTTTGTTATGGTGTATATGGGATGGTTGAGGGTGAGACTATAAAAAGCACTATTTGCCCAGTACAGATTCTCCCTGCAGTAATCCTTAGTGGTATTATTTTCAAAAACTATCATTAGTCACTGCTTTGATAATGGGCTTGCTGAACCCAGAAATTGCAATACCATTTAGACTATTGTTTACTTTATTTGTGTGCATGGACAAAGTATGGTTTATTTGTATGATACAAGCAGGAAGTAGAGATTGTACAAATACATCTTTTCTGACATTCAGCAAATTTTTATTAAAGAAATACAAAGTTAGTCACAAAGTTGCATAAGTACAAAGTTTATTCCCAGCTCTCTTGAAATTACTAACAAAGTTCTAATTCCACGAGATGTTAGTATTCCTCTCTGTGGACAGTAGTCATGTGTGCTCTGGTGGCTGATATTTTTGTCCAGTGAGAGGGCTCTCTGTGCCTCCTCTGTATCCTTTGATGAGAAACTGCTCAGCTGTTGGAGCCTAATTCAGCACTGGAATTACAGAGCACAGGAGCTGGTAATCTTAATGCTGAATGTGGTTCTTGTGTGTGTTCATGTTGTGCAGTGTGTGGAATTGGAAGCAATTTCAGGCTTTCTTAACTCAGTGAATTTGTGAAAGTTGCAGATGCTTCATAAAAACAGAAGTTTCCTATTTAGTATATTTTTGACAGTTTAAAACCTTGTTTTCTTGAATGGAAAAGAGCTATATCGTTTCTGGCCCAGGTTTGTGTTGCTGCCATTACATCACAAATACATAAAATAAAAAATTGGAGGAGCTGATGAGGAGTGAGGAAGCTCAGTTTCTGTATATATGTAATGATATGGTTAAAAATCAGTTTACTAGGACTTGCACATTCCATGAGATTCTGCTATGTTTTACAGCTATTTTGAGAGTTGTTCCAATATAGTTGGCTGCTCTTGGACTTTGCGTATGCTTTGTAGAAATCTTGACACTGTTTCCTGTTTGTACTAAGGTACTGTATTTCAAAGGCACACACGGTTTTCTCCTTCTAACAATTTAAAACTTGGTTTGGAAAGCTGTTGCCAAACAGTCACACAATAAAATCCATGTTTTTAAAGATCCTGAGTAATTTGGCAGTTCTCAGAATTGAATGTTACAAACCAAGGTTCATATCCATTTTGTGGGTGCATGTTGCAGGGATTTGGGTCTCTGCACGTCAAACTCCGAGTCGCATTAAGAATTTAACAAAACAAAATTGAGGTGTCGTATTTTACAGTAGGTGCTGTCCTAATCGTCCCTCTCGCCAAGACTACAGGATTGAGCCATTTAAAGCAAGCTATGGGCCAGCCCTCACTGGGATCAGTGGAACTGGACACAGGGAAGAGGGTCACCCATGCGATAAAATATGGGAGAAACATGTATGGCTCTCATTTACTTTGCCAGTGGGA
The DNA here is from genome assembly GCF_037042795.1 of Molothrus aeneus. Classification (NCBI taxonomy): domain Eukaryota; kingdom Metazoa; phylum Chordata; class Aves; order Passeriformes; family Icteridae; genus Molothrus; species Molothrus aeneus. Next base: position 18,903,353 of record NC_089647.1, on the reverse strand, counting down.
GTATTCACGTAAGGTTTGAGCTCTAACAGATGAATCTTTTGGTGCAGGTTTTTCTATAATCTCAGTGATACCGAACTAAAGATGGGAGATGGTTCTCCATTGCAATTCAATATAAAAATTTTTCTAATTTAGTATTGTGCAGTGCTCCCTGTTTATAACTAGTGATTCCCTCTGTCAAGTTGAAAGTCTTAGCAGCAGAGGAATAAAAAGCCAAATTACCTGGAATTCTGTTGAGGTATTCTGCCTTATAAAAACAATTATGTATAATAGCTTTATGTTAATTTCTCTAAAGCAAACTGCAGCAGAACCCCGCTGTGTCACCATGGGATCAGGCGGAGCTGTTCCTAGGAATTGTCGAAACCTGAGGAGCTCAGTGGCTGGCTGTGTGCTGCAGAATCGTGGCCCCAGAAATGGGAGAAACCCACCATCCTGTTGCATTAAGGGCTGGATTTCTTGTAGGTGGGAATTTAAAAGTGAGTGTTCAAAAAGTCATTGGTACACCTAGCCAGCCCTTTCCCACCAGTAATTTAAACCAAAGTTGTTCATAACTGTATGCTTTCCTTTGTGTGTGTACATATGTGTGTATATATAAATATATAGACATTTTAAATATCTATAGATCTATAGTCTTTACCCAAGAAACTGTTTTTATTTATGAAACATAAAATTATTTTGTAAATATTGTGCTAATATTCTTAAAAAATAAAGTCATTTTAAGTTGTTTTTGCAGGAGATTTTCTTGTTGCTAGCACATTGAACTTCTGTAGCTGCTTCCATAAATTCATAGTCATAGCTGCTCTTCTCCCTGTCTTTATGTATTCCTGGATCTACAGGAATGTTATCAGGGTTTCATAGGCTGCAGCAGATGATTTTGGGTGTGTTTCTCCTTAGAAAGGTCCAGATGGTGAAGTGAGTGTGTAGGCTGCCTTGTAATGACTTCAATTGTGCTCTCCAACATCAGCCATCAAGTGCTGTCGCCCCAGTGTGCTATGGGAGGAAATGAGGAGTAACAAGCTGCTGCTGCCACTAACTTCAGAAACAGCAGTGCAGCACCTCTCTTCAGTCTGTCTTCATAGCCCTGCAATGGTATTTCTGTGAGAAGAGGATCCCTTGTGTTACTGCTGAAGCACTGCTGGATGAGTTTTGTATTTCCTGAAGTTGTCTTTAATGTTCATTCGACTGCGGAGAGAGGGAGCTGCAAGTTGTGCCTGGTAGGCTTTCCACTCACACATCCTCTTCAGTGCAGCTAAGCTGATGGGAACAGTGGAAATTATTGGTAATTCCCTTGTTTGTTCAGGGTGACTTTTAACTGTGGCTGTTGAACTTCAGTGTCTCTACAGAAATGTTTTGTGACTTCTCTAGACACACTTTCCTCTCTAAAGGAGCCATGAACCACAATTTGAGCTATTTAAACAGAATTTTAACAGTTCTAGACTTTTCTGTGCAGGGACCCAACTGCAGCGTGAACTGCAAGCTCAGGAAAACTGGTCTTGAAGCTCAGGAAAGCTGCATGCTTGAATTTTGGGATGAGAGAAATTGTGCTCATCTAAATGTATGCGACTGGAGAATATCTCAACACAGAACCATCAGTGACGCTCAGTACCTGTGATCCAGACTGCTCCAGTCAGTTCAACCAGGAGAACCAACCCAGATGTGGGCTTCCAGTCCAGAAGCCTTCTGAAAGTGCTTGATCAGAGCTCCACAATTCAGCAGTTGCTACCGAGTTACCTGCCTAAGAGTAGAGGTGGACAGATAGCCTCTGGTTCATTTCCACTTTGCAGAAGAATTTATATTTATTTCCTATGGAAAATAATGTTTTTGTGCTCTAGTGCTCTGTGCCTTTGTCATAGATGCAGCCAATACTGTCTTGGACTTCAGTACCTCCTTGCTTCCTGTATCCTTGAGCATTCTTGCAAAGCTTTCAGGATGAAAAAGTGTGAGCTGGGCTTCCTCTAGTTTCTGTGTTGCTTCCCTACTGTGCCTGCGGCAGAAGCACAGCAGGGGTAGGGCATGGCCTGGGAGGTGCACCCCAAACCCTTCACTCTGCAGCTGGGCTGTGGGAAAAGGACAAGGAGTACTCAAAAAGTACAAGAGAAGGGCAGAACCAGACTATTTTTCAATGAAATGATGAATTGGCAAAAAAAATTTAATACACAAATGTAAATAGCACGGAGATAAGGATCATCTGCTCTGGGGGAGGAAAGATGCAGTGTTGAAACAAATTTTGGTTTCTTCTGTTCTTTTGCTTTTTTTAAGGACTACAGACAGGAGGCTTTTGAAATTGTTGGGCTGGAGAGTGGGTGCTGTGAAGGGAAGAGAGAGTCTGCCATGAATGCAAGTTTGGTGGGAGAATTAAAGAGCATAGGAACTTCAAGTTTGCCAGAAGAGTGTGAACAGTTTCTCCTAACATTGCTAAAATTGGTACTTTTGGACCCTCCAGAGTTATGGGAATAATTTTGTTTCTTCACTGAAAGGGTTGTCAAGCACTGGAACAGGCTCCCCAGGGCAGTGGTGGTCATTGGATGTGGCACTCACTGATACAGTTTTGTTGACAGGGTGGTGTTCAGTTAAAACTTGGCCTTGATGATCTTGGAGGTCTTTTCTGACCTTAATAATTCCATTATTCTGTATAGTGCTGCTGTCTGCATGTGACCAAGCAGCTGAGCACGTGGAGGTCCTTGGGGATGTGCAGTTGTCACATGAAGTCAGACTCTACCTCCACACCTCAGTGATGTCCCCTGGGTACAGCAGCTGCTTTGTGCAGAGTAAGGTCTGGCACACCTTCAACTTGAATTAAAGTACTGAATTTTACTGTCATTCACAATTTATGTACCTGCAGATTGTGAAAGATTTTGAAACTCCTCTAGTAATTAGTCTTCCCCCTTTCCTACCCCATCCCACACCCTCCCTGCCTTTCTTTTAAGGCTTCACAATAGGTGGGTGCAGGTTAAACTTGGAATGGTTACCAGACCTGGGGAAAAACAAAGGATACAACATTTTTCAGAATTTGGCTTGAGGGTACTTGTATTTGTTTGCATTAATCTAACTTTCCTTTTTTTCTTCCACAAGTGCTGCAGGAATTGCTTTTAGAGCAAGAACATTTGGTTGTATTTTTTTCTGTGTGAGAGCAGTATTCTTTAATAAACTAGGTACATGGGAAAGAGGGAAAAAACCCCAACCCAACAAATCAATGGAAATCCACTGTGCTGTTAAACAGAAGGTTCATCCAAGGACAAATGGAAGTTCACACAGCAGTAAGGAGAAAAGGGACCTTTAAGATGTGTTCATTGCAATTAATTTCATCTAAGTTTGAGCATAGCCAAACTTAGTTTCCCTGAAGAAAAAGGTGATCAGGTTTCTCTGGCATTTCATACTAATTCATGTCAATGAAAAAGAAAATTCACCTATTGAAGATTAAGTAAAGGCACTGTGTTGTGTGCAGAGCTCTGCCAGGTATGGGAGTTAGCCTAAGTAGAACTTGGAAGCTTTGATTTGTCCCACATCAAGAAACACTGAGAATTTAAGGATCATAATAAAATTATATAAATTGTAATTAAAGGAGCCCAGCATGGAAATAGATTCCTTTGTATCCTGCACTGTAATTACAAAACAGGTTTTCAGAAAAAGTCACTCTCTTCCTGGAGTTAAGAATGAATATGGAGCCAGGCACTTACTGTTCTAGGAAGTTTGTGAGGTTTTGGCTGGCACAGATAAACAGGTACCACTGTAGGAACCTAAAATGTCCTCCCTTGCCTGGTCTGTAGGTAGGAAAAAAGGGTTTTTTAATAGAGTGAGCAAGCTGAAAACTACTGTGATGTTATTTAATGTGACAGTGTAAAGGCGTGTGGGTTTAAAAGGTGGTTATGGGGAGGAGGGCAATTGTTTTGTCTGTACAGTACCCCTTACCTGCCCTGTCCTCTGATGCTGTGGCCACTGGACAACCTCATCCCAGCAGGAGATTGGGCAGGGAGCACTGGGGCCCTGCTGCCTTTGCCTCCTGTTCCACCCTGGGTGCCTCCTCCACTGCTGCCACAGCAGCAGCATGGCCACTCCTCCCAGGCTGCAGGGAGAGGGGGACATGCAGCTCCTCTCCTGCCTCCAGCAGGGGCGAAAGAAGCTTCCACAAACAGGATGAGTGGGAAGAGGGGAATGGGTGCTCAGCAGAGCCTTGGAGCAGGGTATTAGATGTGGCACTGGCACCCTACCACCCTTAGAGCTCTGTTTATTTAACAAAGGTGATGCCTTGATGCTACCTAACTCTGTTAGGTTGCCCTTCACACTGCCCTTTATTCCTCATACCAGTTCTCTGGGAATGATGTAAACCAAATCGTAATGGGCAACTGGGGAATAGAATCACCATTTCCTGAACCATGAGGTAGCTGTTGGCATTTGCAGTGGTGGTACACCAGAACACTAAAGCATAAACAGCTTTAAATGTCTTACTGAACAGGAAACAAAGCTGGTTACAGCATCAATGAGGAAGTTCAACTAATGTGAGATAAAATACGTCATGACTCTGGCAGTCACAGGGAAAGTGACAGAGGAGAATGTGGTTCCTGTCCCCCAAGGCCAGCTAAAGGAGCTACACCTATTTCATTGGTGACAGTGTGAGCTCTTGACATGCTCTGTGGGTGCACTAATAGCACAGTGCATGTCAAAGGCAAGGAGGGAAAAGATGCTAAAACAAAACAATTGGCACAAGAGAAAAGCCCTATGCTGAAAGGTACAAGTCACTACTTATTTATTTACCCACCATAGAAAACAGCCCATTTACCATGTGCACTTGGTGAGGGACTGGTCCATGCCCTGAGCCTGCTCTTAATCCAGATTGCAGCCTGGGGCTCTGAAACCTGAACAAAACAACCTCAGTGCATAGCAGGAACTTCCAGGCCAAGGGCTGGGGAGCAAAGAGAAAGTTCTGGGAGCTCACAAAGCTCACTAGTGAAGAGCAGGGACTGGCAAAAGGGAGGAAGACAGAGAGGCTGCAGCAGTATTTTCTCCATGCTGAGCTGGTTGTGGGGGTGTCACAGCAGTAGCTGTAGCTGGTACAGTTCACCAAATTGTGGGAAAGGCCTTCCCTTGCCTACATGCCGCTCCAACACCTTTAACTTCCCTGGCACTGTTCCAGCAAGATGCCTTTGGTGAGGCAAACCTCTGTCTTACTTTGATATTTAACCCCTGTTGTGTGCCATCTCCAGTTCAGCTCAGGTTGGTTTCAGCCATCCTGAGGAGGAGAAGTGAGACCAGGTTTTTTGTTGAGTTCCTTCTTAGTATAAATGCCTTCATTTGGAAAGTTCCCCGTCCTCCCAGTGAGTGACATGGCAAGTGAGGCAGGGCCCATTGCAAGGCTTGTGCTTCACTTGAATCCCACGGAACTAGAGAGATGCTAAACCCGCAGGAGAAAAGGGTCTGCCCAGACTGCAAGCTCTGAAAGCATTGCCCTAGGATGGTCATACAAGTTTGAAGACCTGTGAACCTTTTGCTGGAATAGTTCCTAAAGGGAGCTACTTTCTGGATTTATTTTTTAATTTATTTTTTACCTTTGCAAGCCCAGTCAATCTGTGCTAGAATTTATTTTTTAGTAAAGCAAATGCATTTGCTGTTGTCAGCATGTCTTTAGCGTAACATTCCTCAACATGGTGATCTCACAGGTCTGAAAAGAAGCCCAGTGAAAGAGTAGCTTTGTCAAGGGCAATACTTTTACAACCATACATGTAGGTGACAGTCATACCCCACTGGACTCTGAACATCCTGAGGTGCCAAAGTTCCCTCAGTGCCCAAGAGGAACTGATGACACTTGAGGTCTGCATCATCTACTATCTGGATGTCTTGGAGAGAGCTCTGTGGCCATCTCTTACTGTCTGGATTCCTGAAGGTGTTCTGGTGACCCCAAAGGAAGCAAATCCCAGTTTTGCCAGCAAAGGTCTGAAGATGAGAGGAGGGCTGAGTGTTGTCATTGTGCAGTGACACAAGGGGTGTGGAGGGTGGCAGGGAGCAGAGCTCCACATCCTTCATCTTATTCATGGCTCCCCACACCTGCCACAAGAGGGGTCTTAACAAACTATAATAATGGCCTATCTGATGCAGTAAAAAGTGGCTTTTTGCCACAGCACTAAGGACCTCTCCTTTATAGTGGTGGATCATGCTTCCCTTGTCTGATTATACCAAAGTGGCCTTCTTTTAACTCTGGTGTGTGATCAGGTCACCCAAAATAAATAAAGAAGACCAGTGAAAAGGGTGGGGAAGACAACTGCTTTGAAGGTAGTGCCACTGGGTCATGTGGGTGGTTCAAGGCCAGTGCTCATTCCAGGCTTCTCAGTCCAAGAGAACACCTGGCAAAAGAGGCAGTCCCTCTTCCTGGTTCTGCAGAGTTAATCATTAGTAGGTTTCTCTGCATTCTAGCCTAAAATAGTTAGGCTGGGGGGAGTGCTTTCCCCCCTTCCCTTGGGTGCCCCTGCACACAATCATGAGCCTCCAAGGGGTGACTGGTGGATCAGGTTCCTGATTTAGATTTTACTCCCCTCCAGTGGTGTAGTCCCAGACATCTTGTGATTTTGGGACCAGTTAGTGCTTTTGAGTCTGAAGTGAACTGTGGAGCCACAGAGAGAGAAAGTCACAAGTTGCATGGAGGAAAAGGAAGAAAAAAGGAATGTGCCAATGGAGGCCCCAGGCCACAGCTGGGTTTTTGGAGCTCTGACTTTGTTTCAGGGCATCCAGGGGTGCCCAGGATAAAAATGACCCTAAGTCCAGGAAAACATGGCCTTGGAGGAAGGACTGGAACTAACAAGTTAATTAAAAAAAAAAGAAAAAAAGAAAAAAAGAAAAAAAGAAAAAAAAGAAAAAAACAAGCTGTGACAGGGCATGAAAGGTGCAAGAATCACTTCCCCAGACCTGCAGCAGAGCAGACAAAAAGCTGACTCTACACAGGGATGGAGAGACAAGACCAGACACTTTTAAAACTCCTTTTGTCGGTGCTCATGTTAATGTTTCAACAGCTCAAGAAGAGCAACCAAGGAAAAATTTTCCACCATGGTGGTTTCTTCCCATCCATCTGCACAGCTGCTGCCACAAGCAGTGCTGTACACACAGGGAGGGACTGAAGCACAAGGGTGGGATGGACTGAACTCCTCACTCAGCAGGCCAGCGCAGCAGAAGGGGCTCCCACACATGCACAGCTCTGGTGACGCAGGACTCAGGGCTGCACTGATGCACCTCTCCATCTCAATGCCACGCTGCAACCCCATTACTTTATCTCAGCCTGCAGCGGGTCAGAGACATCTGTAAAAATGGTAATCAGACTGCCAGGATGGATGCTGCTGTTCTGGGAGCTAGGCTGCAGGAAAAACCTCCTGTCAAGATGGGATGGACATGACTACAGCTGGGGAAGTGTGTGAGAAAGGATGCAGTGATAGTCTGAAATAAAGTTTCATGGAAAGGGAAAAAGGCCAAACCACTTGTGATTCCTGGTATGGACAAGGTGTGCTTTTGGCTGGAAGAAGACTGGGGACTTGAGGACCCATGCATGAGGCCAGATAGCGTTCTGGGTCATGAGAGATCATGGTGATAGTGGTTTGTGGCTCCTTTTCTTGGGTACAGCCTGCAGCTCACAAAAACGCTGTTGTTTCCTGGGAAGCTCTGAAATTCTGTGTGTGTCCTGTGCCAAATGCCAAAAAGGCCAACAGCCATCCTGTGAGGAGGTTAGCATTACATTTTAATGACCAGTCCATGCATTTGGGAGAGCAGGGCCCATCTTGCCTCCAGAGGCTGTTTGTCTTGAATGCTCTTCAAACTGGCATGAATTCTTCTAGTGCACGGCATTGTATCTACTAAAATAAAGCTAGAAGAGTGCAATTGGGGAAAAATGTCATGATTATTCATAAAGACCCATTAGAAACTGTCTTTAGTGGTTTAATTCTCCCTTAGTGAGTGTGATTGTTGGGTCCATGCTTTGTTTTGATTCAGATGGTATCTGCATCAGAGTGAATCATTTGAACAGAAGCCCCGAGCTTTTGAAATTCTGCCATTTCTTTATGGAAGCAGAAAAATAGAGCCAAAATTTAAATTCAGATGATTAAAATAAGCAGTTTAAAAACACCTGCTTCAAATTTCTTATTTATTTTAACTTATTAAAGCAAAAAATGCTGAGTAACCAATCAATTCCTGATCTGTCCCATACCCCATCATTGCACATACGCACTACCAAGCTGGTGCTAGACTGGAGAAATGATCCAGATAAACCTTTTTAATTTTTAAGTGGAACATGTGAGTGCTTTTTTTCCCCCCTCCATGTTTCCTAGATAGGCTCTGCACCACGCTGTGTCATTTTTCCTAAATGGCAAACCATGGTTCTTTTACAGCTGGCTTGTAGCAGGGGGAGTATTTTGTCTGAGTCACCAGAGCCATCTGGTCTAGGCAAATATTTTAGTGAATGATCTCTCTTTCTTACTTAGACTGCTTTTATTCTTCTGTTTATGTGAAGACAAAGGCAGGGCGGTTTCTCACTGACTCGCTCACCCTCCCTCCACGAGCTGGCATTAAACCATGGCCTCATCCAGCTTCAACACCAGCAAACATTACAATGTCTGTGGGCAGATTTTCAAGCTGTGCTTGAACTATGAATTAAAATTTTAAAAGAAATGTTTTTTGCTTCCTGGGCATTTGCAAACAATTCTCTTCAGTTCCCTGCAGATTGCCCAGGGTGTAAGTACATCATGTGGGGGTGGGGGTTCCTCAAAACATTAACCAGTGTGTGCTTCCTGCAGCACTTGGCTATCACTCCAGGTTACAACTAGTTTCCTTGAAACAGCAAGTTCCTTCCCTCATTGCAATGGGGTTTGGGTGGCTTCAGTTTTGTCTCCTTCCCTTGGCTCTCAAATGATGTTTGCCGGTGCTGGTTCAGGGTGGTGTTAGACACTGGCTCTTCACCACCAGCCCTGCCATTCTCACACAACAAATACTTGATGTGATATAAATACCTGATCTGATCTGATAAAAACCTTCCATGGAAACAGCATGAGAAAGCCATAGAGCAGTTAGTTGCAAATAACATTTCTGAGCAGCAGTAGACTGGCTGCTGGAAAAGCAGCTGTTCCAGAGACTGCTGCATTTATTGAGTTAGCAGTGCTGGAGACCCCATGTGTGCTGATGCTGTGTGGATGCAGCAGGAAAAGAGAGCCCAGACTTGCAGCTGAAGACCACTCAGTGACATGGTGCCAGTGGAGACACCACTGCTGCTGGTTTTGCTCAGCCCTTGTGACCTGAGCACACAGACCCAGCCAGGGCCTCTGTCCCTGCTTGCACAGCAGCCACCAGACCCCAGCACACGGAGATGGGAGGGCTCTGGGAATGGGATGGAGAAAATGCTGCTTTTATTTTTATAGGCCGGTGTCTGCCCACAGTTTTATCACTGCTCAAAGCCAGCTCTGCACACAGAGTTTTGGTTTCCCCTTTCTGCGGCACAACCTGCACTTAAAAGCTGGGATGTGTTCATGTGTGCACCTGCTGAAGGGTGGCAAGGTTGGACTTTCACCTGTGCTTGCACTCCTTTGCACCCATGGATGACTGACACTGCTCTGGTGGCCCTCCTGGACAGGCCCTGAGCCCAGGCTGGCTCTCCCTAAGGTCCCTCTTCCTCCCCCTCAGCCAGCAAGGCAAAGCAGCATGACAAGGTTACACATGGGTGATTTTTCAAATGACTCATTAGCAAATAATTTCCTGCAATGGACTAAAACAAGAAAGCTGAGTCACTGCCTCTATCGAGGTTTCAGGGGTTTTACACACCACTGGGTGTAGCCTGTCTGTCTGTCCCCATGCACATGCACAGAAGGCTGGAAGATGCCCAAAGGAGGATCCTGTATGTCCTTCTTAGAGCTGGCTTGTGTTTGGTGCATGTCCACCCTGGAGCTGCCAGCTCATTCCATGCCAGAAAAAAATTAATGCACATGCACCACCTTCCCCCTGCCAGGAGGATCCAATATGAGCCTAAGCATTACTGAGTGCACCAGTTTTGTAGCAAATCTGGCACAATTTGATGGTTGCAAGGGGTCCCTTGGGTCTGAATGGGATTTGTCCCCCCTTGCTGGGTGTTTTGGGTCAGGTCCACTTGCCTGTGATATAAACTGAATAATATCTGGTGTGGACATCAGGATAGAGCTTGTTGTGGCTTGGCTTGCAACAGCACCCAGTCAGTGTAGATTGCGGATACAGGTAGCTCTGACACCGCAATGTGAGTGTATTCACACAAGTATGTACTGTGCTACATGAAAAGCATCACTGGCTTGCCTGGGTCTGCAGAAGACTGATAACCTATGGGCACACAGTTTGAGAACCACTGAATTTCCTAAATAATTAAAATTAAGAGAAAGCTTTGGATTGGGCTGCATTATTTTTCATGATTCTGCACTGATTTTAGTGTTTCTGGAAGTTGCTCAATAGCATTTCCCTCTCCCACCAACACCAGGGTGCCTCCAGGAGTGTCACACCTGGTGTTTGATTCTGCTCTCAGAAGCATGACCCCTAAATCTTGACTGCAGTGTCAAAAAGTGATGAAACTACAGCTGAGCCTCAGAGCTTGGGTTCTTTATGCTGCACATACACTTCAAGTGTTTCGCTCGGGAGAAGCTCCACTTGCACCACCCTTCCTCCACAGGGCTGCTGTGGATATTTGCATTGCCACCAAATGCTGTAGCTGAACTCTGCCTGTACCAGCCAGCCAAAGCCTTTTCATGTTCAGCAGGGGTTCAGCCTGGATCACCTCACTGGCTGAAATAAGTCTGGGGAATAGCGATGAGGGTGAAATAAACTGGTTTACATTAACATAAATGGTGCCAGCTTAACAGCTCTTGAGAGCTGGAGCAACATAGGTGAGACCTGAGAAATATCCAGCATCTCCCTGGGTTTATGGCAATTTAAACTGACTCTGATAAAAGTTTGATGAGCCAGGTGGAAAGGGTGTGTCACTGCCTTCCTCCCTCCAGTGCTCCGGGTAGAGGAGAGAAATGATTTACCTTTAATGGCTAGTTATAAAAAAGGAAAAATAAAAGAAAAAGCTGCCTCAAAATTAGATATATTTTGGGAAATGTTTTGCTTGGCAAAGGGAAACCACTGGAGATGCTCCTAAAGTCAAATGTTTTGGGGAGTGACAGTCCTCTGCAGGGACAGAGCCAGGAACTGGGTTAAACCTCTGCAATAAGATACATCTCCAGGCAGGCAGTAGCAAAGCATGGAAAGGGTAAAATAAAAAAAAATAGCAATAATTAGTTAATTGGGATTATGCCTTTCAGTAACCCAGTTACTGACTTAATAGGACGTGTTGGGTTTTATTTCATTAGACCATGAATATTCTCCCTGCTCCAGGTAGGGGATGTGGTTCCTCAGCCAATGTCAATTGAATTGAATTTGCACAGCACAGAAAAGCAGGAGAGCTTTCCAGAAAACTACTCACAGACCCCTTTTTGACCTGATCTGGGAGAAGATTGTGGGGCCAAGAGCATGTGCCTGGGAGCAGGGAAAAGCAAGCAGCATTGTCCTTCATCCTAAGTGGCTCAGTCAGGAGATCAGTCCTGCTCTACAAGACGCCAGACCTTGCCAGTGCTCACACAGACACCTGGAAAATAGGGATAAGGCTTGGAGCAGAGGCTGGCAGGAGGGGAGGGGAGGGTGGCAACACCCTGCAAGGGTGGGGATTCACACCCAGTGCAGCTCTGCAGTCCCGGCCTTTGAAGGCATAAACCTTCCATCAGGATTACTGAACTCCCACCAGGGATATTTCCCCTTTTCCCCTTCCCTCTTCCTTTTTTTTTTCCACTCAGGCAGACACTTCCACTGTGCTGCAGGGGATCTCCAAAGTCAATCTTCTTCATCACTGGTGTTTTCTCAGAGCTGCTGGCCCAGCCCTGGTGCTTCTGGAAGAAGAAAGCAAAGCACATGGGAAATGGGTGGCAGCCCAGGCTGTCAGCCCTGGGGGGCAGTGGGGTGGCTGCTGGCTTCAGCCTTTTCATCCCTGTGCTCTGCAGCTTCCCTAAGGAAAACACTGAGATTTTTCAGACATTTCAGAGGTATTAGCAAGTCCAACTCCTATTAAAATCAACAGGAACTAGACATGCAGCCAGCTGGGGGAAGAAGAAAAGAAAAAGGGCATTAAACAGCCAGCTAAAACTGTAGTGATGAATCAACCATACTGCAGCCCCCAAAGGATGAATCAAGTATATCAGTAATCCACACTTCTCAGACAACTAAAATTTGCCTTAAAAGTCCATGAGTTATGAATACACTGGGTTTTTTTTCAGTAACATGCAAAGCAAGGGAATAATTCAATTACACACAAATACATAGGAATATTTTCTGTTGGCCTTTAAAGGACCTGCTTGTAAAAATATCTTTTCTGACTGTCATTTACTTATACCAAGGATCTGGAGATTAAGAAAGCAGGGGCCAGGCCAGGCCAATTTCTCATGTGGTGAAACTCCACTGAGTACAAGTGCATTTAGGGTAGGGCAGTGAAAGCATCCCTCCCAGGAAAAACAGGAGTAAGAAATGCCTGGTAGAATTAAATCCCTCTGAGGGCTGCCTGGTGTGCTGCCTTCTGCCACGTGGCTGAGGCTTTTCCACCAATCCTGCCATCTCCTTTATGGTGCCTGTTGAAAAGACCCCACAGCTAATAAAGGAGCAGCAGCTCACTGTTGGACAATGAGATGTGCATGCCATAAATCCAGAGCTCCCGACAGATGGCTGGATTTCTGTCACTCTGCTTTCACAGAGGGGTGCTCCAGACCCCTGGCAAAGTGATTCACGGGCTCTGGGTTGAAGGCAGCTCTGGCTTCCTGCAAATCACAGATCTCTGAGTGGATGGTGGAGATGTAGTGTGGGCCAAAACTGGCCTCTGAGCAACAGGGACACCAGGAGAGAAGAGCACCAGCGTGCTGCTACCACCCTGCCACACCACCATGACTTGCTTACATGTCCTGGGAGCTTGGCACAGTTAAATCTCATTCACTAAAAGCAGTATTAACACAGTAAGAAACTGCAGAGCTCCCCATCCCTCCTGCTGTGCACAATTGCTGGAGATCCTGGGAGAAAAATCTTCTTCCCAGGCTTCTTCTAGATTTCCCTTCCAAGGGAAGGCTAGCACTGAAAATATTTGGTTTTCCTTTCACATTTGGTTTTCCTTCCCCAAGTCTACCTGAATAAAAAATAATTGCTGAAAATTTACAGGCAAATTTCCTCTCACATGGTATTTTAAATCTCATGGTGTGCCATCAGAACAGGCTCTGTATCAACCATTTACAGCATAGAATGCTCAAGGGAGTACAATGAGTAAGACATATTAGTGACAAAACCCCTTCTAGTTAGCTAGAGAGAAGTAAGGACCAGAAAAGGTGGAGCACTTTGGTTAAGATTTTTCATCTATGAGAACCACTGACACAGAGGGTTCCTCTCTGTGCCTTGTAGTATCAGGCTTCTAATTAATTTAATTGTCCTTATGATGGGCAATTAAGTTCCAGCCCAAGTGTGTCCTCCACTCTATCTAAATGAAGAGGAAGCTGATGATATACAGTAAGGGGGGGCAGGAGGATGATGATTCCAGCCCCAAATGGCTCATGGTGCCCAGCTTTATTTATTTAATTTTTTTTTGAAATGACACAGATTTGAAGCTTCCCTTCACAGCCAGAATTTCAACACCAACCCCCCCTGGAGGATCTGACTGCTCATTCCTGGCTGGTCAGGAATGAGCCCCTGCCTCAAATGGTCTTGTTCAACCCAGCCCCTGTGCAGCAGATGGAAACCCATGAGCTGTCAGGATGCTCACACAGTTGAGCCCCAGGACTTGCAGGTGGAAACAGCGCCCATTTTTTGCCCTAAACCAGTTGTTTTAATTGAAGGACCTCTCCATAACCCTGCCAGTCAGATGTCCTGAGACTGCTGAGCTGATAACCAACGCTATTTCCTGAATCCACTGGGTTGGGGCAGCCTGGTGGGTCATCCCCTGCCTCACTCTGCTTTCACCCAAACCAAGTAGCTCCTCACTGCCATTTGTCAGACTTTGTCACTCGAAAGCATTTCTTCGTTCTCTGGGGTGCAAGATCTTGGCTTTGGCAAGCTGGCTCAAACTGTTCACCAAATGGTGCAACAACAAAAGACAGAAGAGCTCCAGTCTATGGCTGAAGATGTGGGGTTTACCAAACCACAGGCCTGGAGGAGCCTGGAGCACACCCAAACCTTCCCTCCACAAACCTGGGAGCACCTGCTGCCCTGGGCTTCCTCTGAGGACACCAGGCCCAGCACAAACACAAACAGTTTGTGTGATTTGTACAGTACACAAACTGTACAAACAGTTCCTGTGATTACCAGCTGGACTAATGTGGAGAGAAAGGCATTTACCTTCCCCAAGTACCTGCAGTAGCCCTTCTTTTTGCTCATCTCATTTGTGCTGGCAAAAAAATTCCTTTGAGCATCCAATTTGCCCTATGGAAAACAAAAAACCAACACCCAAACTGTCAGTCATAAATATGCCCTAATTAGCAATTTTAAAAGGGAAAAAATATACAATACAGACACATGCATATAAAATATGCTTCATAATTGAGACTTCTCCAGTGCTCATTAGTTGCTGAATATAGATGTTGTGGGCTGCTGTACCCACTCAGAGCCACCAGCTTTGCTGCTGCCTACTTCACCAACTGATTTCTCCAGGTGGGATGTGAAAATGAGGCCAATTCCTAGCACAGGCATCTAAGGACATAAGAAGATTATTTGAGGGGGTCAAGGTCCAAGGGAGAAGCCTCACTGCTTAGAAGTGGGAGTGATCTTTTCCCCCATCATGCAGAAAGCACAGCAAGATGATGCCAGGCCATTGCCTGGATGCAAGTCTGTGGTTCATCTTCTCTGCTGATGCAAAAAAAAAGAAAAAAAATTTTAAAAACCCATAGATACTTATAAAAAGCACATTTTTTTTCCCCAGCAGGAGAGGTGCAGATGGTAAGGGACCAAACTGGAGGTTTGTACTTTTCAAGGGGTCATGTGCAGTAGCCTGTGCCTGTCCCCTCTCTCCAAGAAACCCAGCTTGTGATGCAGGGACCAGAGGTGCATAGGCAGGAGCTTGAGCAGGGCTGCACAAATACAAAACTGCAAAAATACTGTCATGTTCACAACTGCCACCATCTAGAACACAAGTACCCAGGGAAGATTCCATTATTTTAAATTATGAGTAAAGATGGACCAAGGTGTACTTATATGTAGCATGCACACATACAGCCACACAAAAAGCAGCAAAATATGTGAAGGTCAGAACTGAAACAAAAAAAAATTATTTTGACTTAGAAATGAGAGGTTTATACTGGTTTTGGGAAGCTTTTCTGTACAGGCAGTGCCACCATTTAGACTTTTGCTTCAGGGTGGAATGGGGCAAAACCAGCACCAGAAAATGATGCTGACTGATAAAGGCTGAGTTTTTTAGCAGCTTCATTTCCCCAGATGCTGAAGCTGTTTGTTTCTTAGGATCTTTACTGGGAGGTGGGTTTACTCTGCTCCCCCTGTCCCCTGAGCTGCTGCACAGGAGCAGGGCCATGCACCCACATCCCAGCTGCTGGAGAAGAGCTGGCTTGGTCAGGTGAGTGGCCTGACTGAAGCCCCTTGTGCTGCACCAGGGCTGTTGAGGGCAGGATAAAGCACAGGGTAGTGCTCTGTGTCCCCTTGGGGGGTGACACAGCACTAAGGTGGCCTCTGAGCAGCCACAACTGAGGAAGGGAACGCAGCAGAGAAGGATGTGCTCCTCCTGCAAACACACCAAGGGTGCACCCCCACCAGTTGCATCTGGCTGTGAAGTTTTTGAACCACAGAAAAAAATCTGCCAGATGTCAGGAGGGAGGAACTGCCATGCAGAACTTGGTTCCCCATTCAAAGCAAAGCAAACCAAAGTAATGCAGACCCAAACAAGCAGATCAGGTCCGTCTGGGGTGAGAGTGTGTTGCCTGGAGCAGTGTTTCAGCACACACTGCCTGGCTGTGCAGCTGCTGGGCATGGAGGATGCACTGTGTAGGAGAGCACAGAGTGCCCCTGCTGTTACAGGACCTGAGCCTGGCATGAGCATGGAGCTCTGCTGATGTCCATTCCCAGAGGTGAAAACCCAGCAGCATGAGGCTGTCAAGAGAGGCAGAAGCTGCCAGTGACAGTGACAATACTTGCCACTGCTGCTGCTGTCCATGCCAGAGATGTAAAAAGGGTGGTTATGAGTTTAGAAGATATGCAGTGACTCTTCTGTGTCCACACGGGCTCCTCAAGGCTCTGAGGGCTCCTGGCTGCACTCCCTCCTGTGGGGCAGAAACTGCCAGGCTGCTGTCCCGGTGCCCGCCTGGGCCTTGGCTTCTCCAGCAGCAGAGGTGCCAGCTGTGCCCGCAGCAGCCCCGGCTCCCTGCGGTGCACGAGTAAGGAGCACACCACTTGGCTTCAAAACATACAATATACTTTATTGCCTGCTAGATAATCAAAGTGAGGAGTAAACACCATAGCTGGAAAAAGCAGAAAAGGACCAGGAGAAGGAAAAGAATATCCAGTCACCAAACAAGTTATCAGGCAATAAACCATACACAATATAAATAATCTGTTTCTCAAACAACTAAATCTTTATTTTGCTAATGGCCATTAATGGTTAATTATCAGTAGTAAAATCTCTGGATTTCCTTTTCTACACAGCATTAGTAGTAAGAAATATATAAGGGACTCTGCAGAAAGCAATACAAAGGAGTTATATACACAGGCACCTTCTGTGGAGCAAGAACAGAACCTCATCTAATAAGGAAGGGCTATCTACAAACCAGAAGACCATGGTAATACAATATTAGCTCAGACTTAGTTTAGCTGCAGCCTTTCCACAAGGTAGGCTAGCAAACTTATGTATACATATATATTTTAATATAGATATATATAGAGATTTATTATTTTAAAAATAATGTGAACTACCTGTAGTTCCTAGACTAATTTTAAAGAGGCAGTGTACCTTTCTGAAGCTTCATTTCAGGAAGTATATTAAAAATGGTATATAAAAGACTAGCAGACCCAAGCTCACATATCGAGTCCTGATATCTTCCCTCCGACTTCTTTGTCTAATGTTATAGCTGCCACCTGCATTGACAGCAATGCCTTTAGTCATCTGGATTGCTATTTATGTTGCTGTAATTGCTACCACTAAATTTACTGGATTATAGTGTTAGTAATTGTCGATTATAAATAGCAATAATGCTGCAGTACACTGTCAAAGCCTGCCGCGTTACGAAGATCTAGTCTGTATGTGCATGCAGAAATTTGTTGTTTAATCTAAAAGAACATTTCTAGTCAAAGTGCTTCCCCTGTCAATCCCACCATGCTTTTCAACCACATGGCAAGGGCTCCTCTCTCTTAAGGAGGATGTGATGCCTCTCACCCCACACCAAGCTCTCAGCAGCCCTTCACACGGCACCCATTCATCTGACTTTGCTTTCAGGACATAACCCTTTCCCTTTCACACAGCCAGTGCCCTTAAGGCTAAATATGACTTATTAAAATTAAAACTGACTATTTGAGGAAATACTTTTAACACGTTTTGGTCAAATCTCCAACTGGGCCATGTGAGCCTTGTGCTCCCCACAGCAGGCAGGGAGCAGAGCGCTGTGTGCTGCTGCTGCTGCCCAAGAGCCAAGCCCAAACCGCCAGCAGGGGAGGAGGAAGGGAGAGACATTTGCAGGGAGCACCATAAAGGCCCAGTAAGGCCTCGAGTGCCTTTTGTTCCACCCTTTTCCAATCTGCTCCCTGTTTGCGTCTTGGGGTCCACTTGCAAAGGCAAAGTGGGAGCACACACATGCAGACAGGCAGTGCCCCCTCCAATGGATTTGCTCCTAAAAACAGGGATGGGGAGGTGAGGCCCCTCTTCTAAGTGGTATCACTTTGCTCTCAGCCCAACCCTCACTGCTCACACGAGATGCCTCATCACTTTTGTTCATGACACAGATGTCACTTAACACACTCCTTGCCTGAGGGTTTCTAGAAGCCTCTTCCCAAATCAGTGACCACACCCTGACACGCAGTTGCTCTGCCTCAGGTACCACACCAGTGTTGAGGCTATCCCCCACAGCCTGCTGCATTTCCTGCCAAACCAGGATCCTACCCGTGTGACTCAGCATAGTCCCACCTGCACAAGTGACCACTCTGTTCCCCTGGGCCCCCCAGCCAGGCAGAAACAACCTCCAGAGCAAGCTCCAACATCTGGACAAAAGCACACACTCAACAGGAGCCATCTTTGATACAGCACAAGAGATATATCAAGTAATGTGTAGCAATAAACAAATAGTTTCCCCTAATAATTCTGACATTTTGATAGGGGAGCTTAAAAATATGTATTTGAAAGAAGGATGCCCTGATGGAACAGGATGTTTTGCAGTGTGAGGGAAGGAAGGATGGTCTGATGCATCTTTGATTACAAAACAGTGAAGACAGAAAGTTCCTGACTGGGATTTCAAGCGAACTCAGAAGCAATCTTGGCTATCTGAGCAGCAGGTATCCTTCTTTGTCTCATCCAGGTACCCACTGGGAGCAGGCAGGAAAGTACCACAAGAAGAGGAGTGCACACAAAAGCTGGAAACTGAGCTTTATGGCTATATCAGGAGAGACACTAAAACTCAGTCACTTCAGTCTCTGCATCACCACAGAGCTTCACTTCACCTTATTTATGCCCTTAGACTTTGCTTTGCCATTGACACTGTGCAAGCACAACACAAGAGAAATGCTTTTTTGGTTTTTTTTTTTGTATTTTGCTAAGAATTTTGTGCATGCAAGGATCAGAGTTATTTTTCAGTTCTGTTAGAAATTCCTCTCCAGTTCTACAGGACTCAAATCACATGCTGATACTCAAGAGCAGGGAAAATGCGGGAAGCATGTTGTTATGCTGGGAGAAAGGGGAAAAAAAGGGCAAATTTTAAGTGAGAAGCAATTACAGTGTAAAATCAGGTGAATATTCATCTGTACTGGCTGGTCTTGTGTTTTTCACTACTGAGTAACAGGGTATAATTTGGAAATCATACCCTAGTTGACTCTGGTAGATCTGCTGTAAAGTCCAACTTTTTTTTGTCACTTTTGTCTCCACTGTAACTTGTTTTTGCTTATTCCAGGTAGGGTTCCCAGGGCTGAGCAGCACTGAGAAAATCAAGGGGAGCACAAAGGATTAAGGGTCTACGAGAGCAGGAGAAAAACTGTGAAACATGGAGGAAAACACTTTTCCTTCCCCAGGCATCACTAAAGACTACATTGATGGTGAAAGCAAGGACTACTGAACGTACTGGTTAATTTGCAACTGAAGTGCAGCCTGATAGGCATGTACCATATTTCACAGGAGCAAAAACTCCTAGCTCTAAGCCAGGGTGATTATTGGGCTGGGGGAAAATTAATTTCATCCCTCCCACAAGTTTGGCTTCCCCTTTTATAGTGCCAGTTCTTTCAATCACAAACTTGTTGAAGAAATTGCATTTTCTAAACTGCTCAATTTCTCCCTTTTCCTTTTTAAGCCATTAAATATTTTCTCTCTCAGCGCTTGGAGACTGCCACCTTCTGCAGGAGGTTGTCTGTGGAGATACTGCCCTTCAAAGTCAGTCTTTGGTCAGTACAGGGATTTCATCAAAGGCTCATCCTGGAACTGAACAGACCCGGGTGCCCCATCCATCCAAGCTCCTTGCCATATCCATGCCCCTAACTGGGGCCAGATGTCACCTGGAGCAAACATCTATAGGAAGCCTCAGCTTTGTGTCCCGCCAGTGGGACCACTTGTTTCAGCTCTTCAACACAGCCCACAATCCCTGTGCTACTTTGCTGTGACTCCCTGGGTGTCAGTGCCCAGCTCTGTGACACCACATGGAGCAGCTCAGTGGGACCTTGGGGTACCACAGTAGACAAGAGGCAATGAATGCCTCTGGCAGCAGGGCCCCCTCTGCACTGCCTGCAGCTGCTCCTGCCGAGGCCATGGGGCCATGGCTGTGCAGGGCTGGTGCTTGCAGCCTTGGCAGCCCTGGGGAGCATTGCTGGCCCTGACCACAGCACTGTGGGGCTACAAAGGGCTGCTGCTGTGCACTGCAGGAGGCACCAGTGCCGGCTGCCATGGGGACCAGGGGGCTTTGCCATTGCCTTCTCCCCCTTGAGCTTCTTGTGGCCACGCAGAAGAGCAGGACTGTGGGGTCCCAGCACATGCCAGCATGGCTGGGGTGATCTCTGCCTGATGCCTGGACCAGGAGAGTGTAAGAGATTTGCCAACCCATTTCTTGCAAGCCTGCAACTTCTGGTGAACACGGCAAAGCCCTGGCACCAGGCACAGGGCACCAGGCACAGCGACCAGGAGTCCAGGCTGAGAGCCTCCTGACGAACCACAACAGGCAGAAAGGAAGGCAACTGCCCAGCTTGAGGGACATGCTCTACCCTTTGCTTCCCCACTGGGTGCCTATTTCCAGTAATGGGTTCTCAGCATGGACTGTCACCCAGAGACTCCTCAATAAGCTGTGTCAATGCCCCGGCTAAACTGGTGCAGAAGTAACAGGGGAGTGCACAGCTCTTGTAACACACTGGCCCTGCTCCATTAGTCTCCAAACTGTTTCAAAATTATTCCACTAGTCCTAGTTTGGAGCTGGAGAGAGTATTGCAGGCACAGCATGGCTCCCTGTTTTAAAGCAGAGACCCGGGCATGTCATGGTCCCTGCACTGCCAACACCACTGCACGCAGCTTTTCCCACGTCTTAGGGAGAGGCTGCATCAGACCCCAGGCAGGGACCTTGCTGCAAGCACAGGTGATGCCTTGCCAGCAGCATCTCACCCGAGGACAGTAAGGAAAAAGGCTGTTTCCAAGGCAGGAGGCAACAGGGAGAGGACAGCTGTAGGCCAAGGCCATGCTGGCTCTCCAGCCTTTTGCTGTGGCTGGCACAAGCACTGCCTAAAGAAATGGATTATGCTCTCCTTTGGTTTCCTCCTTGTAATATGGCTTTACTGATGGCCTTGTAGTATCTGAAAAGGGTAGCAAGGAAAAAGGATGGCAAGCTGGGTTGGTTTGGGGCTGGGGATTTTTTGGTTTGGCTTTCTGTTTTTTCACTGTCTGAACTCTGTAAAAAAAAATTGAAGGCAACTACTGGATAGAAAACACAGCATGAGGAGAAAGGTCTCTTTGAACCTTTCTGATATGGCTATTAACCATCAACCTGACACACCATTTGAAGAAAGAGTTTTCTAAAGGCATGGAGGAGTCCTGTAGTGAGCAAATTTGGGCTGGTGCTCCTTGAAAATCTTGTCTCAGATTTTATCTGACCATTATTTTTTAGGTTGCATTTATAAAAACAGCTGAAATGCTCCTCAATCTAATGTCATTTGAGGGCACTGTCTTTTTCTCCTATACCCTAAAATTTTGTACTCTAGGCACTGGGGGAATAAACCACCCTCAAAAAGACAGTGAAACACTGGAAAAAACAGCATGGGAAATTGCTGATTCTCCAATATTAGAGGCTTTCAAGGACAAGTCCAACACTCACCCATCCACCCATCAGGTCTGTGCTAAGTATAGCTTAATCTGCCTTGGAAAATGTCTAGCTGATGTCTCCAAGTCCCTTCTGGCCCTGTGACTCTGCACCAAGTAAATAATGCCAAGATCTCATCCTGCCACAACCCGGGATGTGTTTAATATCCTGTCTGGCTGTTTGGTTTTCTGCCTTAGCTTGCTGTTAGTCCAGGAACACACACAAGCACTTCAGACATCCTGTTAAGAGTCAGCTTACACTTTCCTCACTCACCACCAAAACCCCGTCTAATTCTATAATCACTCTGAAAAAAGATGGAAATGGGGAGCAGCAAACGAAGAAGAATATACAGAAATGTCCACCCTGACATTCAAAAGCTGTCACAGAAAGCCCTCCTTCAGCCTTTTTCCATCTTTAAAAATGTTGACCTATCTTCTGACAAGTTGATAATGAACAAGAAAACCCCACACTGACAAGAACCACTGCCTCTTTAAAATACCCTTCACTGGCTCTTGCCCATGGATTGCATGGCTTGGGCATTCAAGGAGCATCTGGTTTCTAAAATCTGCTACAAGTAGCCCAAATAATTATGTGGTTTACATGAAACATAATTCTGTCTTGAAAAAAAAAAGGAAGAAAATTAAAAAAAGTCAAGCTAGGAGCCTGGGCATTTTAAAACAGGTGCTCACAAACATCAAGATGAAAGACCTT
Source organism: Molothrus aeneus (assembly GCF_037042795.1). Classification (NCBI taxonomy): domain Eukaryota; kingdom Metazoa; phylum Chordata; class Aves; order Passeriformes; family Icteridae; genus Molothrus; species Molothrus aeneus. The sequence continues at coordinate 18,881,130 of NC_089647.1, read as the reverse complement.
TAGGAAATACCAACACTACTGTGATGATGATGTGTGACGCTGTGTTTCATGTAACATGATTGCTCAAAGCTGACCTTCCACCCCCAGCTCCTCTCAGCTGGCTTATGGTGCACAATCAATGCAGCAATGTAACAGCAGTCAACCTACAAGGAGTGAAAGGATGTGAACAAACAGCAGCAGCCACACTGGTCTGCCATGCTCACCTACGGATGGCAGTGGGAATCCATCTGTTCACCATTTCTGCAGTAAGCAATTCCTTTAGCAACTTAGAAACACAAGCAGAAAATGCAGAATTTGATTTATGGAGGTGCTGGTCTTTCCTTACAGGCCTGTCTGCACCCTGAGTTAATCTGCCCACCCTTATGTATAAATTTCGCATGGATGAAAAAAGATCATCTAGGGACAGATTTAATTGTCAAAATCTGTGGCATCCTTCCCCAGTTCGTGTTTCTTGATGAAAGCAGTGCTCAGTAACAATAACAGGAGGGTAAAAAATGTCTTTACATCAGCAATTACGCCATGTGCACAGAGCCTTGAGACAACCACCATCACAACAGTATTTCAAGGAGATGGATGACGTTTACAACAGCAAGTATCTGGTGCCAATCTCTGCCTGTAACAACTCAAACCTGCAGGGAACTGTGCTGCCAACACAACCTCTGCCATGCAAAGTGCCTAGAACAGCTTTCAAACACAAGCAGGTGAAAGACACAGAAATCAAAAGCAACATTTTACAAACTGACAAAACATGCAAGGCAAGAGCCCTTGGCTATGTGAACCCCGCAGGTGCAACTCGAACTGCAGTTGTCTGCAGCACCTGGCAGCTGGCATCCCTTATCCCAACCTTTGGATGCAGTGGGGCTGCTGCACAGCTTTCTGATGGCCAGGGTGCCTTCACTGGAGGGAAAGCCATAATGCTGCATGTCTGATCCCACAGGCTGCCTCCACATGTGCCTGCTGCCTTAGGTGAGGCTGTATGAGCAAAGTAACTGGAAAAACCAATATTAGGTTTATTTGAAGATTTCTTCTGTAATTATGGAGAAAAAAGTGTAATTGTCTGGGTGCTGCCTTTTCCTCCTGTAATAAACAAATTTAGAAATGTGTTGAGTTTTATTTTGCAAGTTAAGGCTTAGAATGAGTTATTTTGAATGTTTTATGTCTAATAGGCACTACTGAAGGGGGTTCGGTTTGGCTTAAAAAAAAAAAAAAAGTGAACTTAAGCCATGCACTAAAAAATGAACCAGGCCAAATTCCCATAAACTGTGAATCTACTCTCACAATAAATTGCTAGGAGGAGGAAATAATTTATCAGGTTTCAAAAACCTGCTGGGTACCTGGCTCTGGCACTGGTGGTGTGCTTTCCCACAGTGCCAGAGGCACAAGAAAGGTCTGGGGAGCCCAGCTTTGCTGCTCTATCCACTTCCCAGCAGGATCCCACCCCCTCTGCCTATCTTTTTGCAGAAGCTGTGTTTGATGCACAGCTATAGCTCAGGAAAACTGTTGTTAAAATACTAATTAAAAAACCACTGCAGGTTTTTCAGAGTTATGCTTGGGAAGGTGTGGGATACTGTCCATCCCACTGAAAATCTGTGGTATGTTTTGCTACTGATGTCTACCAAGTGTTCAGCCTCTCAAAAAAAGAGAGGAGAGAAAGGCAAGATAATTGAAAAGCAAGGTGAAAGATTTGCAAGTGAAGCTTGGTGTTCCCAACTTCCTCCAACAACATAAAGAAAACCATCCAAGGAAGAGATCTCTCTCTACCAAATATAAAACATTTTCAGTGGGACAAAAGACCCAAGCAGTTCTTTTTAAACAGCTTTTATGCTGTTCATGTCCCTGGTATCTTGATGGAAATGGATTTCCAGCGGCTGAGATTTGTGGGATGGTGGTTTACTGCTGGATACAAATGAACATTCCAGGCACGCCACCACATCCTCCCACAAGGACTGTCAGGTGTGACAAGCCAGCACTGCTGAGGGACTCCCATCTATATCCGAGGCATCTAAAAAATTCCATTTGTCACTTTCTATTTATCTTAAGACTGTTGAAATAGCTATATTTGTGGTTTTATTTATCAAAAGTACTAAAAAATTGCTCTTCTTGCAAAGCACACTGAATATTTTCTGAGTGGTCGAAAAGCCCAGAAATTCCTATTTAAGAATACATTTTTATCTCATCATTAAAGATGCTTTTAAATCCCTGCTGGCAACCCTTGGCCTTTAACTAGAGAACCACCATGTCAAGGTGGAACAGGAAATATCTATTTTTTGGTCTAGGTTCTTTAAATTAGTTGTAGATTATCAGAATCCAGGAATATGAAACTAATGCTTTTATACTGACTCTTGTGTATTATGCTGTTTTCAAGGTTCTCACCCATGAAACATACCATGAGTAAAATCCTCATAAATTAGTTATTTCAAAAATGCAACCCTTCATCCCTAAGTGACTTCCTTGCTGGCATGGTTTTCTGCATGAGAAATAAGTAATTACCTTCACTTTGAAAGATCTGAGAGTTCAATTAACTATGTCCTAAATCTGGTGCACTACAGACAATTACTAGCAAAGATGTTTGGAAAAAAAATTACGTATCAAGATTTAACAGTCACAAAGCAAATCCTTCCCTCCATTACTTTCCAGTGTACAACTATGCCTTGTGCCAGCCAAGCACGGTGTATTTACTTAGGACAGCAAGAAGAATTTTCTGAATTACTGATTCAAATAAAGATGAGCACTTGATATTATTTATGATGCACTTGCAGGGAAGCACTCGTTAGCAACACTTACACCACGTGCCAAATACATCTGTCATCTGGGAGTAATGGGATGGTTTCAAACTGCATCACCCCTTAAGCAGCTCACACATTACTTCTAACTGAAGTAATGAAAAGTTACTGCTACAGTCACTCGAGCAAAACACAGCATCCATTCCAAGACACAGACTTAAACTGTAATTTCTGCTTTTTTTTGACCACTTGGCAAATCTTGCTCTTGAAATTGGAACCTCTTGAAGACAATGAATTGTCCATCTGCTGTGATGGTAACTTCCCTACCACCTTAGTTCTGCTAGAAAACTCTTCTCTTCAAAACAAAAGCAAACACAGCCTTGTTGCCACAACCTGTCAATCTCTGTACTGCCTACTGAAACCTGGAAACTCATGAAGGTCCAACTTCATCATTGAGTTCCCAACTGGGTTTGTTTCACTTTGTATTATAAAAATCTATCTCAGCAGCTGCAGGCAAGCACAGAGCCCACACAAAGTTGCCGAGGCACTGACAAAGTTTTTGCCATCCTGGAGAGGCTTGTAGCAAAAGAGCCTCCCCCTGCCAGAGCCCACCTTCATGACAAACACCACAGCTGGGAGTCCCAAACCAGATGAATCACAAATGTAAAAGGGAATCATCTGTCAAGAGAGAGATGTGCAGTGAATTTGCTTCAAATGACATCACTCTGACTGATGCCAATGGCAATGGCGTGCTGCAGGCTGCCTGAATCAATGACATTGGATTTGCAAGACTGAAAACACACAAACTCCAAAGCCATTACAAAAGTCATTACTGGACATCAAAACCAAAATTATGTATCCTAAACTATTGACAGATTGGCACTATCTGATTTCCAAATTCTCCTTAACTCCTAAAAACAGCAGAGTGTTTTAATAACCCAGTTGTGCTGACCAGGTATTAAGGGAACCCACCCTTAATAGGAAGGAAGGAAATTGATGCTCAGATTGTTCTGACTGAAGCCTGATGGTCTGCTGTAACTGGGAAGCCTTTGGTGGGCCATATATGAAACTTGTACTCCAAAGATGTACTCCAAAAACTTATTTTGGACTGGAATGACACCTCCCAGGACCTCAGGTTTTCCCTTTCCCACCCTTTTTGTTTTCTTAAATTGGATGTTGTTTGATAGCAACCTGCCTTCTCTTAGTGTGCTGCAATGCTAAGCATGTCATTCTGACTCAACTGGCTTGACTTTTGGGTCTATTTCAATCAGTTCCTCTTGTTTCACAGAATGACAAATAAGCTAAAGTGCTGCTCTATATGGACTACATGTTTTGTATTTTGTACTTCATATAGGCTGGATTTTCAACTGGAATTTCAGCTGGGCTTGCAGCAGTGACACTGTGGGCCAGTGCATTTCTGCTGAACATCTAATAATTCTCCAATCAGAAGACAACCAATAAAGCCTTGATGAAATTTCAAGTATATTTTAAATACAACTGTATTAGAGCTCAATTTCTTACTGTTGCTGTGGTAAGAAAAGTCCACCAAAAAAAAAAAAAAAAAAAAAAGAATTTGACACTGGATAGATGGTAGATGTTGTATCTTACAGGTTTTATTTCAGAAAACAAAACAAAACAGAACTTTGCAGCAGAGATAGGAACGCATCTCATATTTTGTTACAAAGTGCTAGTGTCCTACTGGAGAACTGACAGCCACGTGAGCTGGTGTATAGCATGGCTACTGCATGCCCAGGTATACTGTGTGTCTCACTCCATGTTGTCACATTGTAGGAAAAAAAAAGTCTCTCTGAAAGCAGGGTTAGCTGTACATTAAAAAACTCCAGAATGAACAATGAAAGGGACCCAACAATGGTATCGAGGGGAGAATAGCAGTGTCTAGCAAAGCATGGTGCTTGAGTTGGATGATGCCTTTCCATCCTGTGTTTTTCCAGAAGTATTAGTTGAAATTTACCTTACCTGACAGTTAAGAGTCAGTGGAAATGCCATGCAGTTGGAAAAAGCAACCTGAGTGAGAGCTGGGTAACAAATCAGATCTAGATGCACTGAGAATTAGCTGAATTCAGCAGGTTTTTAGTTGGAAGAACCAAATGAAAACAGAGGAGAAAAGATGGGACTTCAAGGAATGAAGACAACTGTTTTAAGGTAATTTAGTAATAAAAAAAGGTGAATAGTGATTTCAAGGTCCCTGACAGGGCATTGGATACTGACAGAAGATGCATTTCTTAAAATTTCTTCCACTTTTTTTGCTCACTGAATCAGAACTTTCCTTCCCCTTTCCCATGACCTTTACATGGCCTTTAAGGCTGAAGCTTTTCCATTTCTGGTGTTTTTTTGCAGAGATACTGACGCATACCCAGTAAAGGCAGTGCAAAATTGCATACGTTTCTTCTTTCCTGAGTAAATAGCACATAGATAAAAAAACCCCTAAATGTTCCCCTTCTTCTGCTTTTGACTCAGAGACAGATCTGCTCCCACGTGAACAGCCAGTGTCTATTGGCTTCATGAAGTCTGTTCTGGGGTCTTCTGTGATCAAAAAATACATGGCAATCAAGGAGGTTTCAGGCATCCAAAGACAGAAAAAGAGAAGATCTCAAACGGTCTAATTTTCAAGCCTCAAGACTGTAAAATATATGGGCAGAGCAGACTCCTGGTTTAAACAAGTTTCCAAAGTAGTGGGAACCTACTACCTTTAGGTTTAGGCATTGATGTTGCTTGCTACTTATTTCTAAAAGATAAACCATTATTAAGTTCTCTTATGTCCAAAGACTGAAATCATAGCAAGGGCTTCTTCTGTGGGATGACTTCTCTTTTATCTCTGTTATCTCTGTTATCTCTGTTGACTATAAACAAGCTTCCCAACTGTGCAAAGGTAACAAAATCCATAAAAACGAAGTAGATACCTAGGAAGCTCAGAAGAAAAGGCAAGCTTTTCTTCAAAAGCCTAACTGCACTGAGTCCCGGCTCTCTCTCTCCCACAATCTCCAGTTTCATGCAATGTAAGTCCGCAGAATTCTAGGGCACCTGAATGGATCTGTGGATCTTCTAAGCAATGTCAACAGTGCTGAGCCAGGCTCAGAAGTTTTAAATAATAAAATGGAAGCTCCCAGTACAGACACATGTATGGAAGAACAACTGGGCAGAAGTTCTTTGCAAAGTAAATGACATCTTCACAGTCATTGTGTAGAAGCTGAGTGGATGATCTGACAGAAAACTACAGCATACAGTTCTGAGGATCCATCCCTGGGTTTTGGCATCTTCCATTTTCTGGTGAAAATGAGCTTGTTTAAATATAAACAACCCAACAAGTTTGTACTGTAGCTAAAAACAAATTCTGCAAACACTGCTAACTCAGCCATATGTTAAAGTAAACAATCATTTGATGGTAAAGCAGGTGAAGTATCAAAGAAGCTCATTTGAATAGTATTTATTTGCAATCATTAGTTTTAAACGGGAAACTGTTAACAGGCACACGCTAGATAACCAAAATAGAATGAACATAAAGAAATCTATTTAAAGGTCTTTATCAAATATTTCAAATATTTTATTAAATCTTTAATTCAGCTTCATTATCACAGTTTGATGTACTTTAGCATGTTATACACATGACTTAACATGTGCACTTAGAAGTATCAAATTAGAGGTTTTTGAGTAAAGTATGACATTCTATAAATGTGCTTACTGACTTAACTACACACAACTAAGAAGGCAGTAACTCTGCTATACCATTGATGGAGATGAACCATTGTAAGGCATGTTTACACCAAACTTTGGAAAGAATAAAACTATATACTAAGTCAAAATTCAGTGGAAATACATGTGAGAATAGAAGTTGAAGGATTGGGCTCCAAGAAAAAAGATCATAGCAAATCAGTTGTGTTGAAACTGTCAACAGATACTGGTTATTAAAAGCAAGCACTGCTGAGAAAGACGGTTTTTGTAGATCCAGGTCAGCAGGTTCTGTGCTTTTTTCAGATGTGACTTTTGAAATTCACACCTTATGCTGTTTAATGTGAAGAAAAGATACTAAAATCTAGCAAGGAAGTTGGAAAACTATCGTCTGAAAAACTTCAAAGTTGTTTGTTTTATGAGCAAACACAGGAACACTTTAGCACAGAGTACATGCTGGAAGTCACTGCACTCCACTGTGTGTGTGAGTGTATGTACACACACATGCAGACACATGCAAGTACATGCCTCTCCTGCTTTTGTTGCCCTCAAAGACCCAACCACTGATTGAAGTACAGCAGTACTGAGGGGCAAACAAGGTTTCAGCTTGGAACTGAAAAGAGCAGAGGAGCATTACATTTGGGAGCCCAGTCAGTTTTCCTGAACAGATGTGGTTTTTCCAGTGGAGTACAGTGCAGGTCTCCTAGTATATGCTAAACAGCCAAGATTCAGAAACTACAATATAATTCTTTGGAAGAACTCCATAGATGTTAAGCTATTTGCAGTAGTTTTAAAATTCCACCTCAATGAAGGCCCTAGGTCATGATGACATGCTTCCCCCAGGAACACCATGCAAGCCCAAGCTTAAATCCAAAAGCATAGTGGTCTGTGATCGGGGCTCCCACACTGTCACAATGACAACAACAATGCTGCCCCTTAAGAGGGGTTTCCAGCCTACACCTGGGTGTGTTGCTAAGTGGAGATCTCATGTCAAGTCTTCCTAGATTTCGGCCATCAAAGAATTAGTGGGGGAACATGAAATAGACATTCATCTTATAAGCTTCTTCAAAGTTGTCAATTCAGTACAGAATACTGAGTATATAAATGACTATGGTAGTACTTCGGTGAGACCATAAACCTCACTGTGCCTTTTTCTTGGGGAATTCAGGGGAGGAGGCAAGTAACCCTTTCACAGCCTAAATATGTACTTGTTCATGGCACTCAGTGTCCTGAAGGGCCTCAGCATCCTGGCAGCTGTAGTTGACAGTTCAAAAATACATACAGGGTAGGGAGAATGCCACGAGTATTGCAAAACATGGCAAAGGAGCTCTACAACCCATCAAACAAGCACAGCAAACAAACGGCATCTAATGAATAATGTAGGGTATACAACACCCAAGTTGTACAGTTATGCTTCCTTGCAAAATCAGGACTGTGAATGTAAACTCCAGAAGCTGTTTCAAGAGCAGCATGTAGCTTACTCGACACCTCTGGAAACATCACAAGTCCACCACCCTTCAAGCACTGCATCTTCTGCTCTTACAGAAACTGATCTCACTGAACCAAGCAGAGCTAGTGGGTCCTGCAACCCATAGGACTGTGGCAGAGGCTAAACAAAAATGCTCCAGCAACATAGTTTGGCTACTACTGTATATTCAGCCTTTATGGTGTCTGCGCTATATAAATGTTGCTCTTGGAAAATAAAGCACACAGCGATATACAAATGGTATCAATGGCCAAAAAGATTACATGATCATGCCTAAAAGCAAATGGAAGTTAACAAAAGTAGTCTTTTAGGAGAGGTAGCCATATTAGACTCAGCATTCAAAAAAAAAAGGAGTGCACTCAAAAGGGTCAACATACATTATAGTGTCTTGTAGACCCATCATGTTTCTGGTTTCCTACATCATTTTTTGCAGAATGTACACACCCAGGCACACACAGGTACACGCACACACACACACGCACACACACACACCCACACCTATATATACACATCTAAATTCTTTTCTAATTCTCCTTTGTTGCCATAATGTTGCCATACTGAGAATAAAGGACAGCTTTCCTTACATGCTCTTAGCTGCCCCATGTCTATAACTTGCTTTCAGTTGGTTCAGTATCTGTACAGTAGCTAAACAGGCAGTGAAAATTAAAATTGTTTCAATTAATATCCTGTTGCAAAAGACAGCATCCAAACTATAAGGCATTCCCTTGTACTGACGTGACTTACAACTCTCTACTTGATACAAACTACAGAATACTCTTCAGCCTTGTGCTACAAAGGCAGCTTTCACCCAAATAATACAGACCAAAGCTGGAATTTAAACACCACAAATCCACACACTTCTACCAGTCCCTTGTTCTTGGTGCCCCTTTCCAACAACGCTTATCACTTTAATTTCAAAGGTCATGCACCAGTGCTATAAAATAGAAACCCAAACTACCAAGAAATCTCTTGCTCCTGACTTTGGGATACCGTATTAGTATAAAAGAGCATTCAGAGAGCTTAAATAAATATATTCTTTTCTGAAATCACAGCACATTCAAGGGGTACTTACTGCCAGAAGCAGAGCATTAAGTAATCTCCATAAATATTTTCAGAATAATTTAGTCAGAAAAGACCTGTAAGATATGAAGTTTTGATTGATTTGGTCTAATACCTGGAAAATAGCCTACTGTGGGGATAAGAATCTGCATCTCAAATGTTCTGCAGAACATATTTCCCATATTTGTATACAGTACTAGAACAATTAAGAAGACATTACAGTAATTTTCTCCCAGCTTCTTAGATCTGTAGCTTCGGCTATGACAATGCATTTCGTATGCCTCAGAACTATGAAATACTGAAGATGACGAAATAAATAAAAGCCAAGTAAAACTGGGACAGTACTGCATTTTACACTTGAGACAAGATTCCCGCCTCCCATGGATAAGTCAGAGAGGACAACTACAGTAAATGCTTGTCTTTTTTTTTTTCAAAGAAAGATTTATACACAGGTTCAGATCCAGAAAATAATGTGAAATGCATAAATATTGATAGCTTTAGCTAAGTTAAAATGGGTTCAGTAAAGTATGATACAACATATTCAGAATAAACAAAGCAGAAAAGCATCATATTTTGGTTTGCTTGAGATATACATAAGGTGCAACAATTTCTTCTCTAGAGGCATTTGTGGACAATGTGTTAACAGGTAACAGTGTTTGCTGGTATACTGAAGTACACACAATAGCAGTAAGATTTTCCAAAATGAAAGCAGCTGAAATTAATAAAAATTAAAACAAAACAAACAAGGAAAAAAACCCAACCCCAATACAGTAAGATATTGGTCTGAAGTTTTTGTTGTGCTAACAGACTTTGTTACCTGAAAATACTGATACCCCTTCTAGTAGATTCAGGGAAAATTCTAGCTACTCAAATCAAGACATCACTCATAGAACCAACAAAGGCAAATGCCTAGTGAACTATAAAGCTTTGCAGGATTTCTGCTACTCTCAGTGCCTAATCGCTTAAAAATTAAGCATATCTACAAAAAGGTTTGTAAGTATCTGAAAACAGTCATATCCAGTAAACTGACCCAACCCTACCCCCTCTCTAAGGGAAAGTCAAGGAAAAGCAGATCAAGTAAGATATTAATTAATATAGAAAAAAGTAATTTTCTGTTTCTTTTAAAAAAGGTACCATTAATATACAGAAATATCTCCAGGAACAATATTGAAATTTAAATCGAGGAAGGATGGGGTGCTTTGACAAAAATATATCTACTCTAAAGGTTTCTAGAGAAATAAGTTAGTACCATTGTCAACGTGAACGGCCTGCACTGTAACATATTTGGATTTCAGCTAATTATAAAGTGGTCCAAAACTCCAAAAGCCACCCTGCTGTGACCCACAAGTTTTAAGTCTTTTAAATTTTTCCTGTCTTGTTAAAATAACTTATAAAACTTTAATAAAATCTTATTTAAAATACCACCATAAGCTGCAATAGCATTCTAGGGGCTCTTAGACATTTAGTCACCTGAATTTTTAAAAAAGCCTTTTCACTGACTCATTGGTTTGTAAATTTTGTTGTTCTTCTCTTGTTCCCTTCTTTCACCACATGCATCCTCAATGTTGCTGTTTCAGTGACACTTCCCCAGCTATGTGCCTTTTGTCAGACCTCTAATCCTTTCTTAAAACTCTTGGGGTACACTGTATGTTGTTTCCTGACACTGAACCAGAGACTTTCACTTAACTACAACAATGAAAGGCTAAACCTAGCAAGCATTAATAATTACTGTCCATATGGCTATTACATCAAATTAGTTACAAAATAACCTCAAAACACATTATCAATTCAGTCAAGTATAAATAAGAATGCCTGATAGAATGATGTAAACTTGCATCATTTAAAGACTTAATTCAAAGAACTTCAAACTCAATCTAATACTATCAAAAGTTCAGCCGGTATGACGAAGACTAATAGAAAATTATTGCTGGAGTCCAATTTGGTAAATTGTTGTGCTACAATGCAAAAAGTAGGGAAACATCTTGTGCTATAGAAGAAGTACCCTGTTGAATTTGTAGCTTTAGATCAATTACTAGTGATCATTTTGCATCTATTTGTAGGAATCAATGCTTGGTTAAACAATAGTGTAAGTCAGAATAGTGAAGGTAACAGGCCAAGTGATACACTTGGCCTGCTTTTGGGATGTATTTATGACAGCAAAACACAAAAATTCAACACAAGCAGAGACAGAAACTGGCAGATGGATCTGTTTTGTAGTCTGAATTCAGTCAAACGCTACTCTTCAGTTGTAGTTTAACTGTATACAGCTTTCCACTTTACCAACACAAACTGTAGTTGGCCCTTTATGCAAACTCTGAAGCCGATTTGGACTGTGCATAGTAACTACAACAATGCCAGTGTCTGTAAAATGCAAAAGGTATGTGTATTGGTGTACACCATATCGAAACGTCATGGTTTTAAGTTATTCAGAACTGTGAAATAATACTAAGGTCACTTTTGAAAAACGCATTTGCAGTACTTTTTGTTTACAGGAAAGTTTCACCAAGTCGCTCAGATATCTATGCAAAAATAAAGGAACCCTCCAAGGCATGAAAGACAAGTCAATTATCTGCAATATTTTCTTTTCCATACACCACACCTTTTTCTAATGCACATCATCCTGGTTATTCAAAGCTAAATTAAAAAGAAACAAACCCAAACGTAGCCTGTCAGAACTTTTCCCAGTAAACTCTACCACTCCGGTGGCAAATATAAAAGTGCAGAACATCTGGACCACGTGGCTGCCCAAACACCGCTAACAATGGTACATCTGTCCAGGCTGCCTTGAGTTCTCTGGAACAGGTTTTAAATTCGTTCTACAATATAAACGTAGGCATAACCTATTAATATAAACCATCTTAGAACTTAAATCTTCATGTACAAAAATGACTAAGAATATCTAATAGTAACTAGTGCAGTGCGTCAGTGTTTTTGTTGGTTTTTTTTTTTTCTTTTTCATTTAGAATAACTAGATATTATATGAAACTAGTTGTCGTACTCTCTGGTTGGTAAAAGAGATGCTGTGTGAGCTAACAGTAAAGGCAGCCTTTTTCACACCAACCACCCGTTTACTGTTTAAAAGCCTTCAATAGAAAGCAAGCTCTGGGATCATTCCACTCCATTTCAGTTCATTAATAGACAGTATCACCCTCCTACATACTGGGTTCCAATTTGAGGACCTGGCCCAAGTTGCTAATGTCTGGCTTCCAGTGAATTCTGGGCCACTCAGAGCAATAAGTACTTTATTGCAGTCTCTAGTTCCATCATATGGACTGACTAGCTTCCCTTGGTAAAGACAAGGCTAGGATATTAGGTAAAGCACAATGTTTTACAATAAAGTGGAGCTTCACTGGTCAGCGCAGGAAATAAGCACTGGAGCCTGAGACATTTCATTTGGCTGTCCATCATGTGGGAGAGGTGTGGCCCTCTGACTTCTGCAAAAGAAGAGAAGAAAAGCCACCCATCAATACTTAGAGCACAGGAGGTGCTGTTATCAGACCAGAAAAGACAGGAAGCAGCAGTTCCAGGGTTCAGCACCCGACACAGACACACGGTAACTCCTCACTGCTGCAGGTGCTCACATACTCTGGTTACACCTGCTTTCAGAGGAGTCCCTACAACAGTAATACATACAACAGGACAACCTACATCACAATGAAAAGGCAGGAAAAACCAGATGTGATGGTATTTGACTACACAAAGCAAAATCCAGAGCATGAGAGTAAGTTAAGAGCACACAAGTGCTGTGACTCATTTTGTAAGGGAGCTGCTGCAGCCCTCAGAAGCAGAGCAGATAGCATGTGTGGCAAAAGGTAAATGCACAGAGGCACAGATCATGTTAGTGTGAGTCAACAGACAGCTTTTAAGCAATATGGAAATATACTCATCAGCAGAGTTGCACTGGGATTCCTCCACGTTACCTGACTACATCAGCCTAGCACAACTCTTTTATTACTACAGCAGTGTTAATTTAAAAATGATCCCTTGGCACAGGGTATTGTAAAAATAAACTGTACCAGAATTATGTGCTGGAAATCAACATCAGTCATGGTATCAAATGGACTTGGGAGAATTCCTTTGCAGCTTGCCTTTTAAAAATACATACACCAAGCATGTCACTGCCTGTTATTTACTCTCACAGGTGAGGTTCTATTTTTGTTACAGTATTTGTCATTGGTAGCAATGAAAATCTGGGGCCTGCTTCTTATTTACACCAGGGACACTTTACCTCGCTCTGGCCAAACTAAGATCCCCAGCAGAAACCCCCAGCAGAGGTACTCATGTGCTTCACACAAGGGAAGTGCAATGAAGTGGCCCTGGCACAAAATACAGCTCAGACTCACAGTGCTTAATCAGGGCATGCACAAGGTAAATGAAGATAAGCAGAAGACTTCAAATGAAAACCAGGCTGCCAGAAGGACTCCATGTCCCAAGGCTCTATGAAACTATTAAAAAAAATACATTCAGACACTGAAGAAACACATCAAGCAAACCTCCAATTCTTTTCTTCACATTTCTGGATATTTGCAAATAAAGTGAGTTACAAAAAGTAACAACAGTTGGCAGAGTAGAAAACAGAGAAGCATCTAGCCTGTAAGATTTAGGTTTCTGTTTTGACTTCCATTTGCCAAGTCAGTGAGAGATGTGGCTAACTTTCTACTGGAAGAGTCCTCCCCCGTTGTCATTTCACATTCCTCAGGATGATTACCAAATGGCATTTTCAACAGTTGTGGGATATTTGCCCATTTGGTATTTTCAGGCCTTATGAAAGGTGCTGCATTGCCAAATCTACATAATGACATGACAAAAGATGGCATTCAAAGAGAAAGACCCAAGCACAAAGCTCTGCAAAACATTAGCTCACTTCAACAAGGACAAGCGGAGGACAAGAACTTTAAAGAGGCACAAGGAAGAAAAACCACAGCAGAGCAAATCCTGTTGCTTTTGTGCATTTCTGGTCAGTGTTAATGGCAGTCAATGAAACCACAATGGTGTGAGTGAGAGCAGAGCTTAGCACAGCACTTCCACAAGTTCCATTATGTGGCTTATGATGACAGACAGACTGACTGCAGTGTGAAATAATTTCTCACCCAACACTGCTTAAGCAAGACAACACCTTCTGCAGCGAGGAACCAGCAGATCTATTTCTTTTAGGGTTCCTGAGCTTCCAAAAAGCCTTTGAGCATTTGATGTGCAGCCAGAACACAAAGGACTGGGTTCATCAATGGGGCCCATGAGAGGAACAGTTAATTGAGGTTGTGAATGGTTTAATGAACTGCTGCCTTGAGGAGCAGCAATCATTAGGCAGCCAGCAATCTGTCAAATGGCATCTGCAGAGGCTGTGATGATTTCAAACCGGCCCAATGCTCCCTCAACAAGTTTTCATTGCAGGAGAGGACGGGGTTTCATATCCAGTAAGTTCCATGAAAGAACAACACTGGATAATCAAGAGCCAAGGAGGACCTGCTGTAATTTATTTACTCCCATCACAGGTCTGACCATTCCGTACCGATTCATAAGTAAGTAATTCTCCACCTGATCTGTATGGATGGCCTACTCAATAACTGAGAGGACCAACCTAAGCTACCATGGCTTTCCATCAGCCAGAGTTGTTCTACCCCATGCAATTTTGCAGATGCTTTGCCTTTTACACAGCAAAGCACAGGAGTAAGAATAACTAGTTAGCTTCCCTCAGCCATGTTCAGCACAAAAAAATTAATCTCAAAATGTATTAAATTTTCTCCACCATCTTAGGTTTTAAGGCAACTGGAAAATGCGAATCATCATGCAGTAGCTATTTAAATCTGCTATTATCTCACACATAGCATCTGATAATTCTCAATCATTAGGATCTTAAGGAGCATTTGAACCTGTTTACATACAAAAATTGGTACGTAAGCTTACTGAGAAGGATCATTTTACTAACTGCTAAACAGATTACACTGTCATTTAGGTGAAGACTTAATAATACTAAGCAAGTGGGGCAAAGCAGACATTCATAGAAAGCTGTGGAAGGGGAAACGCAGGCCAAATTAAACAGTCTGCTATTCACATGCTTTCTGAACAAGCTGTCAGCCACATGCTATTTACTTAAGACAGCAAGAAGAAAAGAAATCCATACCTGTGTACGTTTTCCATGGCTGCTACTTCTGCCAGAGCAGCTAAGCTAAAGAATGCAGACACTGCTGGCATATCTGATGTAATACTATGATTTTCTTCTGTCTCTGTGTTTCTGGAGCATTCACTGTTGCAGTCTGCTTCTGCACTTGATGATTTTTGAAGAGTACTTTGTGGCAGCTCTTTTGGCTTCTCCTCTGCAAAGAAAGAAAGTTAAGTATGCAGACATAGTCCATAAATCCACTGCAGCTATTGATATGCTGACTAGTCTGGCTTTAACAGAACCTGTACCTTCAGGATTTTGATTCTGCCAGTGTCATTGGATTCATGCTGTAACCTCTTCTGAATCAAGCTCCTGGGTCAGAAGCACAGTACTAAGGTTTATGAAGCAGTTTACTGATTTTGCATTCAACTGAATTTCATCTTTTCGCTCAGGCAAGAGAGCTTTTGTGTATGTTTTAGATACAGCAGTCCTGAAAGATTATCTTACTGGAGAACTCCAGCAGGGACTCTGGCATTACTGGAAACAAATTTTGAAAGGTAACCATTCTCCATTTCTCTCTGCATCAGTTCACAGTTCTTAGAGTGAAATACCGGGGGAGAAAAGATAAATTTGGTCATTCAAATAAAAGAAGTTGGCCATTATGGACTCAGTGGTTGATAGCTGTATATTAAATAATGACCATTCTAAGCAGGTAAGAAAACAAGTTAATTAAAAAATACTGCCCTGATAGGTTGCTTGTACCCTCAAACCTTCTCCAACCACTCAGTTTTAATGAAATTTTAACTCCAATTTCCTTACCCAGTGTCCCTGCTGCTGGTGACACTCGTCCATCTGCTGTTCGGACAAGATGTGTGATCTTAGTTTTCCTTGCTTTCCTTTTCTGGCTGCCAACTAAAGGCTCGTGCATCATTGCTGGCTCTGGAGTGTTTAGGGCAGATATAGAAATTTTATTCTTCCAGGCACTCTCACTGGAATTTCTGTCTTCTAATAGTATGGCTGCAAGAGAATAAAAACGCAACTTTAGATGTAGAATAATTCAGCCACTAGCTATGCTCATTTTGCATCTATCTGCATAAAACTGTTCCTCACAGGTACTCAAGAGCATAACCCATGCCAAGACATGATCTGAATGCCACAGATGTTTGCAGTGAAGTAACAGAATCCATCTTAAATACAATACTGAATGTTCGAGTTTCTAATATTTGCCAAGAAAACTGTGAGATTGGCAGCGGCACTTGAGTGAGAGCAGGGTATTGCTCTGTATAAAACATTCTGCAACAGAAGATGCCAGCAAGCGGCTAAGAGACAAAATGTATTTAAGGACCAACAACAAGGGTCCTCACATAAGCTTATCTTAGCTCACAGACGGACTGACAAGCAGAATTCAGCAATTCCTGACTAAAACCTAGTGTTACCTTTTTAGTCACTCTACATCAACTCCTCTAAGAAAGAGAAATACTGCCTTTTACAAAATAACAAACCTTAAAAAACACCCCAAAGGCTGCAAATAAAAAAGCATAACTGGATCACAGCTGAAGACAAGCATGCTAAAAAATAGAAGCAAGCATGGGATAGAATACCATGATAGAAATACTGCCTATATAAACTCAGAGAATGAGAAAGGAACAGCTTAAATCTTTCTCAGCAGCTCCAGTGTTGATGTTCCGAAGTAGTTTTTCACCCCAAACTGGAACATGATCCCAAATTTTCACTCAAGTAAAGAGTTTATTTTAATCTTGTTCAAAAAGAAATTGGTCAGATAGCAATCACAAAACATATTTAAACTTCCAAAGTCTGAGCTCAGTGCCTAGTAGTCAACTGTTTGTAATTTGCATTGAGTCAATAAGCCATTCTGCTGATCCCACAGGGCATCACTAGTACATAAAGGCAATCTGTGACATCCTTTTCCCTCCTGTGATAAAGTGCTATGAAGCCTGCCCCATCTGTGATCACTGTCAGCTAGGGTTAGAAAGAGGCTACAGGTAGCAAATGCTCAGGTAATTTTTTACAGGTGCCTGTCCAACCTGTTTTGAAATTGGGAATACTCATGATACCTGCATCAAGTTCTTGAGGTATTTTTTCCCAGTACATTGCCATCCTGAATGATAACGTATTTTTTCCTAATGCCTGCACTTCATCCCTCCTGCTGCATTTTCAACTCATTTTCTTTACTCTCTGTCAGGTTATACCCCATCTCTTTGCAACAGTCCTTGATATATTTTCTACAGCTCTTACTGTGTCTACAGCTATCTTACTCTTCCCTCCAGTTTCTTTTAATCTTTCTCCCTGTTTTAAAGACTTTTTAAATACACATCTGTCACTTTTTGGGTGGTTTGACCAGCAAAAATTACACTCACAGAACTGAAGCCAGAGTGCAAACAACTGCTCTTTAAGAAGGGCTAAGAACTGAACAATTCCAATCTCCTGCACTGAGACTGGTGGTGTCACACAGGAGCATCCAGCCCCAGAAACTTGCACAACAGCCTAACTGTTGGCCTAAGTCTGCATGGCCTTTGCCTTTCACATTAGTTTGAAACTATTTATTGTTAGTTTTGTAGATTTAATGAACTTTCTATATATTTTGCTGGCTTTTTAAACTGTTCATTGTGTGAGAATGTGGACTAGATGAAGAGAATAGCTGTAACACATTTCATCTTGTTAGCAGTTGCCCTTTGTTCTTCTGTTTGAATGGGAAGGACCTTTTAATGTTTTATTGTCTAAGAATACAATCAGATCTAGTACATACATGCACAGACATTTGAAATTTTCCAAACTTTAATCTGTTTATGATTTTAATTCACCTATGTTCTCCTGTAAAATATTTTTGAACTTGTTCATGTTGTTTATTTGGGAAAAAAGCACACAGTTTTAATTAGCATTTTGAAGTGCTTGGCTCTAGCTGCCAACCTCTCCAGAGCATAGCTTTGCTGTAAAACTGATTTTTTTGTAGAGAGTGCTCAAAAGAAAGCACAGGCAAAGATCCACCCTGTAACAATCTAATTAAGTAGAAGCACCAATGGACTGCAAATGTGACTTTCAAGTAACTCAGCTGGGCCAACAGTGAGATTGTGCATCGAGACCAGGATGTTAATTGGAATGTATAATTAAATAGGCAGCCTTCTCTCCAGATTTCTTATTTGGGAATTCATAAAGTGTCGATTATATTTTAATGTAATGGTCTGGTTGTAGTCCAACACTATCTGTTAATTCTGATTTGCTCTAATTAGCACTTTGACACTGCTGTCTACTTCTAGCTTGAGTTTATAATGCTTTTAATCTTAGTACTACAAGCCACTATTTTATTTTTTTTACATTTAATAAAAACATTAAGACATGATTTCAAACAATGAACAACATACGATTAAAGGAGACTTGATTTGGTATGCATTTAATTAGATGTGTTGTATGTCAGGTCACTAGAAATTAACTTGATTGATCACTACAGTTGAGGTTCCCTTTTATATTTTTCTTTCTTATATTGTATGTGTCAAAAAATAAAGAGAAAAAAACCCTTGAAAGGTAAAATAGGGAATAGTGGAAGACATAAGGAGTATATGATGTTGGCATGTTTGACTAAGAAACAGAAGAAAACAGCAGAAGGTGGCTGTAAAAGCTCAGATGCAGTAAGCATATTCCCTCTCCATGTTTTTATATTGTTTTATATTCCCTCTCCCAGGTTTTTATTTTAATCTTTGAAATGAGACTTGAAAGTCATCTACTTTTCTTTTTTCCTCTAGCTCTAAAAGAAGCTCTTTATCACTTCAATATAACATTGCTGCCATACAGTCTTGAAGAAGGAAGGATTGAAGGTGAACAATGAGTATTTTGTGTGTGTGGGCACAGGGTGAATGTTGAAGGGAAGAGCATCTTTTTCTCTTCTCTAGCAGTCTTAGTGGACACTGGGTTTAGAAATCATTTCACTGACTTTTTTATAGAGTATTATTCAAGTAGACATAAAACCTGACTTGGAGATCACACAAAGGCTTGACTGGCAAGACCCTTTGCGCTGACCTCTAGAGGAGAAAGGAGTCCATGTTTCAACAACTCTACATCTAAACTATGTGCTCCTGCACCTTCTTCAAGAGGAACAGCATCCCACTGCGGGTCTAAACATGCTGGTATCAAGGAAGAAAGGTGGGCTTAAAAGATTTAATTATCTTTATGAAGATAAACAGTGAAAATCTAGGCAGACAGAACATTGCTTCAAGTCATCAGTGTCTACAGAACCACTTTACCAAGGAAGTGATGCCAGACTGACCTGGCAGAAATTCCAGCTCTTCTCACAAGAGGAAACTGCACAATACTGCTTTGGGGCCAGGCAGCACACAGAGATGCAGCAAGGTCTGGGGACTAACAACAGGGATACAAAGCAGCAGATGGTCAAACCAGGTGTAAGAGAGAGCGGCCTGGGTGGGAAGCTCCGCTGCAGGAGCCTGTCCTGATCCAGCCCTCCTCCAACCAGAGTGGTTGCCAAAGGCATAGAGCTACTGGTTTCCTCTGGGCTGCAAGTGCCACAAAACAGGGCTCTGATGTGTGTGGGAGAGCTGCTGTAGGAGCAGGCACAGCGACAGGGCTGCTTCACGTGTGAGCTGGTGTTGAGACAGTGCATGTGTTCATCCTCTCTTCTCCTCTTCCTGTGCCAAGGCCAATGTTACAGCTGGCTGCTACACAGACCATGCAAGAGCCTCAGCACAGCTCACTAAGTGTACCTGCAAAGATGCAATCACTGTGACTCGTTATTTTAAGTACTGCGTCCTATTGAAAAGCCTTTCTGGTGTGGAAGAAAAATAAAACTCCCAGATGAGTGTTAACTTTCCCAAACAGGCATGGGTCCAGCTGTGCTTCTGTCAGCCTTCCTAAGGAAGAGATGTATCTATTGACAAATTGTATTACTCTGTGCTCTCTGTAGCATTTCACTGGGGTTTAACTGGGCTGTACCCTGCTCTATGAACAGCTGCAAATTCTTAACATGGTGACGTGCACTGGTGCTGCTGTGTACAGTGTGGTCAAAATTCACTCAGATTTTCATATCAGAGACACACGGACAACACAACACAACACAACACAATCACATTAAATCTGCCTCTACTGCACTTACTTTCCTTCATTCCTAACAGATGCACACAGGCACACACACTTTTCAAGATAAAAAAACATGAAGCCAGCATGACCTCTGCTGACAGCAATCCTTCCAAGTGTCTCCTCTGCAGCTATACAAACATACAAGCTCCGTCTTTCTGCAAAATTAACTTCATAAAAACCAAAACTGCACATTAGTTAGACTTGTGACGCACCACAAGTACAGACTAACCACAGAAAAGAGTGGAAGTTTTCATTTATTGTTTGATTCACAAAATGCTCAAATAAATATTATCTGAATTGAAATGAAGATTCTGGGATTCCCATCTTGAATGCTGCAGAATATGAGACAGCTCAGCCACACAGTTAGGGCCTGTTGCCTAGGAACTCTTGGATAGAGGATGAAGATCTGTAGGCAGCATATGAGAGACAGGCTGTCCAGCACTTGCTGAGGCCATGCCCATACTGCCCTTTGCTGATCAACATTTTGGTTTCAGTCTCTAACAGTACATTTCAAAGTAGGCAAGACTCCAAATTTTTCTCCCCTCTGTAATTCAGGGGAAAATGCAGTTCCCCATCAATATACAGACATCCATTGTCTTTCCTCTGATGATTATATGTGGGCTGTGTAAGGCTCCTAAGTTCATGTCTTTGCTTTAGTATGGGGAGGAACTTAGCAAGCTGGCTCTGCCCCAGCAAATGCACAGACACATCTTTAATGTTTAGAAACTATGACATTATTCACATGCTTAACTTCCAAGGACATGCCTCTATGCTGTGCTGGAACGAGGCCAGGGTACTCAACACTTGCCAGGGTTGAATCTTTGATCATAGTGCACACTTCACTTTGTATCAAAACAGGCTGGCTTCTTTTAAACAAATGCAGGGTTTGACATTTTGTTTACTCACATTTTTATCTGCAAATTTTAAGGTATTTATATTTTTTACTCTTAATCACCTATTAAATGCTTTCTGTTTCTTTTCCACTAGGAGACTTTAAACACCCATTTTTCTTAATAATTTGTCTATTTCTCTGTAATTTGTCTATTAATAATTCAGGAACAAAATCTGAATGACGCCAAATAAAAATTATGCTAATATATGATGCCTTTTTTACACCAACATGGAAGCAAGATAGTTACATATCATAAGCAACTGCCACAACATATTCGTTGTGCAAACACAACATGACAGAGCAAGTAATTTCGAATTATTTATACCATGGAATGCAGATGAGCAGGCAGAGCCTATGTGGGAAAATAGCACATGTGCAACAAAGATGACAGAAAACACAGCACCAGGAAAGGAGAGGAAATTACATGGCAAAGTATTAGGAAAAGATATTAACCATTAAGGTAGCTGGGGAAACTGGAGATTAGAACAACAATTTTATTATCTTAGAGATGAACATGGGTGGGGAAGAAACCAGACAAAATTAATGGAGTTAAGTAAGCAGAACTGGAGAGGTTTTTCCTACATTACAGGAACAATGCAGGAGAGAACACCACTGTGGAACAGACGAACAGCCTGGGCATGACTTAAATAGTGTGGGCAACATGATAATAAAAGAAAAAGCACCCAGGGAAGCAGGCTAAGCTATAATCCTGTACATACTGTACACTCAAAAATGCCCCTCAAGAGTTGTGAGTTCCTAGTGTGCAGGATTATTATACTGTAACAAGAAAAATATTTTAGAGAGCTAACAGTGGATAGCAGGCAGACAAGGTCCAGAACATAACTTAAAAAACTGCAGAAGGAATTTTCAGTATGAAGCAAACAGAAAGCTGGTTTAAGATTTCTACAGAGGCAGGGTTGGATGCTGGTATTATTGAGATCTGGTGCAGAAACAAGCGCCTTACATCCTGACCAGGGTCTTACACCTTGACCAGCTGCAGTCTGCAAAGTTCCAGACAGCAAGAAATCACAGGAATAGTAGACAGGGACATGCAAAAATGCTCTGGCAAAATAATATGGTCACTGATACAGAAGAATGCAGATAAGAGCAACCTAAGGACTACAGAGCTGTGAGCTGTAGAAGATGGAAGTTTTTGGGGCCAACTGCAGAATTGCCCTTGCTTTGTCAGCTCTGCTGCATGGCATCTGGAACAGGGAAACTGTAATTAAAGGGACATGCCAAGTAAAAACAAAACAGCATCATACTGGAGTAAAGCAATATCAACTGGAGCCAGAAGGCAATGGAATCACAGCAGACAGGGAAAATAAGGAACCAAAGCAGTCAAAGACTAGATAGCTGAGGTGTCTCTGCCTAGAAGCATTTCCCCAAGACTGAATTGAGAAAGAAGGAAGCTGAAAACCTTAATTAAGAATGCACCAGTACCTGCGTCCGGAACATTAAGCTTCTTTCTTTGCTTAAATTTGCTGACAATTTTGTGGAATAAGTTCTTTTTCTGAGACTGGAATGAACCTACAGACAACATTAATAATACATACTTTTAATCAGAAGCTTGAAAAAGAGTACAACAGTCACACTATGTACTGCACAACCTCCCCTTCCTATAATACAAGTTGCCATTTGACAGGGAAACACAAAACCTGACCTTCTGCCTGAAGGGACTGTGGAGGCTTTCAGCAAGCTGTAGTTCAATCCACCACCTCCTCCCCATGTTTAAGTGCATACAATGCATTTTGGGGAATGAAACCCTTAGGAAAGCCTAGCCATACAATAAAACAGGGGGTTTTCTTGCTTACTTAAAGATATACTCTCTTTTGCATGTATACTGGGCTTGGCTGGCAGGGAGTAAACTTAACAGCGCTGGAAACACACCCATGGTTTAGTTACTGCTGAGCAGTGTTTACAGATCATCAAGATCTCTCTCATTCTGGCACTCCAGGAATTAGGCTGAAGGTGCTCAAGAGGCTGGGAGGGGACATAATTGGAACAGCTGACCCACATGGGCCAAGAGGCATTTTGCACCATACTCAGCACAAAACTGTGTTGGGGAAAGTATTTTTTAAAGTTGTCCATTGCTCAGGTTCTGGCTGGACATCAGTTTGCTAGTAGTGAGTGCTGGCTTTGGCATTACTTGTTTCCTCCCTCCAACTTATGAAACTGTCTTCTTCTTGATCCAGTGTAATAGTTTTGCAAAACTACTACACCCATGAAGTAGTTTTCCTTGTTTTTGCCCTTCCTATTATCTTCCATATCCCACTGTAGGAGGGAGCAACAGGGTGGAAACATACTTACCAGTCAGGACCAACCCACCACAGGATGCAAGAGCTACAACTGCCTTTCTGGTGACCAGAAATGAGATATACTAAGTGCAAAAGTTAAAGCCTCCAGAGGAGGGAGGTGAGGTTAAGTCCAGCTCATGGTATCATTCCTACTTTGTCCGTGGAGTCTTTACTAGGAGCAGTCAGAAGACATCTTGTGTGACACTGGACCACAAAATATGCCACTATCAGATGTCATCAAGAAGTTAGCCTTTGCTGCATTAGGGAATCAGTCAGTGATATAACAGCAACACAGGCATAAGAGATGCATAATCTCCACAATGCAAAGCAAATTTTAGGGAGTTTACAGAAACTGAACTTCAAAAACTTATTTCCAAAGATGCAGTGGACAAGCAATTCTTCAGACTAGTTCAGAACAGACCAGCCCAAACAGAAATGAGATGCTATGCACATGACATGATTTGCAGCCTAACAAGCAGGTGTCCTTCCCATCTCTAGCTCACCTGTAACAAGATTCTACCCACCACAAATACTGGCCTTTTCCACTCCTCCTCATCCTTAAAAGTAACCAGACACACACACTGGCTACTGGGACACAACTGCAACAGTACAGGAAATGTGCAATCAGGGTAAATCTACTTATAGATCCGCAATTTGCCATCTTAGACTCCATATGCAAAGAAAAAAAACCAGTTAAGTGTGTAGCACATGGAAGAAGTATTTAGTCTTATGAAGTGAAAGCCATTCACAGATACTAGGCTGTCTCATTGTCCTAGGTTACAATACAGAGATATATTCTCTTCTCATCCTCAAAAGCTGTTGAAATCAGGAGCATTGTTTTTCCTTATCTCCTGCTAATGGGCCCATCAATGCCTTTCCACATGACTCAGAGATAACTCCCTCCAGGAGCCATTTCTGTTTAATGGACCCACCACATGACTCATAGAACAATATCAGCCCATTGTGAGATGCTCCACCCAGTGGGGAGGAGCTAAGCATCCCCACCTGGATATAATCTGGGGTTTGGGACAGAGCAGTCACTCCACTGGATTCCCAGAGGAACAGCCATCTTTTCCACTGGATCTTCAGAGGAAGACTACATCCTTTCTACAGGATCACTACTCCAAAAGAACCACATCTGCCACTCCAGGAGGACTGCAGCCACCAATCCAACTGGACTGCTACCAACACCCTGGCCAACAGGGTGTCTGTCAGGTTGTATTCTGACTTTGTAAGTGTTTTTTTTCTTTTCTATTTTTGCATGTATTATGGTTTTCCTTTTCCTAATAAATTGTATTTCTGACTTAGAGTCTCTCACTGGTTTCGATTTCAAACCAGAACATTGATAAATACTGAAAATTACTGAGAGAAAGCTAAAATCCAGACAGAGGCAGGCATAGAAACTTTAGCATCTTGCCCTTGTTGGATTTGTGGCTCACTGCTACTTCTTTTTCAATATAGAAGAAATTAAAACTTTGGAGAAAGATTAATAAACTTCCAAAAATCTAGAAGCCAAACAACAAACCAAATAAAGTCCAAGCAAGAGATCATCTTGGGCAACATCACCTTGAACGTGAACAGCCTTACTAGAAACTGTATAGGTAACACTTGAAAGTACAATAGAAGAGGCCATATTCACTCAAACTTACTGAAGTGTTGTTCTGTAAGTTTTACAACAGTTTCCTGAGTATCGCAGAGGACTAGTCTAGTGTCAGAGCAACAAAAATGTAAAACAAGGAATGAAAAAGCTCGGAGAGCTTGAGCAAAAGCCTAAGTGAAAGAACTAAGCTCTTCTTGATACCAAGCTCAGATACTTCATCCACATCAACAGAAACAAGTCTTTCCACCAGTTCCACAAGAAGACAGAGGTACATAACTACATGATCCTTGTGACATTTCTGTTATTATTATTCTTTACTTAGCTGATCAGTGATTTTTTTCAGATGCTTGGAAGAAGCAATACGTTACATATCACCCATGTCTCAATTTCTACAGCTCAACCTGCACCATACAAACCACTTCAATCACTATGACAGACAGTGAGCCAGTGTCAGCAACTCTAAGCAGAATAACTGAGATGAAAAACTCAGAAGATGACAAGCACTGCACACAGGGGGAAACCTGTGTCTTTCATCTCTTTTTTTCCCCACATCAAAGGCACCTTTGTCATCAGCCTGTATCTGCAAAATGCCATTTTCCCATATGGAAAATCCAAGGAATTTAGTAGAGTCAAAAGAAAATCTGCCCTTCAGTAAGGAAACCTTCTATTTCCTTCCCTTTTAGCTCATGTGAGCTCATGCCCAGTGACAGTGAGACAGTGCCCAGTGACACTTAGAATATCCTTTGGCCATAAACGCATTGAAAGAGAAGATGGGCTAATAGCTAAATAAGTCAACAGTTCATACTTGGACTTAACAATGTAAATCTGACTCCACAAGAAACTTTATCCACACCCTTTGCCTTAACAGTCACCATGCTGGAGTTGACAGGATGCCTGGCTGGGCTACACCTGTTTCATGGGGACAACAGGCAAGTATTCCAAGACTTTGAACAAATGCCACTTGTGAACATTCAATCCAGAGAAAACCCATGACTGAAAAAACTAACCTAAAAGTCTTGCTGTTAGGCAATGGACCCTAGATGTGCCTTGCTATAGAAAGCTGAAAAAAACCTTTTTATTTTAGTTTACTTGACATTGTTGTACAGCCATCAACTAATATTGCTCTGTTGGAAATGTTCTATACAGTTATTCCTCTCCCTAGCACTTCAGAAACTGCCACAGGATTTAATCCCTGGCTTGTCCATAGAGCTCACTGAGGCCAATAGGGATTCTTCCTGGGAATACTTGTTATGGCCAGTGTCAGCTGCCTGGGGAAGCAGCAGGCAAGAAAATGAACCATAACTGCACTTCCTCCAAATTTCTTGGCATAGGCCCTCTTTGCTGTCATAAACTTCCCTGTTTTAAAGGATCTGATCAAATAGAGGACGCTTCAATAAGATCCTAACAAAATCAGGACAAACAGTTTGTGCATTTCTGCATCTCTCAGAGGAAGGCACTGTATTTTTAGGTCATGATCCTTGGAACATTACAGCACAAAATCTCCAAGCATCTGAATGCTTTGAACCAAGCCAAAAAACCCCAGAGCTAAGACCAAGAGGAATGCCACAAAGCAGCATCCGTTTTAAGCTGATGTTTTATTTCTAGTCCTAGAGGCCACAGACAAAAAAGACAAAAAAAAAAAAAAGTAGACAATCTCTTCCCCAAATAAAAGCACACTGTGCATTCCCCTCTTTGCCTTCCCAAAATGAAAGCTTTAGTGCAGTGCTTGGTGTATAAGTGAGCATTTCTTCAAAGTACAAAGCAGAAATAATGACTCTGCCTGTTGCTCACTTTTGCATACAAGCATATTAGTGACTCACTGCAGACAGCTGACTTCTGCACAGTGGGATGTTTTGGCACATTTGCCATTGGAAAGAAGGAAAAAAAAAGGAAACAGTCACAGCTCCAGTAAATGTCGGAGCAGGCCATCT
The DNA here is from genome assembly GCF_037042795.1 of Molothrus aeneus. Taxonomy (NCBI): domain Eukaryota; kingdom Metazoa; phylum Chordata; class Aves; order Passeriformes; family Icteridae; genus Molothrus; species Molothrus aeneus. The sequence continues at coordinate 18,854,252 of NC_089647.1, read as the reverse complement.
GCATGGATTCAGTAGAGCTGTATTCTTCAGCCATTTTGTGGCATTATTATTGTATGTGCACATTCCCAGTTCAGAACACTGGATGTGGATTTTAACAAAGCTTTATAGAGCTGGTTCAGTCCTATTTCAATTGAAGAAAGACCCCCAGTCTGAATTCTGCTCAGTGGGAGCAGAATTTAGACAATTTGGAAACTCTGGGGAAAAAAAAGTGCCTCTCATTCAAGAAAAGGTTCAAATTTTCCTTCATACATGTGGATGGGAAACAGCTTTCATGTTACAGGGTTCCTCACATGTTTTTATGTGAAGGAACTGGCTGAAGTGTGGACTGGACATGACAAGCACAACAGAAGTAGTCAGTGGGCACTGCCCTACTGATTTTCCAGAGCAGGAAAACATCCTGACAAATCTGGCTGTGTGGTTAGGTAGCAGATCAAGCCTGTTGCAGGTATAGGCTAGTGACATTTGATAGAGAATCAATCCAGCACAAAATAAAAGTTAAAGCATACAGTTACATTCGGGGGTGGGGTGTGGGTGCAGAGAAACACCTCAAACCCAACAAACAAAAACATTTCTCTGTTTTTATTCACCCAACATCCTGAGGAAGGTTTATAGTGCAGCACTCTAACATATTTTCTAAATTTTACATGTTCAGTAGACACTGTAGACTTTAAAAAATTAAGTAGTTATCTGTGCTGAGTGAAAATGAGTAGATAGTTTATGATCCTGCACACAGTCCTTCAGAAAAAGCAGCATATCATCTCAAGGAGTGTTTACTTAAACATATCCCTACTGATTTTTATTTGTTATTTGGAAACACCCAGAGGCTGAAAACACTTGTAGACACTATTTGTGCTGATCAACTCTTCTAATTACCTGGCAGAGACATACCCAAGGTAAAGCCTCACAGCAGAAACAGCTGCAGACAACACAGTAGTGCAGAGAAGTGTGAAGCTAAGGTCTCCCACATCCACACACAGTCACACCCGTAAGATTATATTGACCCTTCATGGTTCATGCCCATTGCATAAAAATGCTTCTTTTGTTTGATTCTAATGGTGTAAAAAAGCAGGACAATTTAAAAGACCCATAACCACACCAAACCAAGCTCTATTATTTTGTATGATATGCCAGTTTCATTTCCTGCAGTACTTGCAGTAGCCTAGCACACATCTGCTTGTGCTATACTTTTGGAGACCAGGGTTCTCTAAGAGTCTTTATATTCATCCCACTTCACCAGACAACAGCACAACGGGACTGTCAGCACATCACAAATTAAATTGAGGACTCAGCTTAATAAATGTTTGCCTCAACTGGAACAAACCTTACTTACTAAGCTAGTAAGCTCACCTATATTCACTTTTAGGTCAGATAATTTCAAATCCACAACTCACATCCTAGTTTTACACATCCTAAGAAAATAAAACACATTTAAAATTGACCTACTGCCATCAAATATTTACTTTTTAGCAATCCCTCTTTTCCTGAAGAAAAATGGTTTGCTGGGAAGTTTTTCAACTATCTCTTGAGAGCTGACTCAATCTTGCTTTTCAGGGACTCGGAATGACTGCCACAAAACTGTCAGCTTGCCCAGCTTAAGTGTGTGAATTCAACATTCACTGGAATTAGGAGCAGGTATCACTAGCTCTGTCTGGATTTAAGTTTGGGGCTGTGGTTAGATGTTCACTACAGAAGGAGCAGTGTTACTATCCAATATTCCTGCCCTGGGGCTGCTTGTTGCAACCCCACAGCTCAGTTGGTGGAAAAGTTCATGTGACTGTTTACCATCTGCTCAGTGCAAAGTCAGCTGGCTTAATTTAAAGAGCCCTTATTGTCAGCCAGAGGCAAATGCTCCATGACTGTCTCTGCAGGGCTGTGCCAAAGCTACTCATATCAGGCTTGTAACCAGCCTGCAGTTATGTTTTTGACCTTCCCTTGAGACAAGGCTGAATATATTCCAAAGCTCTTTAAGTGATGCTAACAAAGATAAAAACTAAACTCTCCTTTGGGTATGAGCCTACCCAAAAGCAGAATGCAGTTCTGGACTACCTGGCTTGAGGCAGAATTCTAGCTCACCTTTCCCAAACAACACAGGGCCTGCAGAATTTTTAAATATACAGACACCTGAACAGGTAAATACTGTAGTGAGAAATCCAGTGAGCTGCTACTACAACTTCAGTTGCTAGATCACTGCAGTTGAGGAGGTTTTCTTCTCAACAGATCTTGCTTAATTACCAGTGTGTTATCATGCTGTAAAGTAATTAATTCATGCTCATTTAAGAAGTTCTGTCAAATACTTATCATAAAACAAAATTAAAGGCAGCTGAAGTCAGAACTAGCTTGGTATTAGCACAAGTCTAATTTTGCAAAGTGGCTGTTCCACATCTAATTACAAAAATCAATACCAAAACTGGCATGCACTAGAAAAGAACAGCTGTTCAATCCTGCACACTGTAATGTGATTATTTGTGAAGCATTCAAAAGGCACAGATCTAATCCAGGGTCACCTGGCTAAAACAGCCATATTAGATCTTAAAACCTGTCACTCAGTGGAACTACCATTGTTGCAGAAAAGAAAACCAACTTCACATTGCAAACTGTGCCTGATGAGGATCCTTTTGAGCATCCTTTTGTCTTGTGGAATTACTGGTATATAATTCCTTCATTTTGTGATGCTTCTATACTGTATATTTGCATCAGTATTTCTGCCACAGTATAAAAGTAGTTTTACCCTACCACACTGTCACTTCTCTACCACCTCTGTGTCACAGGTTTCCTGTATTAAAAAAATAGCCAAGTGTGTCAGGAGTTTCTCCCTCCATGAGCCTCAGCAATGGAGCTGGGTATGGAATTGTTTTTCATGTCCTCTAACTTTTTTTTAATCACATCAGGACATTTTTGCTCAAAACTTATGACAGAACTATAATCTTGATAGAAGAAAAATTCCAGACGTTTCATTCAAACATCTCTGATATCTTATGTTTTAATTTACAGACACTAAAATTACAGTGAAATTAAAACTAGGCTTAGAAAATATAACCTTTGATCATATGCCCTTTTTTCCCCATTTTCTCCTGGGAAAACTTGTCAAATTCACTTACCTCACAAATACTCATGTTTTTGAAAACCTTTCTTGCTATGAGAAATACCTTTAGTGTACAAACTCTACCCAGTTCTACTTATCATGAAAACCGGGAATCAAGATTGAAAGCAATCAGCCTGAAAAACTAAACCAGATGAGAACCAACTAACTTCAGTGCTAGGTAATTCTTTGACTTCAGACTTTCCATAGGTAACAGTGAAGTAAGAATGCATAAATTCCTGAGCTTGTAACCGCACTGCCATTGCTTAAGAACTTCCTGCACTTGGCAACTTACCTTTGTTGGATTTTGGTAGTTCACATGAGCCACTTCCAATCTTTCGCTTTTTCCTCGAAACAGATGAATTTTTCCTGTCAAAGGTAATAGGACTGTATTGAGGAAGGCTGTTGAATTTCTTTGCAAATTCTTCTTCCAATTTTGCTAAGCTAAATGGGAAACAAAACCATTCAAATTAAATGTAACTTTCTGGAGAAAAAATATATTGTTTAAGAGCATGTCTGTATACACACACACCTTTCTACACAGAGAAAGGGGAAAATCAGGTAAATTCACACACTGTAAACACCAAACCAGTATATATTAATCCAGCTTTGGAATGAGAATGTACATTTCTGCTTCTGCATTTGTAACAGTGCAAATTGATTACCTTAGTAGCATATGTTAAAATTAGAAAAAAAATAATCAATGTCATACTGGTGACATTTAGCTCTGTTTGCTGCACAGATTTGTAGATTTGTCTGTTCTGTGAGGGGAGTGAACAAAGACATTAAAACCAATAAATAAACCAATGAAATAACTTCACATAAAAGTTCTTACACCAGAATGAAAACAGCATTTCAAACCAGAAGCAGAATGTCAAACTAATCAATCTCCTGTGGATATTCTGAAACATGAAGCATTGGGGTGGGAATTAGTTTTGTATTTGTTCTGCGTGATTAGATCTTCTCCCCTCGTATTCCATTTGCTGTGAGATGAAAAATGTGACTAGCTTATGCTTTCATGAAAGCCAACACGCCTCATACTGCAGCCTAACCTGAATGACTGTCAGCAGATTAACTACAACTGAAGAAATCCACAGACAAGGTATGATTGTTCCTAATAGCCAGAAGAAAACAAAGCACTCAAAAGAGGATGGCACAGCATTTCCAGCTGTAATGACTACACTGGCTTGCATAAGCACTCTGTTCCTGCAAGTTTTTCCAGCCAGGCAGAAGTAGAAACTGTGTTTTAGTAAAAGGCAAGCACACAGTTAGGCAGGTTATAAATAGCACTGTCAATGATAGAGGAACAATGACATCTTCCACTTGTTTTTAATTCTCCTTGCTATGAAAAGCCTCAACTTGACAGAAGTTGGCATGACTGTTGGAAGGATGGCCCTTTATACACTTGGAAGTATCACAAGAAACATGGTACTTCTCTATGCTTTCTGAAGCAGCACTTCAAACAAATTGCATTCTGAAAGTTTTGGGACACATGAAGACACCTCATTTTTTCTCTGTAATTATTACTTCTCTCAGGAAGCAATTTTCCATCTTAAAATACAGCCTTGGCTCTTTGCAGACCAGGTGCATGGTGGGATTTGTTTGTTTGTGTACATGTTTTATTTTGGTTTTAAATCACAAAGGTCTCTTACGTCAGTAGTGCTTGGTACTGCTACCTTTTTCTCTTCCACACGGATGTTCCCTGAACCAAAAAACCATCTGATTTTCTGCTCTGACTCAGCTCCTCTCCCACTGTCTGTTCCCACCTGCCTCAGCTCCTGCCCTGAGGGCATGAGGGGCTGCAGCTCTAATTGGGAAGGCCAAACCTCATTTGACAGTGGATGAGCTGCCATCCTTGCTAGTAATCTATAACTTCTGTGACATGCAGGCAGGCAATGGGGAGTGCTGCTATCTCTATGTCAGCAATTAATTATTTAAAGAAATAAAAAATAATCCACAACGTCGTGAATTTTAAGAGCCTCTCAGAAGCCTGGTTAGACATGTGTAGCTGAGCTGAGGTGTTCATGCTGCACAGTCTAGTTCTGCCAGGAGACATAGGCAGGTAGAGCCCTGATTGGCAAAGGAGTGGGGAAAGCACATCTGACCCAGACCATCAGGGAAATATGGGAAGCTACTGATGGGGAAGGTAGGACACAGGGAAAATTATGAAAATGATGTCATTCTGAAGGGGTGAGGACCCTTTCACCAATGCATGTGAAAAATGAGGCTGAAATGTGATGCTGAAGGGAGCAGAGGGAGTTAAGTGGAGCAGGCAGAGGTAAAGCCAGCTCTTCAAGTAGCCAGAAGATCAGGTAATGCAATGAAAAGGGATACTGGATACCTTCTCCAGCACTTATGCTTCACACATTCTTAATTCTGCCTTTACAGAATTCACTAAATAATATTCATTAATGATGCAACTGAATAAAGATGAGAGATTGAAAAATACGTATTTTCTCATCCAGCCAGCTAATGAGGGTAGTGTTGAATGAATGATTTAGACAATTTTCCTAGGTACTTTTTGAATAAATAATTTACAACTACTTTTTTTAAGCTAAAAGATGTGATGAGCTTTCCCACCATTATGTGGGAAAATTTTTCAATCTTTCAACTTAAAATATATCCAAAACTTATACAAAACTCTAAAAATACAAAGTGTTCCATTTTTTCTTAACTAATTTTTCTTGACTATTCCAATAAACAAGACTTGGGGATTCCCACTGATTTAATATCTTTGCTGAAAGTGAGCTGCAATTAGATGTCACATAAACTAGGTTGTGAAAAGGGTACTGCAAACCTGCAAAACCAAACATATTATAATTTTAAGCAAGCAACATGGAAAACCTCCCCCTTTTAAATACATTTTCTCATCTGCAAGATTTGCAAGCATGAATGGCAACCCAGATTTAACTACTACCCCTGCAACTAAATAAATCTGCAATACTCTGACAAAAATCATTACTTGTATACTAGAAAAGTAATTCTGTGCAGCCTTGCTAAATTTTAATGCATCTATACTCATTAATTGTTTTTAAGATATATTTAATTTCATCATGGTGGACATAAACAGTTTAAATATCTTTTCTCTACAATAGAAAAATGACATTATTTACCATAATTATTTGCCAATATAAGAACATTGTTTACTATTCCTCTGTAAGCAATCTCTCCAAGTGGGCAAAGAGATCTATTCTTTCTAGTCTAATCTGGGTTATGATGATTGAACACCTACACAGAACTTTAAATAGTGCTTGCAAAGTACTCGGAAAAATCTAAGTAACCCTCTTCACTACTTTTTGAGCAGGTAAATACTGTGTGGTTTGTTTAGAACTGAGCAAATAACACCATTCAAATTCACTTACAGTGGTGTAAACCTGGAAAGATCTCAAAGGAATTACTTTGCTATATAAACGACAGGTATTTAGAGTATGACTCAGTTCCACAGAGTTTTTCATTTTTGGAATTGTGATTATTTGTGTGTTAGATGCAGGTCACTTAGCTGCAGTGAGGAGGACTCACTTTTAAATTATTAGGCTGACCTAACTAAAACATCAGTGTTAAGCCACAACTTACCCAAAAACAAACTCTTCCTTTGGCTTAGTCTTTTTCAGTTTTTTGTTCCCACTTGTCCCACTTGGGGAAAAGGCCCAGATTTCTTCATTCCAGCATCCTTCATGATCTGAGGAGTTACCTTTTCCTGAGCTTCTTTTTCCTGTGATGAAGGCAGAAAATTGTTTCTCATCTTTAGAAAAATGTTCCAAAACAAAGTAAATGCAAAAGAAACTTGTGTACCCAGGCAGTATGGCAACTTATGAAGCCTGACCTTCTTTAAGGCAGTTACAAAACATTTTTCATTTTAAACTGGGCAATGATGATATTGACAACTATTCTGCATCCCCTCTCCTGTCTTTTCCTGGACTATCTCAAAAGTCAGGAACTCTTAAGGTATAAAGAAGAAAGAGATGAAGAGATATACAGTAATAAGCTTCCCTAAATTACAAACTACTTTTTTCTTTTCTGACTGTTCTAATTACACATATAAATCTACGAGTTGGAAAAATACACTTCCAGACATTTCACTGAAAGCTTCCAGATATTATCTCAAATTTGTCCTTCCACAGGATAAAGAGTTCTCACTTACTGCCTACAGCAAATCTAACAACCAAAGCAAAACCAGAACACGTTTGCTTCTTGCAGGATTGAGAACTATGCTCACAACCACAAGAGTTGTTTATATAGAAACAAGGTAATGGTTCGGGGTTACATACATGACAAGTCCTGCACACATCTATCAGAAGGCTGACAAATTAAACAACAAAGGCTTCAGCCAAGAATTTAAAACTCAGATCACGAAAGATGAAAATAGAGCAGTTATGAGTCTGTGAGGTAAGCAGGAACACAGATTACAGAAAAGACCTGCCCTGGAACAGGGAGCCCAGCCACTCCACCTGTCCCTAGCATCGCAGGTGGCCAGACACAATATTCCCACTGCACACTGCTCAAACTCCAGCTTAAACATGGATTTTTGCTTTTCCTCCCAATCCAGGCAGGCTTTTGCAGTTCACGCTGTAAACAAAACACTCAAAGCCACCCACCTCTGTCCACATTAGCGCGCAGAGATGTGAGCATGCCCTCTGACACCAGAGTTTTATAAAGAGCACCTTTGCAAGATCTCTCTGATTTCCTGGAGCCACAAGTTTCTATCTTTTTAACACAGTCACTGTCCTCAGTTTTGATCTGTTCTGGTAAGCTCTGGGGTACCACCTCCTCTGTTGGGGTCAGTGGTTCCACTTTAATGTTATCAGGAGCCTCACATGGTACTTCCTTGCTGGCTTCAATACTAAGGAAATTGGGAGGCTTGGATTCTTTGGTGGTCTCCATTGGTTTGTCCTTTGATGTTTTCTTTTCTTTTGATTTCACTTTTTTCTTTGGTGATTTTGTATCCAACATGCTTCCCTTCACATTTGAGACAGGGCGGTTTTTTTTGCGGGGAGTATCTGCAAGTCTCTCAGCACCCCAGTCCCCCTTGGCCACGGCTTCAATTGTGTACATTACACTTTCAATGTCCGACTCGGAGGACTGCCTCTTTTTACAAGATTTTTTGGGGGTGGATTTTTCATTTGTGTGCCGGTCCAACTTATTTTTTTTCTTTTTCTTCTTTATCTTTTCTGGCTTTAGCCCAAGGATAGTCATGTCACTCATGAAAAGCTCTGGAGAACGGCACATGTGATCCTTTGTGTTATCCTTTCTCTCAAAAGGACTGTTTTCCATTGCAAGACTAGTAAAATCTCTGCATTTTGCAGTTTCTGATTCCTCAGCTTTTGTTTCATCTGGGTTTTGCAATTTTTCTATCTCTGATTGTTCTACTTTTCTATTACTGGAGTCTTTTACTGTTGTTTTCTCCAGTTCTACTTCCATGTCCTCTGAAACTTCCCCTTCCTCATCTTCCAGTGCTTCCACTTTTGTTTTCCCAGGTTCTTTCACTTTTACTCCTTCTGAAGCAAGGCACATCTAAAATAAGTTTAAAAACAGTCCCATGAAATAAGCATCAACTGTTAACATTACTTACTTATACTAGCAGGAGCATTTAACAGGGAATCTCTCTGGCATATTAGTCTAGGAAAGCAAACTGTGCTACAGGACAGTACTGAAAAACAGGCTGAAGACATGCTGAAACTGATGCAATGGGATGAGGGCTAAGTGCTGGAATAAGGCTGGTAGGTTCATTGCTCTAATAGAAAAAGACTCCCAACTGATCTCAGTGGTGTTTCCTTTAAAGCTCTTTATATCATCTGGAAATCCACTGCTAGACAGATTTTCAGAATATCTGAAATGCAACAGAACAGAGTTATCTCTGACTACTGCCACAGACAATCTACTTGGAATCTCACATCTGTTCCCCTTTCAACTTTCAAATGTCCCTAATACAATTCCTTTCTCCATTTTCTAAATGGCCTTGAAGGAGCAAGGGAAAAAATGTTTACTGAATCTCCCTGAGGTTATTTTCTTTTACTTGAATGTGAGAAATTATTTGGAAGGTAGTAAAAAAGCCTTCTGAATCTTTCTTCTCATGTCACAGACTTATTTTGCAAAAAACTGCAAAGCAGCGGTGGTTGCCATGGTTATCTCCTCCTGGAGATAACACTAATGGAAACCAAAATCCTTATACTATCTGAGGAACATCGATATACAGAAAAAGAACCATTAGAAGGTCCTCAAACTGCCATGTTCCTGCAGCACTGACTTAGGAGATCCTCTCTGTTTTGTATCACCTGCAAGCTATGCAGACACATCTACAGAAGGTAGTCCTTCATGGCACCAACCAACAGCCCTTGGGAAGACATGCTTTGTTCTTACTGTCCTCTCTCAAAGCCCCCAAGCTGAATTCCCAGTGCAGTTTTGTTTTTAGAACAAATGTCAACCAGTCACCTGGAGCAAAACCAGATGGAGGAGGCTTGCTTTGAACCAGACATCAGAAGGCTCCCACAGCTTAGCCCACAGGCCATGTGGTCAGTATGGATATACCTCCCCAAGACACATGGGCTCTCTTTAGGTCCATTTTAGATTTCTCAAATTGGCAAGGCTTTTCTTCCTTGCAAACTAAAAAAGTCTCTCATACCAATTTATGTAAGAATATAACACCAATGATTGGGATGTTTTTGTAGCAGGTTTCCAAAATTCTTGCTGCACAAGGTAGAAATTACTGATCTGGTTCAGGACAAGCTGAGCTGAGCACTGTAAAGCACCAGAGCTTGGGCAACTCACAGTGTCTATTGGGAAGCAGGTTAGACTAGGCAAAGGAGAACTCCACAACTGTGCTGATGTGGGCTCTTGGTACAAAGGTATTTCTGTGACTTTTTTACGACACTGAAATGTTAAGCACAGCCTGTGATTTTCAAAAGCTAAAGTTCAATCTTTAGGATGGAGCTCGCTGGACTAAGACTATTTTGTCAATTCAACATACATTGCATAGCCAATGGATTTTTTTCCTTTTATACATTTGCTTCTTCTGCAGTAGCCAGTAGTACAGAGCTACAGATGTGGCTACAAAAGAAGTGACGTCTGTCTTGTCAGCAAATAAACTTCTAATTAAACAATCTTCAAGACTGGGAAAGCTTAAAAAAATGTTTAGAAACAAAAAAAGGCAAAATTTCAATAAAGTGCCATTGGTTTTAACTGCTCCCAGAAGGAAGATCTGCTGAGAGTACCACAGCAGAACTTCTATGTAAGTTACTGACCTGTTAGTTCTCCTGAAAAATAAAATGGGCATGAAAAGCAAAAAGAAATGAAAGCAGCTCATAACCATTAACATGAATTTGTAATGGCAATGTCTGAATTTTATAACACAGTCATCCAGTCCTCTCTCTCAAGTATTTGTGTTCCTCAGCTAAGCCCTAAAGACCTCAAAGCGTGAACTAAGAAACCTTGCAGACTTTGGCAATCAATAGCTTTAACTTCTCCATCCCACTGCACCTGGGGCAATTAGTCACCAGTATTTTAGTATTACCTCTGCCAGCTGAAATAATGCTGATGTTCCACACTGTTTCGTTAAATCAGAAGGTCCTGAATGGGATGTACTTGAAGAAATCTATGAAGAGAAAAATCAATACAAATAAAACATTCTTTGATCACTACCAATTCTTTCATGTTTATGACACAGCTTTTCAACAGATTGTTTCCCCTCTTCCCAAAATTCATTAATAAGATTATATACTAAAATAGAAGTGTAGACCTGTGCATGCTGGTACGAATAAAAACCCACTCCAACACTGCTCTGGTGGACAACGCCACTGTACACTAAATGATACTTGCACATTTGGGTTTTTTTTGTCAGGACTCCCTTTGAGGAACAGGATGAACTGAAACACATGCTCTCTCACACAGGAACAGACTCCAGCAGTTAAACAACAATCTACACCAGCATGCAGCCCAGCTGGTGGTGTTTTTAAAGGCTTAGCGGGACACCGTATTCCAAAATTTTTAATTATTTCATTATCACAGGTTAAGGAGGCTATTTCTTTCAGGTTATGATATTACCTTCTGGTGTCCTATAGGACTCATATAAAAGAGATGCTCTGAACCCAAAGTTAAGTAAAAGCCCTCAAGCCTTTGGTAATCTTTAGTATTCCTCAGAATAAAAGAAGGCTGTCATGATGATTATCCTCCAAGAAACTTTTTCCTGCATCAGGCCATGATCCTCTTCAGTACTTTAGAGTATTTTGTGTCAGTTTTGAAATAGGTGCAAGGAAATTATATTTTTCTAAACAACTTTAAAGTATCAGTATCAGGATTGGCCACTAGTTTGAAGAAAATGTTGTATTTTTAAGGACATATCCCATCATCTCAGACCAGGCTTATGGGCTTCTTATACCTCCTTCTTTAGGCTGCACAAGAATGTGGAGTTATAAGGGACTGGGGAACCAAAATATTTACACCCTTTTGTCTCTCCCTGAGCCCACAAACTCAGTTTTCATTGCTCTCAATCAACATGGGCCTACGAAGTCAATTGCAGAATTTGGCCTGTCACTGCCATAAAGGAAATAAACAAAAACCAACACTGTCTCTACATCTCCTGGAAGGTGCAGCTCTTCACAGCGCCTCCCAAGCTCTGATCATCAGAGCTCAGGCCTCCACATGCTGCTGACAGCCAGGTGCTGTTAGTGCTATGCAGTGGCCTTCTTGCCTTGGTGAGGTGATGTTCCACTCCTGCACTGCCTCCCTTACTCTCATGCCTCTGCACTGAAGGCTAAATACAGCAAGGGACTCAACAGAGCTGAACAGCAACAACCTCCCAAGCTTCAAATGCAGAGTGGCTCCAACCATTTGTAGAAACTTAGAAATCATCAGAAGTTTTAGAAAATAATTAAACCCCCTTCTGCATTTTATTTTAATCACCATCTGTGAAATATTGTGAAATATCAAAAAGGAAGGGATAGGGAAGAGGGGGGGAAAAAAAGAAGATAAAATTGTTTAATCTACATAGCAAAGAGATGAAGGAGGAGCAGAGCAGTGTGGTATGCTGAAGAAGACAGGCTCCCACGCACCAGACACTTGCCATGCCAGCAGCATGAAAACAGTAGTCCCCTCCAGTGCACAACATCTGCAGTTTGGAGTTACAGCAAGCTGTCTGCCAAATCCACTTGCAAACCTAAGACACCCTTGAGGTGATTATGAAATGGTTTATTTGGGATGCTTCATACCAGGGACTGAACTGCATCTGAAAATTCAAGCTGAATCTCTCACATATCATTCATTCAACTATGATCCAACATTAGAGATCTCCAAAACTGGGGAAAAAATAAGAAAAAAATCAATAGCACTGATGTCCTACAAGAGCTAGAGACATGGAGGATGTGCCTAGCACATCTGCTGTGTTTTTCCCTGTTTGAATCAGAGCCTTTAACGTCCATTTTGTGTATTAAATTAGGCTTGCAGGACACCATCTGAGCAATCACTGAGAGATCACGGAAACCTATCCAACACACAATGTCATGCTGCCAGACTTAGCTTCGCTTTTTCTGCCACCTGCAGTACAAACTGTGCACTCCTGTGGACAAGCATCTGTCCTTCTACTAAATTAGGGCTTCACAAGCTTCATGGTCGCATCACAACTTCCAACGCTGACTTCTAAAGATCAGGCTGCACACGGCAATAATCCTTACTCCAGAACAGCACTACTCAGCCTGCTGCTGTCCTGTTAGAGGCCATGTTAGAAACTTCTGGTGTCCCTGAGTAAATACTACCAGCTCTTCTGCTGGCCCAGAGCTGCAACAGCCAAATACCCTTATGGATCACTGATCACAGTTGGGTGTAATCACCCTTGCACAGGCACTGCTGGCAATAGAGCACATAGCCACAAACTCTGCTACTGCCAGAGACTGCCTGTACAGTAAGGCAGATTTTCTTCCACTCACATAAATTCCTATAAAGCCACAGTCTTGCAAGACTAGAACAAGACATGAAATACTTTCATTTCAATGCTTCCAACCTCTGCCTTTTTCCTGAGAGGGACTGATCTCACCAGCAAGAATATAGGGCTGTCTGCAACTAGAGAGGATCCAGAGAACCATTTTCTTTACTGAAACAGGATGTGAATTTGAAACAAAACTAAAACACCACAACAAAAACCAACAAAAGAAGTGTACAAGTAACATGCAAACATACTTCCTTATTTGTCTGGAATACAGCATGTATCTTCATCTTTCAATCATCACAAAGAATAGCATCTGCACATCAAACCTCAGAGATTTTTGAGTGAATCATCCATATCAAAGAGAAGACCTCTACAAGGCTATATTTAAGACTCACAGAGAATTTCTAGGACCTTGAGGAAACCTGACCCAGCATTCTTGATTACTGCTGACAGCTGCCAATTTCAGAATTTAATACACTGCATCAACTTCCAACTCTTCATACAGATTCCTGATGACCTTTCCCTATTCTCAGTCCTCGATTAAGCAATGTACCTTCCAATCATCATAACTAAAGCTTTGGTTTTTTAATCCTGGTATCCAGCTCCTCATTAAGAATACTGTTATCTCCTACTTTTGCTGTTCTCCTGAGCATCGTTTTTATTACTGTTATAAAGCAAACTTTCCCAAAAAGAAGTGCAACTTTCTGTGCTGTCTCTAAGAAAATAAGCACATTCACAAGTGTCTAAAAGACTAGGTCCCTGGGACCATAGCCACTGCCTACTTCTCTTGGTATGTCATTATTTACTTATTTATGTTTCTGGAAACACGAAATTTGATACTAGAGCAAAACTTAAACAATTCATACTTTTTTGTGGAAAAGTTATACACATCCTCCCCTTCTGACACTAGTGGGTATAACTTTACCTCTGCCAACTGGAAGAGTGCCGACTTCCCACAGTGCTTTACTGGCTCAGGACTTGGCAACTGGGAAGTGTTTGATGAGATCTAGGTTACAAATGAAGAGAGGAGAAAATATTTCAGTGGCACACGGGAAAGACAGAAAGGGAGGGGAAAAAAGAATGGAAAATAAGAGATTAGTTAAATTTTAGCTCTTTCTGGCAAAAGGCCCTACTTCAGACAGGCAACCCCACCCAAGAAACACTTAACAGATATGTAGAAAACAGAAGAACACAAGCAAATACCACATTCCTTCCTTAGATTATGTTCACAGATACTCGATGTTTATAACTGTCCACGGCTAATATTCTGTCATGCTGTGTGTTTTACATAAGTTTTATGTGACAAAGTGAACAAATCATACCTGTGGCTTGAAAATATGCCCTATTAGTTGTTAAGGTTAAATTAAATTCTCCCAGAAGGTCTGGGCAGTATTTCCCATTATTTAGACATAGAAGAGGACCATCTGTCCTCACAGGCAGTTCTTGTTTCACTTTCTTTAGTTATGAAAAAGGCAATAAGACCTATATCTGGAGATTAAATCTAGCCTCCCAAAGAGCTGCTGGTGTGCCAGCACCTTTGATAAGTAAATAACTACCATTAGCACTTTAGGGAATTGCTTTTACAGCCAATTTTTTTCAGACCTGCTTTCCAGTGCAGCATTATGAATTCAGAAATGCAAGAAATTTCTGATATGTGACCTTTTTTGGCATAGCATTGCATAGTAGTATTTGACTTAGAAGTCTTTAAAAGCCTTGGGACAAAATCATCCATGTTTCTATGGTATCTCCCTCACTACAAAATCACATTTAGGACCATGATTATGCAGGTAGTGACAGGACAAGGCCAATGGTTTTAAAGTGAAAGAGGGCAGGTTTATGGAAGATGTTACAAAAAATTCTTAACTCAGAGGGTGGTGAGGCACTGGAACAGGTGGCCCAGAGAAGCTGGTGTTCAAGGCCAGGCTGGATGGGGCTTTGAGAAACCTCATGGAGTGGAAGGTGTCCCTGCATGCGGCAGGGGGGCTGGAACAAGATGAGCTTTATGATCCCTTCCAATTCAAACCATCCTATGGTTCTATGATCTTCCAGATGCAAAAATTATCATGTTTGCCTTTCTCCTTGTAATAAATTCTCTCTTTTGAACTAGGTTATTTGAAGAATTTATCTTTCAATTACCTGTCAAAGAATTTATATTACACTCCTCACCACATCCTCCTCCACCAAAATCCAGGGACATCCATTTCACTTAAAGCTATTTAAGTACAGTGAATAATACTCAAATGTGCACCAACAGTAATTTTTAATATTGAACTGAAATATTTCAACATCCTAGTTTTGCTTTGAGACAGTTCAGTGAACCTGCTCAGGACCCCCCTTGACTAAGTGATCTTGTACACTGCACTTCAACTTTTTTATCTTTCTATTTTAACAAATGCTCATCTCAATGATTTTTTTTCTGCATAACATGAATGGCAGAAAAAGGATAGAACAACACCCACACGCACTGAATTATAACTTGAGAATATACAGGCATATCTTGCCTCCTGATGCAGAAAGTGAGGAAACAGTAAAGAAATTTTGACAAGACAATAGGTGCTCCTAACAAAATGTGATATCTTAAGAGTACTAAAAGAAAGAGAGGAAGGAGACACTTCATCTCAGAAAAAAACCCAAAAACCTTTAAAAAGCTAAGAAAACAAACAGCAAGTGACAGAAGCATGTAACTCATTCTGATGAAGTTACTGGCCAAACATCAGAAGGAAAAGAATGGCTGATCAATCAGCTCTCAGTGAGGTTACAGATCCCATTCCCTGTCTTAAGGACATCTCCCAGATTTAAAAATAATCAGAATCCCCAGTACTACAACCACAAACAGCCCTTTACTGATGTAGAGTTTTAACTGGAGGATCATTAGGATCAAGTTACTATCTTTTATTACAAGACAGGTGGGACTTTAACTATTATATTACATTTTAGTTTGCAAAAGTAGCTGGAACTACTTTTTCATATTCCTTCTAGAACAGGCATTTCATTCCAACACAAACATTTAATAATTTCAGTATGTGGGCAAACAGCAAATACATTTTTCTTTACCTGGGAAGATTACAGCTTTACATATGGAAGTTGGAAGAGAAAACACTCACTAGCTTTTACACTCCAAATTTCAAGGCATTTTGATCAAAAGTTTTGGATTCAAACTTCCTGTTCTGCACAGAAATAAACATAGAGCAAACCTTCTCAAAGTGAGCATGTGAGAATGCAGCACGGACAAAATCCTCCTGAGTCATGCTTTTTATCTTAAA
This sequence comes from Molothrus aeneus, assembly GCF_037042795.1. NCBI lineage: Eukaryota > Metazoa > Chordata > Aves > Passeriformes > Icteridae > Molothrus > Molothrus aeneus. The sequence continues at coordinate 18,837,997 of NC_089647.1, read as the reverse complement.
TGAAAATAACATGCTGGACTAGCAAAAAAAAAAAAATCCACCTTGTTGCATACTGCACATGACTGGTTTTGTTTTTTTCTTTTTAATTACATCACTTTAAGAAAAAATTTAGAAAAGCTGCTGAAAGCAAAGAGTTTGGTGGTTGTGGATTCATTTTTATTTTAAAGATGGTTCAACTAGCAATTCTTTTGCTTCCATACCCCAGAAGCCTTTTCTGTAATAATGAATAAGAGTTTAGGAAAGTAAATCCAAGAGGTACTCATCTTTCAAGGAAGCAATCACCACCATCTGTTCACATTTGCCAAACACAGATGCAGTAAGACCATGAGAGCAAGGGGTCCCGTCTGCTCTGCTTCCCTCTCATGGCAAGGAAAGGGACAGTGACCAGTCCCTGTGAGCAGACAGCCTGCAAACAGTCACTGCCCTAAGGAACACAGCCCATTGCTCAGAAATCACAGCCTTTCCATACAGGTTCAAATGAGAACGACAAAAGTAGGGCCAACTACTCGCAAGGTCAGAAGCATGAGAAAGCCAAAAGCATAGCTTGACAACAATCCAAACTTCAAAAAGCTCTCATGAGGATGTCACATCATCTTTGAAGACCTCCAAGGCATTTGCCTGTGCACCCACAGAACCGAATGAAGTCTTGCTTCCAGGATTTTCATCATCTGTTGTGGCAAGTCACTGGGCAGGCCTCATTAGGCATATCCTGAACAGCTTTAATTGACAACTACAGCACTTGGGCTAGACAACCAGATGAAAGACTAACTTAGGCTATAAAGACAAAAAGAATCCCATGCTACTCTACACATAATGAGCTGTTTCTGAGTGACAGGGCACTTGTACTCCTGGGGTAAAGGTGTCTGTTTTAAATGACAAACCTACTCAATGGGATCACTGTCTTCACAAAGAAGCACTTTTACTCACCCTGCTGCAAGGGCGGTGAAAAGAAAGGCAACATATGAGGAACACCCAGCCAGAACCAAAACTGAGCTGGGATGGCTGCCAGAAGTCTCCAGGCACATCAGACCAGAGCACACTTCACATTTCTTCACAGGTCTACTCGGCTACTGGTTAAATAACTACTTTCTCTTCTTCTCTTTTTTCTTTTGTAGCACTGTACATTGCTGACAGCAGTCCACTGCAAATTGCTTGCCATAATTTTGTTCTCGAAATGCAGTAATGCATTCATATAGACAAGATGCAATAAGAAGTGGCACAGTAAGGAATAGGACTTTTGCCAAATTTCACAAAGACAGCCTGTGCAAATGAAAGCCCTTATAGCTGAAAGAGCACAAGCAGCTTTAATAGCAGGGGAGAAAGCTTAAAGAGGTTCTGTAACATGCTCAATACTTTCCCCAGGAGCAACCTAAATTAAATCATCAGGCTACAAGCTAAGAAAAAACACAATTTCTCTACTGCTATAGATAAAAAATGATGTTCATCGCTGTCATTAAGGTTTTGCAGGAAGAATAACCATGGCTAACAAGGTGGGTTTTTAAATTTTTTTCTTTTTTTTTCTCTTGACCAGATTTCTGTCTCCTATTTCCAGCCACAGAACAAAACCAACACCTCCAGACTGCACACACATTTAAATATTTTTACAAGAAAAAGAGATTAACCCGGACTCTAAAACTGTCCTCAGTAAATCCTGATTAACTTTCTAAGCACCTCTTCTACCTAATATTTGATGATTCATATGTGTACTCCAATGTGCCAAAGCTCACTCAACATACTGGAATGCAACTAAACACACTATCACATCAGTATGACAATTTCCAGGTTTGTCATTTTGTTTGTTCAGTTAGGAGAGGAAATGATTTTAGGTTCTGTGAAATTCTGAGAGTATGGCTAAGCCAGGTTTTATGTGACAATTTAGGAATGTTGTACTAAATGCAATACATACTCTGTTCAACTCTGCAGATACCCAGAATGACTGAGATTTTTGCAACTAAGTTAGCAGATTCACTTACAGTATTATTCCAGTATTTTGCAATAAAATTAACACGAAATGTTCTCCAGTTTGTATCTTTTAACTTGATTTAAAAGTCTAGCTTCAGCACATAGTTTCATCCTGCTCAATTTTAATTTTCTCGAAAGAGCTTTGCAAATTGACTTCTAACTTTCAAAACTGTGGTTTACAATCATGAAAACACTTCATGATTAGAGTTATTAACTGTATTGTATCTTTTATAGGAGTGTTTGTAGCCAGGTATTTTCGGGCACCTGAATTAGTAAATTGGTTTGTCTTCCTTGGCCCTCCTAAGAAAAACACCAAGGCCCATTCCAGCCAAGCTAAAAAAACACAGTAGACAATTAGCTCAACATTACACAGAAGGAAGTGTGTGACACACAGAATAACAATCAGGGTATCTTTCAATCCCTTTATGCTCCTCTGCAATAGCACCAGCTCCAATCCCAGCCTTTTCAGGCACACACAAAATGCACCTGTGCCTTAAATGATTCTGCAAGCAGTATCAGACTCCCCCAAATGGGCAAGAAGAGTAAATGTGTGAAAGTCAATTCACAGAGGCACATTCAACACATGGGAGAAGAAATTCCTAAAAGCAGCATTTCACAAACTCTCAATCTTCAATATGTGGAGGAAGTCGGAAAAGCTACGTACTTATGGGAACTGATAGGCTTGGTAAGTCGCCACTTAACTGATGCTGTTAAATATCCTTGTGGCTGCTGTGATAAGCCTTCTTTGACCTGCAAGGATTCTCCAAATGATTCCTGCCTCTAGGGCAATCACCATTCTGCCCTGCTGCAGCCTCTTTCACAGACAGTGCAGCGTCATTTCAGAATGTCTTTTAATTGCTGTTTTCCTAGATGTAAATTAAAAGGCCATTTGGATAGTAAGTCTGTAGTGGTTCTTTGGGTATGGAAGGCTAGGTAATGTTCACAAGCCCAATACCTCTCACCTGGTAGAACTGGCCAACATCTCATCCAGTCACTGGTAATTCACCCCACGGTTTTCTTAACACAATACTGTCAGGAAGATATACATCTCCTGATGGGAATCTCTGATAAGACAGGGTGCTCAGCCATTCACTGGCAACTCTTACAGGTTCCTTGCTTCCTCCCATCCTCCCCCACCACATTCAGCCATTGTACCTCAGCAAACTGAAACAATGCAGACTCCTCCGTTTGTTTTACTGCCCCCAGGACTCCAGGCTGTGAGGTGTTGGAAGAGATCTGTCAGGAAAACAATTATGCTTGTATTACCTAACTGTTCAGTTTCAGTATCACACTTCAACATGCTAAATGTATAATCTGTCATAAAAAGATTCCTGGTACTCCAGAGTATGCAAACAAGTTCCAACACACCCTTAGAACAAACAGTATCTGCTTTCCAGGAAACACATAAACAGGTGATCTGTGAAATGGTAATCTTGAATTACTTTTCAGAACGAAAATCCTTCCTAGAATCTACAAAATAAGCTTTTTTTGAAGGGCTTTTTTTCTGCCTGCTGATATATCAAAGAAGGGCTAACAACAAATACTTAACACTGTATTGTATTTCACAGTTCAGTGGAAGACCTGAGCCTGCAGAATGGTGGTGATGACAGAGCACAAATTGCTACTTAGTACAGAAGGTAAGCGCGGACAGAAACACAATGTGCGCAGGTATTTTGTGTTACCAGATCTATCCCCCACACTAAGGTAACTGCATTTCATAGTTTAACTTGTGTCAATTAGTTTTGCTGCAAATGACACCTCTGATTAATGTCGGACTTCACTACAAGTATCAATTATTTTGCCACTGACACTCATACCTACCATGCACTGGTTAGGTGCACCCTCTCTACAGGATGTTTAACATCCTTGAAAAATAAGACTAGCTGATTTGCATTTCTAATTACTGATCATCAGTAGGCTACTTCTAAACCACATGCTTTAGCAGTGCAGGTGAGCTTGTTTCCTGGCACCCACTAAAAATTTTCTTCAATGGGTAAGGAAAAGCCTGAGGTCAGAAACCCTTAGCAAGGGCACATCTGGCAGCACACAATTCCTGCCTACTACCACATGAGTCTGGCACTTCCCTTCTTCAGCACTGTAAAATGAACTGAAACAATTAGGTGAGCTGGTATTTGTCTTACTCTTTAAAAGATTCAGCAGTGAAATTCAATACAAGACATTACTCTACTGACAGTATAAGCACACAGAAGCATCTCAGAAATATGGGAAGATGGATGTTGAATCATTACCACAAAAGTGTCATAAGTGATACTGGAATTAACCAATTCTAAGAAGCATCTAAGTATTGCTTTTCATTGCTGGCACACCAGGCATTTCCTCTTCCTAACAAGAAAAGCCAGCAGGCTGTTTAAGAGCCTAATTACAGGTTATCTACTTCACTCTGGCCATTATCTTTAATCAGAAATAAAGGATCAGTGCTCCAATTTACTTCTAATATATTTGAAAGACTCAGATCTTAAGCTGGAATTCAAGGGCTTGTGCACTGATATTAAAATATCCAACTGAAAAAGAAGTCCCATTTCTTGTGTGCTAGGATTGCAATGTTATCTGCTCCCAAAGTGATGATCTTTTAGGGAGGAGTATGAAAGTGCACAAGGCAATGGGTAATAAAGACACACAAGTCAAATTCACAGCTGGTGTGAATACAGGTAATAAAAAGCCCTCACTATGACAAAATTTCTTTCCATATACACTTACTTAAAAACTACCCAGTGTCTTGTAAAATCAGTATCTATACAACTAAATATTTCTGTGTCATGTATTATAATTATTTCAAGAAACAACTGATGCTTGCAGAGGGCTAGAGTTCCTTGCAATTTCATTTTTGTCATGTTATTTACATCTATGAAACCCATTAAGACTTGGATGAAACTCTTCAAAGAAAAAGAGCAATAACACACACACCACAGTTACACTTCTAGCAATAACTGGAGTATGTTGACAAAAATATTGTACACTGCAAAATCAAAGCACACTTGCATAGAGCTGTTTGGTGGTTCTAGAAGAAAATTTTGGAGAGTCAAGAACTAGAATGATTTTTGATGGAGCCAATGACTAAAGCAGCCACACTAGATTAGAAACATCGAAATACAAGTTAAAACCTTAGTTAATAAGTCTCTAGTTTAAAACGAAGTGCAGGAATGACATATCTCCAAATTATAGCTTAAACCAGGTGCTCCATTATTGCACCTGGGTTTCTACCAGGGTCCCAAACACACTCTCTTGCACTTCAAGTCTTACCAACCTGAAAAATGATTCAACAGCATAAACCCAAAAATGAGGGAACAAATAAAAACATCAATTTTAGTTAAAGACATTTGATTTTTCTTTCAGCTGGACATCAGATGCTTCTTAAAAGGATACACTTAGGAAAAAAAACCCTTTTAAAGAAACTCACCTCTGCAAACTGAAACAATGATGACTTCTGACAGGCTTCTGTAGAATTAGATGTATCAGACTGGCAAGTACTGGAGGAAACCTGAAAAAAGGAGAGTGCAGGGTAAGACGTCAAAGGTGCTTCCCTCAAGCTAAAAACAACAGTGAGCAAAAGAAACCATTTAAGAGAAGAAGGGCAAGCTAATGTTTCACAGTCCTGGAAAGATTAAATCATATTACAGATGAAAACATTGTTTAGCACCCATTATAATGCATTTGAAAACTGCCTTAGAAAAGAAGACCACAAAAATACCAGGCTTTTCTTCTCCTTTTATGATTCTGAACTTGTCAGAATAGTTTTATACACTAGAATACTCAATGGATTATACTGGACTACACACATAACCATCTTGTATTGGTGATGCTATCAACACTGCTATATCTGTAATTTGTGCTATAATTCAGAGTAAGATTACATAGAAGGTAAAAAAATATTTTGAAGACACAGTTGATGACAGAAATACTAATTAGAAAAATAATCTCCAATCATAACAGCATGAAAATAAGTAGATAAGGGTAGCACAAGCCTAAAATTTCTCTAATCATGTACCTAAACATACATTTTAGGGGTGCTTTTGAGAAGCAGGGCAAGAAAGTCATTATAACTGAAAACAAAATACAAACAAATGACTGTTGAAAACCAAAAGCCTTATTTGAATTAACACATCTTAGCCATGGTATTCTTATTAGCTAGAAATGTGTTAATCAAGCATTATTCTGTAAAGGAATTCTATCAAATATGATACATTCATTAAGTGTCACATTTGAGTGTAAAAGATTTACATGTGTAACTCCTAGGAGAATGAAGTACTATTAGTATAAAAAAGGTATATAACATGGCTTGTAAGAAACAGAAAAAAAGGAAAGAAGCTTTGTGAGATTTTATAAAAAATAACAGGATGGAAATTTTTTCCCTAACAACTTTTTTCCCCTCAAAATTTCAGTTTACTTAACAAATTCAAAAATAAATGTGGGGCTTTTTCTTATTCATTACCTAAGCAAGTAAATCAACAGCTTTTATTGGTGAAAGCACATGAGATTTAGCTACTGACTGCACCTGCTGGTAGTAAGCACAAAGCCCCACAGCTCACGCAGCTTGCCCTGCTGCTGTTTGTCTGAGATCCTGAAGCACTGCAATAGCAACAGCAGCATTTGCCTTCAGGAATCTGCTACCCACGCTCCCCTGGAAACACAAAATCCAAGCGTAGCAACCCAGAGGACAAGGGGAAATTCACCATTGTGACAATTTGCTTACATATACAAACAAACTTACTTCTTCCCTGCCATAAACCTCATCAGCAACAGTGACTCCTGTTAAACACTGAGCAGGATGTTTCATCGGTGTACTATGGGAGCACAGCAATCCAAAGGGCTCCGAAGAATGTAATTCTAATGTCTGTCTTCTGCCTTTTTAGTAGGTTGTGCTACTGTTTTCACTGATGTAATGGTTATTACTGACTTTTATCATGTTTCTGTATAGTCTGTTTAAAATATCTGTGGCTCAACAGTAGTCTGGACTACTACCAGAAAAATATCTGGCTACTTTTGAGAGACCCATCTCCAAAGATCTGAGATTCTGCAAAGGTGCAAATATGTAAGGTTGCTGCTTGCACATCTGAGCATTCATTTGGTTATTTTAGGCCACTGCACTGGTGGGATTCTTAAAAGAATAACCAAATTTTGGACTTGTTTCCCATATTTTCTACAGTTCAACCACCTCTTTTATGCTGCTTAGCTCTGAGTTTGAAGCCATTGAGCCATGGACCCCAGGAGCACCATGCTGGAGTGGAAGACCCCTTCCAAGAGGGGCTATCTGGGCTCAGCCCCCACAACACAGGTGCTGTCAGACACCCAGGATGAGCCTTCTTGCTGCTTCGGAGGGCATGTGCTGTGGGCTGGGCACAGCTTGTACACCTGGTGGTACCAGAACCACTTGCTGTGGGAAGTGTGAAGCCCAGTTTTCTACGGGTTTGTGTGTAGAGGACAGATTGCTGGTGCTCAGTAACTCAGCGGAGGTTTTGTGGTTGGAACCACTATGTTTTTCCTATCAATTTCTGCTACTCCTTAAAAAGTCAATGCTGTTGCTTTTACTTGGCAGAGCACTAATTGGACCTTGTTTCTTCTACTCTGCTGCTCCCCAAACACTCTTGACCTGTGGGAAACTTCTTATCTCCACGACTTCTACCATTTGCCAGGCTGAACCTGATCAAAGCATTAAAATAATTACCAGAAGAGCAGATGCACAGATAGTGCCATTTTGTACATCCCATTTCCTGCTCTAATAAAATGTCCTCAACATCCCATTTCTTCCTCCAAGTCTTCTCTTGAGCTGCGCTGAGAGATTTTTCACTTCTGATTCACACTTTGCACAGACCCTGCATCACATGTAAGATAGCCTTTTGCTCTCAAAAAGAAGGAAACCACAGGCCTTCCTTTCCCTGCAGGTTACCACAACCTGCTCTGAAACGATCACACGGAACAAGGGTGGAAATCCCTGGGCCGGCCGCGCCCTGACCGCTGCGAGGCGTTAGCGCCGGCAGACAGGCAGGCTTTGGAGGCCGCTCCGGATGTCGGGATTCTGGGCAGTAACCTACCGAGAGCCCACTAGGTGCTGCTGTAAGGCAAGGAAAGGGCCTGACGGACGAGTACGGGCGATGTGCAGGGAGGCGAACGGGCAAGCAAGGAGCGCTGCTCACCCGGCTTCAGCCTTGCTGCCAATAACCTGCGGCGAGGACTGGGCTTTGCCTGGCACAACCACAGCAGCTGGAGATGATCCGTCAGGCATCTCTGCTCAGGTGTTCAGTAAAATACGCTCACACACCACTATCTTGTGTAACTGATGAAAGCATTCAAAATGCAGGGGGAAACTCAGTGCATATCCATGTCCTTTGCCTGTAAGGTCTGTAGCTTCTCTTGCCTATCTGCTTAGTAACGCCAGCTGCTGCCTAGAAATCAATCACCCACCACCACTGGATTCTGTCACCAGAAGAGAAACTCTCTAGTCTATTACAAAAATTTGCAAAACCAGGAACAAACTGGCCACATACAGAGATTGCAACTGAAGCCTCAAAACAATTTTGTAAATATCACTGTTGTGCCTCTTCCCATCCTCCTGCTGGCTGGTCACTTGGTTACCTGACATCTGGGCTTCTGACAACTTGAAGATTAAACTCCTCACTTGAAAAACCCCTATCCATTCATTTAGCATACACTTGCCAGAACATCAGCAGATGTTGAATACTTTTCATTGGATTAGCAGACCTCTAAGTACAATGTCCTTCATCCTCTCTCAAGTGCTGAGCAAAACTGTGCCAGTGTTGCCCTTCCCTCTGTTAACAACTTTAAAGTTGTAGGAGTATGTAAGACTTATGCTTACAAGGCCACCCGAGGCTGCATACATACCCACAGCAGTCAATATGCATGTGACAGCTAATCCTGTGTCTGGCAGATCCCCAGTTTAAGAATCATATATGTGTACATGTATCTTAAGTGTATACACACACTTTCATGATAATTTAGACTACATGTTATAATTTAGACCATTCTTTGAAATATGACAGTGTCTGTCCTTTTCTAAAAATTGAAATTGCCAAGGCTTTAGATGTACAATATAAATATATAAATATATATATAAGTATATAAATATATACTCACGAGCATATAAAAACAATACATACATTCTCCATAATAAAGCAACTTCTGAACCTCTTTCACTAACCATACCTCTGTAGTCACCTTAGTACACCATATTCTCTCCCATATGAACACCAACTCTAATACAACATAACTGACTCCTCCTCTCCCCTCAAGAGCAAAGCAGCTTCCCAGCTCTACAATGAATTTTTGAACTGCATTCTGAGTCTGTCATACCACCTCCTAGCATGTCCTGCTAACCTCCCAGATGCTGGTTTAAGTGTGAGATCATAAGCATGGAAATCCAACCACAGATTCTCCTAAAGGCATGCTAAGATGACCATCTTACATCTCCTCTGTCTACAGGGTGGGAAGACAGAAGAGTTGTTCAGTTACCCGAGTCTAAACAGATTTAGGATCATTACTGCATTTGAGAAACACATGCCTAAGAAATATTTGTTCTGTATTGATTCACCACTGAAACATAAGAGAATAAAGTGGAAAAAATGGAAGACACACCAGGGCTGCCACACTAAAGAAACCAAGAAAATCTCTCAGCACCTGGACACACAGCTGGAGACTTAACTCCTGCAAACACACAATGAGGAGGACTGAACTTTGTTCATTTGTGTCTCTTAAAGAATACCAATCTCCCCAATTGATCTGGAGGAGGTATTTTACAAAGGGGACCCTCAAAAAGAATCAGAGGTGTGCAGTTTCCTGGGAAAGTGCTCTGTCCCTTAACCACTTCTCAGGTAGGGCAGGACAATTAAAATACGGTAATTCATTACTAAGTATGGGCTACATTATGGCTCATCTCAACTCTAGCAATCCCCCAACTAGTTTTGTCTGGGCTGTATTTATGACAATTATTTTGCTCTACATTTTTGGGGAAAGCAGATTACACAGCTTGCTTCTTTGATGTGGAGGGCCAGGTTTCAAAAGAAGACTACAGGCCCAGAAGAGTAGAGTGTAGTTTATACATAAAGTGACTATTTCATCACAAGTTGTATTGCACACTTCTATTGGGAAAACCAGGATTTATTGAGGCACACAGGAAACATGTCTTTTGCTCAAAATAAGAAAGTTCTGATTAAAAGAACTTTTATGCACTAAAACAATCACACAACATGCTTTTTGATTTGACTCTAAATCTACATGTGGATTTTGTTCCTACACTGCCATCTGAAATCATATTACTGAGGCTCTTGTAGAATCAAGTCACCTCAGCTCTCAAGGTCATAGCAAAGACCTTTTTTAAAGGAATGCAATATCTGTGACTACAATATACCTTCCCTCACATTTAAACATAACAGCATAGTAAAAGCAGCTTGTATGCTCCAAGCTGAGAGACTACAAGTTTGAGAAGGACAGTATAATTTTAGCACAAAATAATGTATTTCTTTTCACTTCTCTGTCAACTTGGCTTGAATGTTTCTTATTTTTCATGCTGCAGCACAGAAGGCCAGCACCCACACAGCACAAAACTTCCATGGCTAAAACTGGTGTGCAAAGCATTGAGGAGTCCTGGCAGTACAGAAGCAATACATCTCAAATGGACTACACATATAGATTAAGTTAATTATTACTTTTCCTCCCAATAAAACCAACAACAACAACAAAAGAGAGTTCCTTCCTAGAGCTAGAGATTTATGGCAGTACTACTTACTATATCCAACAAAGAAGCCACCTTTTGAACAATTTTCAAAGTTGGCCTAAAAACCAGATTATATTAATAATCAGTCTAAAGAAGGACCAGAGATCTCTGCACTACTGGAGATATACACAAACACTTACTAGATTCCTTTGTAAAAACACGTTTGGGATGGCAACTGAACTACAAACTTCTTTTTAGACATAATGATTTAGTGAATAGGAGCAGACTGCAATACTTCAATTACCTGTTAGCACTTGCAGGGTTTCAGAATGTATATACAATGATGCTGACTTTGTAGGAAATTACTTGTTTATTCATCTGTTAGTGACAAGGCCACAGTTGTGTCAGGCTTGCACAAGCATATAGAATCCTTGCCCAGAAAAGCTTGCAAACCAACTGTTTGTTAACACAGTATTTCAACCCTTTTACCTCTCTTCATAGGCCAGGCTTGACTGGTATGTTCAAGTATCAGCAGAGTTAATACTAAATTATGCTCAACCCACATTCACAGCTGGGATACAAGACACACATTTCATTCCCAGTTGAAGTTACCTGAGGTGTGTCCTAAACTTTTAATTCCTTACTGGTCAAATATTCCACTTACAAGCTCTTTAGACTGAGAGCTCATGGTAAGGGAGAGAAGAGAGTTCCTTACCTCTTGTGCAGTAAGTGCATGCTCCCCTGCTAGAAGCAGCATACTCAGGCCTCCCATTTGTGTAGGATCTGTTAGAAGAATAAAACAAAGTCTTAAGTTGATTCATTTGCTTTTTGAAAAACCTACCACTTGCACCACCAAAGACCCAGAAGACTATTTGTCACAGACACTCTCAGCAAGCTGCCATAAAAGGCAGTTCAAGAGAATCACAAATAACCATTTCTGTACCCTCTGGGAAAGCTTTCAAAGCTGTTTGAAGGATTTAATTGGATTTGTGTGCTTAACACCCCATTGCATGGATTTACAATTCTACTGCCAAAGGTTTTATGTACTACAGAGATGAATATCTTTAAAACAGCAACTGTAATGATCTCACACATAAATATACACAAAGATGCTCTAATAATGCTCAGGTTTGTAAGTTGGTGGATGCTCCTACCAAGGAAGCGGTTCCTTCCTTGGCAACTGAACAAATAAAAGGATGGAACAAAACAACACAATCAAGCTCTGAAGCAAAATTTCTATTTTCATTTGTCTATAATTTAGAGCTGTATTTAGTGGTGAAAAGTGCCAGCCTGACAGCTCTGAAGCATGAAGCCAGAACAGCACAAGCACTGGCCAGGCAAGCTGCCTGCCTACTTGTTGCCCTGCCAATACAATACATAATTGAGGAATGTAAAATGGAGATATAAATGTTCTTTCTCCAAGTATTTGGTACTGACAGCTTTTTCCCTCTAGCCTTCCTGCACCTCAGGAGCTCAGAAAATGACAAGAAGTGAAAGCAATAAACTCTGACAGTGCATTACTCATGGAGTAGCTTTTCCACTCAGAACAGTGGTTGCTCTTCATCACTATGAAGACTAATTGTCTGATTTTGGGAGAATGCCTTGGGAGCAATGCAGGCGCCTGATTTAACACTGTCATGTAGAGACAGGGAGACACAGCGGCCAAATGTCTCATGCAACAGCCACAATGTGAGTGGATTTTTTTAATCTTTTCAGCTGACATGGGCCAAACCTGTACCTGTAAACCTCCAAATAGTTTAGGGCTACAGATGATCACAGTCCAATTCATGGGAATACTCATCAATGCTGTTTAATTCAATATCACAGATGCTGCCCAATGTTTTCCTGCACACAACATCTCTCACTAACATTCCCAAGGTAAGTTTTTCCAATAGTCTTTTAGAAGGGTATTAAATAGAAACAGAGGAAAACAATGTAAATTAACCAGGGTCATTCACTACCTCATGGATAGAAGAGTGGCATATTATTAAACAGTATTAAACAGGCATCCTAAATAGCACCTAGCTTCAAACCCAATATTCAACTGGAATTAACTTTTTCTTTCACCACAATAAACACATAGAACACATGTGTTTTAGAGGTTTTAGGTTTTTTGAAGAAGTTTGCCTTTTTAAATTAAAAAGGAAAAAAACCCCACACTTCTATGAAAAGACAAGGCACTATCAGAAGTGTAGGATCTAGTAAGAGGAAGAGACACAGAAAATGAGAAAATGTGAAGGGCCAGTAAGTTCTAAACACAATTCATAAGTGAAGTGATCCTATCAGCTACAACACTTTTTGCCATCCAAGCAGCTGATCAGAAACCATTCAGTCCTTCAAACCAGAAGACATCAGAGCAATTAGGAAGTGAAAAGTTAACACATATCTTGAAAGATAATGCCTAAGCAGGCAGTTGACTTGGAGGAGGGAGAGACTGGAAGAGATCTCCAGGTCCTCCATAAACATACTGAGCCCCATATTAAACAGTAAGGCCTTGGCTGGCTGTTTTCTATTTCTTTACTCCCTTTGGAAGATGTTTGCAGGATAAAAATCTTCTAAGCATTAAGGGCTTTCTTCCAGGTTTTAGCTTAAATATCCTCAAGGCCAGGTAGAACATGTTTTGCTGGTACTCGCATCTCTAAGATTAGTAACCGTTTCCCTAAATGGTATCTCTCTTTTCTGCATTTACAGGACTTTTCCTACTCTTCTTCCACTTGTTTTCTTGGTCTAAACAATTCAAGATCTCCCAATGTCATAAAGCACATCCATCGCCCATAATTTCAGCAATTCCTACAGCTCTCCTCTGCAGTTATCCCAGGTGCAGCTTGTCTTTCTTGTATATGGATGACCAGCAGTGCAACCACATCACATGAGGGGGGTCCTGAAAACACTGCCTGACAAACTGCAGTATAGCACTTTCTCATGCCTGCATCACCCTGATGACTCCCAGCTGCTCTTTTGTGTTTTATTATCCTTACGTGTTGGTCCTTTTCCCCCTCCCCAGCTTTGGCCATCTCAAGAACAGCCAGTTTACAACTGGAAAATTATTGCATTTCTTCTAAATATCTTCTTGGTAGTTTTGGCTTTCTGCCTTTCAATTAAGTAGCTTATCATAAAAGAATAAAGATGGAAGTGTGGTTTAGTGTTTTTCTCCCTAAGTAAGCAAATACTTAAACTGTTTATTTAAATATAAAAATTAGGGGAAGGAAAAAATGACAGATGAATTAGAAACAAAAGTTTAATGTGATGCTTAAACAACTTGAACACTTAAGCTGCAGCTGTAGCAGAGGGTTGGTGCTTAGATGTCTGTTCATGATAAAAACAAAAATCTTTCGACTAAGTTTTTCAATTACAAAATAACTTCACCTAAGGGAAGACAAAATGTACATATCCAAACACTGCCTTTTGCTTATAGTGCCTTCTCAGCACAATAATATTCTCTTCTGGCACTAGGAGCTTACTGGTATGTAGAAGAATTTTAAGGGGTATTTTACAGAATTTATTCTTAAATCAACAGTACTGGGAAAATAGCACACACATTTGACTTGCAGAATGGCAGGCGATTCATGACTTTCTCAACAGCTTTTAATATTGATGAAACTTAAAACCATCTCTCTGTTTGGGAATGACATACTTTGTTAGTACTGGGCTGGTTACAGACTCAGCAGGCTGGCTTGTTCATCATTTCTCTGTCAGAGGAAACAACAAACTGCGGAAGTACTAAGCAGGAAGAAGGCCAGCAGAAACTAGCTTCAACCAACTTTCACCTGGGTGCATAATTGAGCTTCTTTCTGAAAAACAAACTGTGTTTCTATAGGGATATAGCCTACTCTAAAAGTGTCTTTCTTCCAGCCTTTGCCTCACTAAAAAGTATTTTGGCATGGATGGTTGTCTTCTGAAGCAAAAATATGCAAGTACTGCAAATATCACACATTTGTATGGCAAAGCTTTTGCAAACAGCACTGCTCTTTGCCCCATATCCTACACAGGTGAGCCATATCATGAGAAAAACATGCTCAATTACAGCTTCCCAGCTGGATGATCAAGGACACCACTAGTGGGTCTGCAGGTCAGAAGCCCAATGTCGATGCCATACCTCAGCTTCTTGATAAAATGTAGGTCAGCATAACAAACTTAAATGTGGCATATATTGGTTATTCTTGTAAAGCCAAAAAAAAAGGACAGAAGCAGCTTGTATGGGAGTTACAAAAACAAAGTAAGATCTTACTGTCTACATATTATATTTTCCAAAGTAAAATATAGTACACAAAAAGCAATCAAGACATGATTAGCAATGACCAACAAACGAAACAGATTTCCTGGCATGATTCTAGACTTGTATAAACCCTGTCTTGAGGAAGTTACCTGCCTTGAAGATACAAGTGAATCAGTGGCATTTCAAAGGTAAAAGTGTTTTTGAGGTGGTTCAGCTACATTTAAGTTCATCAGATAGTATACAGCACGGATTTTAAAGAGATTGTACTGGGGAGAAGAGTGAGAGTTGAATTGAACTATCATCTGAAGTCAAGCAGAGAAGAGCCCAATAAACATATATGGCATGAACTGGTACATAGTTGACAAAGCAGTAATCCATTTGGCATGGCACACTTGTCATGATGTGGATGCTGCTAACATCTCTGTCAGAAGCTGTCTTTATTTTATAAGGTATTCTTATACCCAAGATATTGCCAACCTTCACTGGCATGAGGATTGGAGCAAGATCCTATGAATTACTATGCTCATTGACTCAGCCTGCAGGGAAAAAAAACCAAACAAACTATCGCAGGTAGCACTAAAGGACTTTTTCAGATATAAATGGCTCTATAAATAGAACAATGGATTAGTTTCTAATTAATTCTTAATTTCTCTGTCCCCTACTCTGACAGGTATTGATTCAAGACCTCTGTGTGCAAAAACCTGGGATATAAAAACATTAGGATAGCCCAGCAGGACCACTGGGGGATGGATGAGAGGTAGATTAAGGCTTGTTACTTGTTCTTTGTGTTAAGTCAATAAATATTTAAGGAGCATAGAAATGACTCCTCTAAAAGCAAAAGCAGAATGGTCTGAAGGGGCTTGTGATTTTTCGAACTGCTCTCCCGTATATCAGAACTATGCAGCATGAAACACTTATTTTGATCACATTTCACAGTTCCTTAAGAGCCAGAAGAATTTCATTACAGGCATTTTCATAGCACTATACTAAGATATACATGCCTCTTTATTCCTTTTCATTCTTTTAAACTTGCTCCATAAAGCCATTTTCTACTCTCCAGCTCACAATCTCTCTAAGCAGAGAAGTCCTATCTGCTACACACCTGTCATAAACCAGGTAGGATATGACACAGTTTCTAATTTTATAACTACTGATGCATCTGAAACTTTAAACAAGCAAAAAAATAAACCAACCAACCAAACAAACAAAAAAGACCCCAAAACACAAAAAACCCCAAGGGAAACAAAAGGAAAAAACAATGGCAGGGATTTTTTTTTTTTAACATTGACTGCTAGGTTCTTAAGCTTCCAGTATTTAACATTAATGTCCCTGTATTTCAAGGTCATGATTACAACAGTTCTGCTATTTATGGATATCACTGAGAGATTATCTGCTTTTCATCAGCTCAGGCACTCCACCTATACTTCTTCACATATTTTTTTTTTTTTTTTTTTTTTCAAACGTTTAGAAGTTTAGAATTTGCTCCTCTGAGATATAATGGGCAAAAGAGCACATTTAAGTGAAATTAAATTATGCTTCTCTTGATGAAAATACAAAAGTGTTAGTCCCACTAAAACATTAATCTACAAGATTATCATATATAACTTGAGACACCCATAATTTTTTTTTTGCAAAGAGTAAATTACTTAAAAGAGTACAGCATTCTATGACAGAGAAACAGAATGCACACAATCAGCACTTTCCTTTTTAACCAGAGTAACCAGAGAATGGAAGTCTCTGACAGCAGATAAACTGGAATAAAAAAATCAATCAAATCTGGGCCCTACAGGTGTAAGAGTTAGGATGCTTCACATCTTGAAAATAAATCATGCACTACAGAAAATTTTAGAAAACTGATACACAGAGATTTAACTACAGTTTTGGCAACCTAATCTGGGACACTACAGGACCATGTGTAGTAAAGAAATCAGGTATCCCAATTCAGTTTCAATACCACATCCCCAGAGCTGCAGCTGATTACTATGGATGGGAATCTCACCTGCCATCCCAAAGTTAAGTTGTGGCATTTCTTCACTTTTGGTTACTTTCCTTGGGCTAGGTAAGTCTTTTGCAGAGTCTGATGCAATGGCCCATAGCTTTTTCCTGTTTGTAACACTGGATGCCTGGGTTTTCACAGGTTTGTTGGTTGTGGGGCACCACTTGTACCCTGGGTTTGCTTTCATAAATGCATCCTTGTACTAGAAAAGAAAAGAGAAATTACCAGTCATTACATTATACTCTACACAGGGCAACCAGAGCACAATGCATGTAAGAGGATTTAATACAGTAACTAATCCTTAAATATCTTGATTTTTTAACAGTTTAATCACATGCTTAGAGTCCAACCACCAACACAATTTGCTAAGAAGAAGTATTAAGATAAGGAGAGTTGTATCTAAAAAGTGGGTTTTCTCTTTCCTCTTCTGAGGGTTTATTACTCAGAGCAGGCTGAAGTTCTGATCCTGCCAACTGCTCCCCAGTGCTTGTATGCTCATGCTCTGAGAAACAGGTACTTGAATTCTTTGCAGGTTTTCTTTCTACTTTGAATTAAATAAAAACCCACATTTAGCAATAAATGCAGCATGATGCCTTAACTTGCACTAATTCTTCTTGAATAGTTCTGTATTTTAGAATATGAGTATATGCTTTCCCAAACCAGGCACCAAAAACATATTGCAACCAGTATAATGTCATATTCAGTATCTTGTGATAACACCATCCCAGTGTTCCTTCCAAAATGTACCGCGCTGTATCGGCTGCATAAAACAAACTGTGACCATCTAAAACACTCTTTGGCCTTGAGCACCCAGCACACATCTCAGTTGTTTGCTGTGTTTTTAGTAGGAGGCAGCGAAACAAAGGAAGCCAAACTACACATGGGCAGTGGGAGAAAGGGTTTGGATCCCACAGTTTGGGAGGTGGGGGAAAGGACCAGGATCTATTTTATTCACAAAACACCAAACATTAAACCAAGATTTTTGAATGTTAACAGTAAAAAAAAGACCGCATTTCAGTATTTTACATGTGCTGCTATGCAAGGTTGAGAACTGGCAAATCAGAGGAACATGCCACACATTCCAGCTGCAGATGTTTGCCTAACAACTGATAGGGGTGTACAGCACTTGCTGCTGTGGGAGCCTACCCAGCCAGTACCAGTGCTCAGCACAGGGAGAAGGAACCCAACACCCCTTCATGACTGGGTAGCTCCCAGGGGCAGCACAAGACCACAAAAGAGCGGCTTTGTGCTTGGAAGCACATGGCAGGGCAGATGCAGGAAGTTTGTTCTGTGATTACACACTCCCACCCACACAGCTGCCATCAGTCCCGGTCATGGCATAGAGAAGCACCTATGTTTCATGCACATGCATGCACAGAAACATAGAGAGGAAAAAAAGTCCCTTGGGCATCAGATACAGAAATAGCACTGAAAGCCTTGTCCTCTGCTAGAGCCACTACAGTGTTTTCCGAGCTGAACAGTCTGCCTTGTGGCAGGGTCACCACTGCACGTTTACTGCTTTTTTCATTTCTATCTTCACCTTTGAGCTGGCACTTGCTACCTCCAGACTGTAGCAGAGATAAAAACGTTTTAGTTTACAAGAAACATGGCACTGTGTGAACCCTGCTGTGGGAAGTCCTGTATTATAGGAATGGCTATAAATAATAAAAATCTGCACAGATCACTGACCCACATACATGCTGTATTTTCTGAATAGGGTGTATGTATTAAATCTGCAAAGTAAGGACTGCGACACTGCTCACCTCACTCCTTTTCCCTTTCCCTCGGTTTGCTTTGGGAGCTCAGTACACCACAAAAATAGCCTGGTGGAGAGAAGGGATAGGAAGGGGAGGGTAAGGGAAGAGGAGGAAAGGAAATACACGACAAAGCAGCTTTGCCTTCCATTGTTAAAGCCACAGCCCACTCACAAATCATGTTACCAGCCTGCAGAGTGAAAAGCATAGAGTTGCTAGCAATGAGCTACATAAGCTCTTCCTATCAGCAATGCTGCTTTGAGTAATTGAATTATTCTATTGAGTAATTTGACAAGCCAACAGGCTGCCCATCAAATGAGAACTAGGACGCATGCCATTTGTGAGATGAGGCTGCAATAAGCTTTTAATCAGTTTTCAACAAGAGTAATTCAAGTGAGCTGGTCTATTAATGTCTTTTTTTTTCTCTGCAAAGCCAAGAAGTGAACATTAACTGCAGTTTCTGAAGGCAAAGGAGCAAACCGAGGGAGGACAACTCATTGGAACTGTTCAGTTTCAACACATAAAATAAAAAAAAGAGAATATTTAAAAAGTTAAACAATGGCCAAGAAGTACTTTACATAAATGCATACAGGGGCCTGATCTAAATCTTAAAAACCCTCTTGGTATTGACTTTTGTGACTACTAGACCAAGGCCCAAAACAAACAGATAGATTTTGCTTACCAGGTCATGAGAAGATAAATTAAATGAGCTACAAAGTAACAAGAAAAAGTCAAAGGCAATAGTGTAATCTACTGCTTTCCTCCCTTTCACCAACTGTGCAACTTAACACAGCAGTCTAAGCAGATGTCTAAAATTGATTAAAAAAGCCCCAAAACCCAAGCAAACCAAACCAACCAAAGAAAACTACAAAAAAACCCAACCCAAACATAAGTACCTAACCTGGAATGAAAGACACCACCTTGCTATCCACAGCAAATGGCAGGGACCGCCCAGCAGTCATGTTCTGAAGTTTCAGGTAAGAAATAGAACAAGAAGTGTTTGTGGGATTGGTCTGATGCCTTATTTCTGTTTTGTGAAAGCCTGGAGAATGTTATGTTATGCAGCAGGACTGGTGCCCCTTCAGAACTGAGGTTAAAACTCCCCAAGATGCTTTCATCACCAAATAAAAAAAGATTTGCTTCCTCTATTTGTGGTAGGAACAGGAGCTCACAAGTGGATTTCAGCTACACCTCAGGCTAGCTGTTAGCACGTGTTTAATTTTAAATGCATGCTATTAAATGTCACATGAATCCCAGAGACCTAACATTAAAAAAAATTCCCTAGAAAATACAGCAGTTCATTTTTCACTCCTGAAGGATGCAGGGTTTGCATTACACATGTTATAGTCCATACATCAGCCACTGGCCTTGCCGAACTCCAGCCAGCAAGCCAGGACAATTGTCCCCTCCTACCCTGAGGAGCTGCCAAAGCAGTGGCACCACAAGGCCAGCAAGCTCCCAGTGTGGCTGACTGGACCTGAGACACCACTGGCCAAGGACCAGCAGGGAGAAGTGTTCAGCTCAGCCACTGAATGGCAGCAGGATCACACAATCAGCAAGGTTGGAAAAGACCTCTGAGATCACTGAGTTCAGCCTACAGACCAACACGCTGTGCCAGCTACACCACAGCACTCAGAGCCATGTCCAGCCTTTCCTTAAACACTTTCAGGGTTGGTGACTCCACCACCCTCTGGGTCAGTCCACTCCAATGTCCAATCACATTTATCAGGCTGCTCCCTACGGGAAACAACCCTGACTACCTGGATCTTGCTGGTGCAAAGACATATTTAAAAACGAAGTGTCTTCTAGCAAGGGAATAGGGCTTGAACAGTTACAATCTCATCAGATACTTCCTAAGGCAGCTGAACACTCCCAGGAAGTCCTGTAAGAGTTAACAGAAGAACACTACCCTTATTACCGAGTGAATAAAAATGCTGGTGCATATTTATGAGTGGCCAGATTAATTTCTCTCAGTGAAGGAAAATGCTAAAACATACAGCAATACTTCTGGTTCCCCTTTTGAGTATGTATCAACTACTGGGCTTATATCCTAGACAGTGAAACTTTCAAATTTAAGCTTATCTAGGAAGCCTGCAGGATAGAAATAGAAAGCCTACTAATAAAGTAACACTAGCAAAAGCAGACATCAAGCTCTGCGGGTGCAGCACCAGGTCTCCAGGGCAGTTGTTGCTAAAAGAGACCAGAAACCACAAGATGGAAAATAGAGGGAATACGGGGCCAGTTTTTCCTGATAATGAAGGTAACCCAAGGTACCTTACCTACTAGGAAACTTCTCATAATTCCAGCCAGCAAAAAGTTTGGGTGCCTCACTATCTCCCAAAATGATGCATCTTGCATACAGCTACACATATATAAGTAAATATACAAGTGCCTTTACATGCATACTGCTGAGGTAATATCACTGCTAGTCTTAAGCAGGCAAGAAACTGAAAGCTTCCTGCATGGCACATGATCTAACCTAAATGATTTTGGGAGCTATAGCAGCAAGTAGTAAAAAAACATTCTAGAGACTGTAGAAGAGCAGGGACTGTAGCCACTGCAGGAAGGACCACTTCTGTAAGGCCCACATGTATCTCTGCAGGAGTGGGCCTTACAGAAGTGGTTTGGATGCTCAGGGTATACAAGAAACATTGTAGGGTTAGCAGACATGACAGAGGGTTCCCTGGAAGATGTGCATCCAGCCAGGACAGTGGCTACAGGCTGTGCAGTGAAAGTCAAAGGACACTGAAAAGCTACATTTAAGCAACAGAAGATTACTCACTGTATCTTAAATCTCAGTGAGCTTATACAGGTACTCAAACAGAAGACCACTGGTACAATGGTATTTTTATTTTCTTTCAAAGACACTCACCTTGATTTTTAAATAAATTCTCTTTAGGAAAAAGCAAAGTACCAACAGGTGGTTCTCACTACAGTTGACATTAACCTCTTTTTGACAGTCTCAGCAGTAAGCCTACCTATAGGTGAACTTGTTCAACCTGCTCTATGTGAACCTGCTTGAGCAGTGGGTTGGACAAGATGATCTCCAGAAGCCCCCCTTCCAACCCCAACCATTCTGTGGTTCTGTGAAAAGCAAGTGTTACAATAAAAGTACCAATCCTGGCACACAGAATAGGCTTGTTGGTGAAGAAGGCCCAAATGGATTCAACAGCACATTATAGCTGCTCATTATTGCTGTAACATACACTGTTTAAAGAATAAAAATTATATGCTATCTCTCTTCTAGTTCGTAGTCTTAGTACTCTGTTCGTAGTCTTAGTACTAATGATGTAAACTACTTAGATTTATTGTTCTGCTTTGATGTTGAATATTCAATTTGTTCTTCATGCCAAAAAAAAATCACTACAAGAACAATGATTTCTATAACAAAATGATTAATGGTTTCAGATCTGTCACTTCATACAGAAGTTCTGCAATTATTTTCCTTCTTAATGAACAAGTTTCCTTCAGCAAGACAAAAGGCTAAGAAAAACAGTCGCATTGGGTTTGTTTCTTCCAAAAATTATTTCTTTATTCTCATCTTTCCTTTCTCTGCATTTGTACTGAATCTTCTAATTGCCCTTTCTCCAGACATTTAGAGAAATATCGCTAATTCGTAAGCAGGGAATGCAGAATGAAACTGGAATAGTTGGACAAAGCTGAGAGTCAAGTGTTTCTATACTGTGCCCCAGATGAGAAACTACAGAGGTCCTACAGACCCTGCTTAAAAAGGACCTGCCATGCTAAACACTTTGTTTTTCTTGTGGACATTTCCACGTTTACTGAATGAGTTACTGAACAATCAGACCTAACAGCCTGTTAACAGTAGCAGACACTTCAGATCCCAGGGCAGGCATGGGTAATATCAATAATTTCACAGCCATCTATACTTCCCACAGTGTGTTAGCAAAAAGATACTCAAAAAAAGGAGAGAGATTTTTTTCCTTCTCACTGCTGTTCCTTTATTTTTATTAAGATTGAATTCAAAGGTTACCCACAATCTGCATCATACAGGTAGTCACAGGGATCTGTTTTGGGGTCAGGTTATCAGCCTAATTAATTGGCTGTGTTTTTCCCACTCTACTATCAATAACCACAGCCTTCTTGGCAACAGCTTATCAAGAAAGCTATTTCTTAAAAAGGCTCATTTGAATTTTAAGTTGACATAGAAATACTTTGTGAAATACAGGGATAAATCTCCTTTCCTTGCTCCTGGTTAACGTACTCTGATTAGGCACTGCTCTCTGACTTGGTATTGGGCTCACTAAATCTTGCTTAATCAGAAATTGGTTAATGGAGAATGTACTTAAAGAAACACTAGTAATTTTTTAATTCATTAGCATCAAAGGTAAAAAGGGACTACATTTCTTGACTGTGCCATTGGTTTGGTCCACCAGTAGCTGGCATCACCGACTGAGAATGCACAGGTAAGTATCACTAGTCAGCTGACATGGAACTGTATGTTAGTGTTTACAATGGTCACTATCCTTGTGTTAATGCTTGTACTGCAGAAATTATCAGGCCATACAATCACAAAGTCCATATAATTGTAACAATGACTACTGGAACCAGGTTAGTTTGTGTAAACAGAGCAATTGCTTTCCCTTCTGGTCCAAAGGATCAAGTGAATTAAAGCAAGAAAAGGAGCTGCTCTGGGCACCATAATCCTATGGTGAAGCTGAGGAACAGAGAGAAGAGAAAAATCCCACAGAAAACATTCAATACACAGAGAAAAAGAAGACAATACGTAATGAACTCCCTTTACATCGACCATTCAGACAGAACATACCTCCTTGGCCATGTCAGTGTATTTCTGTTTTTCTTTTGGATCTAGAACAGACCACCAATCTGCCAAGATCTTGGTTGCGCCACGATTATCGAGGCGAGGATGTTCTTTCCGCACAAGAGAGCGGTGGCGTTTGCAGAACAAGAGAAACGCATTCATTGGTCGGCGAGCTCGTTGCTCTGAGGACTCGTCATCTTCAGTCTCATCAGCATCCTGCTCTAAACCATCAGGGCCAAGGAGCGGCACCTGGCAGAACCGAAAGGGAAGGGGTGTAAGCTCAGTTATCCGCGTTTTGCACAAAGACTGAGACTGTGTGCGCTGCATGGGAGTGAGGGAGAGGCACACGGATGCACACAGCTGTCTCCAAAGGCCATCCGTTGCATCCAGATAGTGAGTGCAGAGTTCCACATCAAACCTCCTCACCTGATGGTCCCAGGTTCATTCATGCTCTTTGCAAGACTTAACGCCAACTTCCAAGTGGAAAAATTTCTAAGCTGAGGACCATTCTCTACTAACAGTGCTAAAGGGGTTGGAGGGACAAGATCCTTCCTACTCTCCTTCTGACAACCTAGAAATCATCTAAGTGGGATGAGGCAACCAGAGCTACCTTGGACCTTGATTATTCATGTTCACAACTACAGAGCACACAAGGAGAAACAAGTTAACAGTTTGTTAGTTTGTCCATTGTTTTTCCCCATCTCCTGCTGCTTACTGCTCAACCTGCGAGCAGCACAGCAGTGCAGCCACCACAAAGCTGTCCAGCAGAGGCAGAAGGCACATCTCAAGAGAGCGCTGCCAAAACGTGCTTTCTCCACTTACAGGCCAGCTTAGTATTCCTACAAGGGAGGAGCCATAGAACTTACTGCATGAGACAAAAAACCACCTCCTACCTAACGGCGACGCTGCTGTTTTATACCATGTGTGAAAGGACCTGTAAGATCAACAGAAAGCACCATCAGAGAATCAGGCTCTTGTTTACCCTTGTCAAGGTCACCCTCTCAGTGTATGGCTCAAGGCAGTCTCCTCAACACTGATCTTTCCATTCCTGCCTTAGGAAGGCACCAAGGAGATACAGATATGAATGCCATCCACATGATGGAATCATCACGTCTGCATAAACAGTTCCCACTTCTTGTTACAGAGAATGACTCTAACTGGAAAAGTGTGAGGTGCCAAATGGCATTAAAAAAGGGTAAGGTCAGTGTCATTGAACAATACCAAAATACCAAGTGTCAAACCAGAGACAGATTACTTCCACTGTGCACTCAGTACTCTGGAGGATAAATTGAATTTCACATGCAAAGATAGTAAAAATTGTTGACAGCTTTCTCCTTCTTTTTCCCTTTTTAATCTTTGCAGTTTTAATCTTAAACAAAGAAGAATGAAAACTTTTAGTTTGGTATGCTCTTTAGAGCCACCAGATACCAGGCACAAGCCAAAGTCATGTCTAAAATAAGCAAT
The DNA here is from genome assembly GCF_037042795.1 of Molothrus aeneus. Classification (NCBI taxonomy): domain Eukaryota; kingdom Metazoa; phylum Chordata; class Aves; order Passeriformes; family Icteridae; genus Molothrus; species Molothrus aeneus. The sequence continues at coordinate 18,813,136 of NC_089647.1, read as the reverse complement.
TAAAAAAAAAAAAAAGAACATCAAAAACCCACTTTGAGCAATCAAGATTAGGATGTGCAACACATTATTAAAACAAAGCCAATAAAACTATTCCAATCTACAAAAATTTGTCCACTATTTTAAAGGCATGATTAACAACTCACTTTCTCACCTTTACAACCTTACGGGCACCGCATTGCATCACTTTTTATTGGCTGTTTCTTCACAGAAGAGAACAAGACAACACAAAATATAGAACACAGCTAGGGAGAATCTGATCCACCATTAACCATCTTGGGTGACAGCATCCAATTAAATCTACCTTATCAATATCTTCCTCTTCTTCTTCCTCTTCTTCCTCTTCAGAGAAGTCAAGGAGTTTCTTGGCCAGCAGGGGATGCCACTGAAGACACTTCCTTTTTGGTCGCTTCCCAGTTCCTTCACCTTCTGTTGAGTGATCCTTATTCCTACTACTGCCTTTCATTACTGTGACCTGTCATGCAAAAATATTGATAAATTCACAACAAACCCTCAGGCATAAATGACCATCAAACCAGTGGCAAATATATGAGGCACCCATGCAAGACTCTCAGAATTTTCTGGCAAGATATTAGATAGAGATTTATTCCAATTATTGATATAAGCATGGATGTACTTTATGCATTCTTAACACTTCCACGTAGTGCCTAGAGTAACTACCAATACACAATTTAAGAGCATGAAGTAAGGATGTCAGCTAAGCCAGCTCTCAAATGTGCCCCTGTCTGAAGGATGGCAGAGAAGTCCTTCACTAGCCAAATGAGTGACTCCACAGCTCTCTCACACATATATCCATTGCAGCTTTTCATATTTTGCCACTACAAATGTCAACGTCAGGACATCCCTCTTTCTCACAGTGGAACATATCACCAACCACTCACATGTTAATGCACTTATATACACCAGTATTGATACAGAGCCCCACGATACTATGAGCTAAGGATTTGTCCAGTGCCATTAAAAAGTGCAATAGGGAAATCTGAGTCCCTAAGATAAGTGAATTTTAATAAACAGATTTGAAGCAAACAACCAGAGATAGTTATGCTGACATTTTCAAAGTACTGCACAGGAAACAAAAACCATGTGCTGAGCCAAGTGCATGCAGAAGACAAATCATATTTAGTTGTGGGTGTGTCCATATCTAAAAAATACCTCAGAACTACCTCTTAATAAAAATTCATGCTTAACGCATGCAAAGTATCAGTTTAAGGGTTGACTTAAGAGATGTGCTACCCAACTAAAGGACAAATTAATATATATAAACAAATAAAACCAGCACATTACATCAAAGTAATGAAGCACACAGCAAGTGCTGCTAGCACAGAGCCTGGTCCCTTGTAGCCTTCTGTTAGCATAGTGCAGTATCAGTGGCAATCCTGACAGGAGCATGGCTAGCTTTCCAAGAAAATAACACAAACATCAAAACATACTTAAGAGTGGTTAGCCAGATACATCTTATCCAACAAAGCCAATAAATTTGATGTAGTCTTACATGAGTTTCTCACCAGCAGGATAAAGCACCAGCATAAGCCCTGGTCCCATAGGCAAAGCCAGAAGAGGCTGTGTTGCTGACCCTCAGGAAAAGGGCACAGAAAGAATCAAACCTTCTAATTGCAAGGCCACAGTGCATTTTAGGATGCTGCTTTCTGTAAGATGCCTGGTGCAACACTAATGTTTCAGCCTGCAGGGCCACACAAGAAAGCTGCCACACTGGCACTTAGACCAGCTGCCCGAGCCACTGTACCACCTCTGGGGCAAATGCCCCCCAAGAACCATCTTGCACCGCTCCAGCCACATTCCTACATTTAGTGAGCACTAGTTCTGGTTTTGGATGATCTCTTCCAGGTGTTTCTTGTTGGTTAACTTCACCGGCATTTTGGCAATGTGTCCTTGCTAGCACCAGAAACGTCCATAAGCGGCTGCTTCCCCTGCAGACTTCAGGAGTGCAGAAAGCTAAAGGACCTTCAGACACTACTTACTGTGTCTGAAGTAAGCAGATGTGCTTACTGGAGGAACAACTGAAGCCTGAAGGGAGGAGGTTCACAAATTTTAACCTACATTTTAAAATAGCATTTTCCTGGACGTATATTGAAGTTTGTTAGATCTTCCCCACTTGTCAGCACTATCTGCCCCCCTACTCATTAGGGAAACGCTGTAACTTTGTAGTAACTTTGTCCCATTAAGTGACATACTTTGGTATCCACATCTGCCTAGAAAAACATTTAAACTTTGATTTCGTCTCACGCACTCTTCTGTTCATCTTCTGTAACCAGCTTCTGCAGGTTACAGGGCGTTTTATACAGCACATAACCATGCACCATTTTACCTAAATTTTCATCCATGACTTGCAAAAAACAGATCCAAATACATGAACCATTTTGTCTTAAAAAACCCCATTAAAGTGTGGAAAATGAAGCCACAATCCAGTATCAGGAAATGTGTGTTTGAAATTGTTTTTATCCCACTGTGACCTCTGCAATGTACCACACTGCACTGTGCTCTCCATCTGTCTCTCTTCCTAAAGTGCTGAACCACCATTTGCTTTTGTTTGGGGTATTTTCACACACAAATCATGAGTTAATGTTCAAGCAGGAACTTCAGCTCCTGTGGGCAGCAGAGATTCGTTCAGAGATTGTTAAGTGATACAGATCTGCCTATTACTGCAGTCAATAAAGCATGTGGCCTATTTCTGAGCAGGATAAATACACTACAGTACTACAGGGAGAGCTACTCCAGCCCTCACCACTCATGTACATGAGCTAATCCTAAGTATGATGAGTACTACTAGTAGCCTTCTACCTTGTTAGTGTGAAACTAAATTAACATTTGAGAAGTGCTCCATGATCCTTCTTTACAAAGCTCATCTGAAGTCTCAGGGCTATTTCAACAACAGTACCACCTTTAGAGCTGGCACCTCTCTGCCTGCTGCCCTTAAAAGGATGAGTAGGGGAAGACTTCACAGGACTTAGGTGTATTTTACATGTGCTCTCCATCACCCCGAGACCCTGCCTATGCTCTGTGCTGCGTTTGGCGAGGCAGCACAGAGCCAGGCACCGGTCACCTTGCAAATTCCTACCTTACACCTCTTCACCACAGCTGAGCTCACAAATAATTTTTGTTTTCCTTGCATGAAGGCTAGGTATTAAACTCTCATCACTAAAATTAATTGATCAAAGCTCATTAGTGCTAAAATAAAAATGTATACTCAGCTTCAGGAATTCAAGGGATGTTCATTAGGTTGTTTTAATAAATTGTGAATCATTTTACAAGACAAGAGTCATTTAAATCCTAGCTGTCATGCAAGCACTATTTACCACAGAAAAATAGTCACTCTTTCTGCTTAGGAAAGAATCTCTGCAATGATCAACAACAAAACCTCTCCTGATTTTGACACCACTGATGGAAGGACTGAGACAACAGATAGACTTCAAACTTTATGTTTACATCATGGCCTGGAAGTCCCTCACTTCTTAAGTATGTCAAGCTATATACTCTACCCTCTATGCCTGCTCTTCTTTCCTCTAAGTAGGAAGTAATTCATAACAAACACATAGAATAATTTCCTTCCCTTTAAGGTGGGTCATATTCTATTTTTACATACTTTTGCATTTCCAAATCCTCTTTCCCCATATCTATTTATTCAGGTCCCCGTAAGTTCTGACCTACATTCCAGGGAGAGAGAGATTTCAGAGACTTCTCAGAGACTTTTTTTGGTGCACTTTTTGCTGATGCCCCTCAGTCAAATATAGGATTGGCATAATGAAAAATGTTCTAATTCTTTATTACATCACATGTGACTTTTCCTGTTAAAAATGGATGCCAACATAGTGTATAAACTTGTTTTCTCTGGATTGCTTCACCTTTTACTTTACTATGCCTGCACTTCATGGGCATTTGTCTCCTAACTGTTGATATATTAACATACTCACATAATTAGAGAGAAATTCATAAAAGAATCCAGGCAAATGCAAATTACAGCTAACATGGACATTTTCCTTTTGGCAAGATGTAGCAGAATGCGTGTATGATTATGATTAAACGACAGTGAAAGTTTTACTGGATTTATTTACTTCGTGAATGGCAAAACATCAATGGAATCCAGTTACCTGACTCTTAAGATTCTATTTATTTATCTGATTTTTTTTTTCCCCTTGACACATCATCAATAGCATGTTAGCTGCTTGTTTTACATGATAGACTGGAAGCTGGCAAACAGAAGCAAGCAAAAATACCACCTGTTTCTCTTTCAGGGATCCTCAAGTGCTGGCAAGCATCTCTACCAGCATGTTTTTTAAAAAAAAAAAGCTAGACTTGGGCCCTACAAGAACTAAAGCACACATTTAAGCTTGGCAATTGAGAAGGTCCATAGAAAGTCACACAATAAGCCATGTGCAGTCACAGAATAAGCCAAATCTTTGAGAGATTTGGGCTTAAAAGTAGAGAAAATACACAACACCTGATGTGAAAAGTTTGCAATAATTGGAATTTATGAACAAGAACACAAAAAAAAAGAGTAATTTCTTCTACAGATATCAGTAAAAATATAATGTATCTTTTAAGGCAGATGTAATGGCTTTTATAAGTTTGCAAGGGTAAAAATTATTAAAACCAGGCAACAAGATTTTACAAGTTACTTCTCAGCTTAAGGATGACAAAAATGAAGTGACAGCCACTAGGGAGAAAGTAGGAATATTTCAACAAGACAAGACAAAGGTATGGACAGCTTTCCTTAAAATAAGCCACATATGCTTTATAATGTCACCAGAGGATACCTGTCAAGGCTGACATTCATGATCCATTGACAGCAAGATACCTTCAGGGTGACATTCTACATTTACTTTTAGTGCATATACAGATCAAACATTACAGAAATATTACATCAGTACAAAAAAGTTAAGAATTTTCTTTTGTGTGTGCGCGTGTGTGCTGGCTGTCCTTCTGGTCCTAGAAACACTAATCAAAGAATCACACTCTTCTTGGATGTCTTATAAATATGTATAGCTAATACAGCTTCAGAGGAAAAAAATATTCTTTAAGAAAAGAGTTGGATGGAGGGAAGGCAGAGAAGAAAACATTTAGCTTTTACTGCCTCTGTTTCTATTACAAAAACATAACTGTTTACAAGTCTTAATTTTTTAAAATGTTCATAAATAACAAGCATTTGATTACATTTGGTAATACTAAGTTTTGTTTTTCTGCTATCTTCCTCTGTTATTTATAAAAGCTTATATACACAGGTGGCCAAGTACTAATTCAGCAATACGAATTTTGGGACTATCTCATCCCAGTGTTGATCAGCCACTGGAATGCTGCATGTGCTAAATAAGCTACACTTGATAAATTACATTCATAAACACCAAAATCCTTATAAAGGTCTTCAAAAGCAGCCAAATGCTCTAAGGCACATGTTGTAATACAGGTTAGAAAGAAATGCAAGACCTGCAAAAGCAGAACCCCATGGATTGTGACTATGATATGTTCCCTGTTGGAAGATTCTCCATAGAACAACATCTGAGCTTCAGCAACTTTCACTTCCATGAGGACAGTGGAAACAAATTTCAGATTTCCTGTTATCTTAAAAAAACCCCCACATTTCCTGGAGGCCAGCTGGGCTCTCGGTTGACTCAATGAAGATTACTGGTACAAAGGAGCAGAGTTTCAAGTGGATTTTCCACACTTTCTGCTCTGTTTTACACTATCTAAGTTCTCTACTACATGATAAAAACAAATGTTAATAAGAAAAGAGAGGAGTGGACTATGACACTAATAGCTTGTTGTTTTGGGGACTACTGAGTCAGTGACTTGAACTGTTTCAATAAAGAAGCAGGAGACTGGGAAATGAGTTCATGTTCTCAGCAGTCTAGTGGGCTGAAGAGGTATTTGAATTTTCACATGAAAGCAAAACGAGATTGTGGCTGGAAAATACCCCTACACAAATAGAAAGTGTGCTTTTTTTTTTTTTTTAATAAGTTTCTTTTAGCTCTGGAATAAATCAACCAGAATATTTCTATAATGTAAGACAAAAACTAGTTGGCACTAATTGCTGACCATTCAGTGAATATACTCTTTATTGCTTCACAGCAGAAAGCCATTAATGAGCTTTCTAATTTTCAGAGATGTGATGGTTTAATGGGGGACATGCTGAGACTCAATGGGGTCCTGTTTGCCAGTGGAGGTTTGGGAGAGACTGTCACCACATGAAACACTTAGCAACACAGCTACAAGTGTTAGTTAATTTTTAATGACATACTCTTCCATCTTCAGAAATTATTTGAAACTGTTCCTTATTCTCAATCTCAGATTTCAGTTGCTTGCTTTCTTTGTTCTCTAATACAAAAAATAAAACCCCAAGATCACAGAAAAATGTCAACAGCATTTTTTTTAATTTTGGGGGGTTTTTTAAGTTTCCATTTCATACCTGCCAAAGAGGAAGAAAAGCAACATATTACCCAAGTCAATAGAGTTTGTTTAAACTTCAACTCTACTCTTTCTCTTTTCCTTCAGACATGCGAAAAAAGAAATATTTTCTTTGGCATTTTTTAATGCAAAGGAATCAGGCAAGCTTTGTCTAGTATGAAAAACACTCTATGTTAAACAACTGCACTCATTGTAGCACCTTTTGCCTCTGTGAAGTGGCTCACTGGTGCAAGGGAAAGAAGGGAAAGAATCGATGGAAGAGCTTGCCTTGCAGAAAAAAGTCTGGGGCTGCAAATCACTAACATCTTTACTCAAACAGAAGCATATTAACAGGAGCCTAGAGTCACTTAGGTAAAAGCAGCTGTCTGAAGACTCAGGTCTTCACCATAACAGGACTTTTTGTTGTCTTCAATTTAAGTTACAGTAGGACATTTGGTATTGTAGGACTCATTTCAGACTTCAGCAACTGCAGAGGCAGGAACACAAGAACCAGAAACCCAGTAAGTCACAGGCTACAGCTATGCTTACTTCACCAAGCAAGGCTCCAGTGACACACTGCTAGCTGAAATGTCTGGGTCACGAAGTGCAGAAGACAAGCATTTGTTATGGTAACATCCACCTTTCTGAACACCAGGTGCTAACCACCCTGCATGCCAAAGGATCACCAGCAGGTCTGCCTACAACTCTGTCCATCTGCTTGAACAAGGCACCTGGATTATTAGCCTAATAACTTCCTTTGCCTGGAGCTCCTGGAGAGCAGGTAGGGGGTTCTCTCCTTGCATGCTCTGTGCAGTGCTAATGCAAAGGAACCACAAACCAGGGAGCAGGGCAAGGCCTCCTGCACGTGTAGGTGAAGTCACTCACCCAGAAGAGGGACTCACTGGCTCACCTGCACTACTAAACTTGGCTCTGCTCCTAGATGAAGGAGAGGCAACCCACAGAGCCTGCATATTTTGGCAATCCTTTTGCTCCAAAGCAGCATTTCTTTTTGTTTCTACATTTGCTGCCACAACAGGTGAGAGCACCAAGGAACCTGGGAAGGTGAACAGAATAAATGCCTGAAATTCAAAACACAGAGGCAGCAGAGCCCAACCTACTTTGCAATACTTCCTCCCACAAGAGAGGAGATAATAACAATAACCGCTTCAGAGCCCTCTACTGATACCAGAGTAATTTATCAGCAGAGCACTTTTCACAGAATAGACTGTAAAGAGCAACCACCTCTCAGACAAGAGATGAGTGCTTGTCTGCAGAGCACCACAGACCATAGCAACAGCACAATCAAAAAAAACACTGACTTTCAGCAAGTTTGAGCTGCGAGAGCACACCATGAAAAATTTGCTTTGTGTTCCTGTCTAAGCAAGACTACCTGGGCCTGCATGGGGAGCTGCTTTTCTAAAAAGACAGCTGTCATTCCTGCATTCCCCATTATTTCAATGTTGCAAAATGAAAATCCTTGTGATTTGTCACCTGGATCACCAGGAGTTCTAGCTCCCTAGCTTTTGCAAGTCACTAAATGCTTAATCTCAGCATAAAGAGTTTTTAGAGCCAGTGAGCTCACAGGCAAAATGGTCACACAAAACACTTAATGAATTTCAGTGCATGGACATTCTCATCAGATCATTCCCAGGAGGGCATCTGCAGTTCAGCAACAGCTTCCTCACTGAAGGGCCTATCAGGTAAGAAATCAAAGTCAAATTGGAATTTTATGTGAAGCAGAATGGTGGCCTGGAGTTCTGCTCACAGCCTCTGGAGGATGAGACCCTATGAATGAAAGAAAAAAAAGTAAAAAAGTACATGTTCTAGACTTGCCACTCCCAAAGCTCTGTTTTTATCTGTGATTAGCAGGCATACATATTGCTGTAGGTTGCAGTCATGGCAGAAACACAGCCAAGTGCTTTTGTGCAGTGCAGAGCAGCACAAAGAGGAGACGTTCCTGCAGCAGACATCGCGGGGGGGGCTGAATGGTAAAATTGTTCAACTCTCCTTTTCACCTCTTGTTGATTGTGTCCCAGTATCTTCTACAAAACCAGGACAGTGCAGCTGTGTCCATCACTACTGTAACCCATTCTAAGTTTTACCATGTGCCTAACGGAGCTTTCATAATAAAATTCACTCATAATTACCACCAGTGTCAGGGGAACCATATACAGCTGTATGAGCAAATGAAAGAATTACTCCCTTAATACATATTTAATAGGCCATAAAATATCCCTGCACAACCCCATATTATATTTTGTCTACTTCTGCTGTCTTCAATTCAAGTGCAATAGGCTAAGGCAGTTACCTAAACATTCCCTTGTACAGCTACTATCCACTACTCCTATGGAAAAAGAATCAAATTAATGGCTACAGAAAGTATTTACTCAGCTTCGTGTATCTCCAATATAAAGCCCATAAATCATGATAATGTAACTCTTATGCATCTCAGAAACAACCATAAAGACACACAAGAATTTCAAATAAAAGGGGCTTGTGCCATGTTCATTCACAGAAATACCGCAAGACTGACTTGATAATAAATTCTAGGCTACTAAAATATTTTATTCACTATCAAATTGTCACAATCACCTTTCATCCTCTTCCCTTACCAAGGGAGTAAAGTGTGTAAAGCCAAAAATGAGAAGTGAACCTTTGTGAGTCTGCTTCCTCTGTGAACCCCTCCCTACCAAACTCTGAATTAATTTCCAAGCTATTGACCGGATTTAAACCAGCAACACTTTGTCAAAATACATTGTATCTCACATTAGGCATAACCCAAGTAAACAGAATGCCAAGAAGAGCGGAATTTTGCTAAAACAAATGGCTACAAATCTCTTCTCACAAACAAGAGGAAATGGCCTTAGATTGGATATAAGGAAAAACTTTCCCATCAAAAGGGTTGTCAAGCATTGGAACAGGCTGCTCAGAGATCTGGTTGAGTCAGCACCCCAGGAGGTCTTTTAAAAGACACGTAGATGTGACATTTAGGGACATGGCTTAATGGTGGATGTCAATGATTTTCAAGGTTTTTTCCTACTTAAGCAATTCTGTGATTCCTTTAAAAGTAAGTGGAAATCAAACTAATTTGCACATATTTATCTGTTATGTTTGTATTTATCATCTTGCTAAAGGCAGCATTTTAAGACTCAGGAATGAGCTTTTAATTCAGACTAGATTCCTTAATGCAGTGGTTTAGTCTGATCACAGAAAGAGATGGTAAGAAACTTTAATTCTAGTTTCAGAAGTATCACTGTCTCTCAGAACTATGCAATACACATGAAAATGCTTTGGGTCTATGAACACTTGTAATGATTTTGAAAGCAAATGTATTATATTAATACGCAATTTTCAAGTGCCATCTAGTGGTTATTTTTTATTTCACGTTGGAATTTAAAAATAAACCTTCCCTTTTTCTTATCCTTAAAATTTTTAAAAAGTTCATTATTTCTATTACTTCCTGTTATTTTATAATGTGACTCTTGACCGTGCAATGGTAAATAGATGCTTGAATTAAGACTAAGTTTGAGCATTCTGATGAACTGAATTTGGGCCAGAAAACAGCTGATTTCAGAACTAAAGGATTGCAAGAGAAAGGGGAAAAAAACCCCAACCTTATCCCTCTTACCCATGGAAACAAGGTACAAATGTCAGTTCATTAAATAGAGCTTTTTCAGTACAACTCAATGACTTCTTATCATGAGAAAATTCTGACTTGTTAGAAGTCTGTAAATAACTAGGGTGAAAAATCAGTTCTGATTGATTTGATTCTAAACACACAAGAAAATCCTGGAGAAAATGCATGTTCTAAGCATTCCTTACACTGGATAAAGCAAAAAATCCACAGTACCATATAAAAAAGTTTCTGCTTTACACTCAACCCAACCTGTGATATTATACAGGCCCAAAACTTAAAATACTCAGCAAAATCTGACTACTTAACATAGTAGTCTCACAATGGGAACAATTACTTCATGTCTTCTGTGTCCCATCTCAAATATCCTCTTATTCTCCAAGTATAAGGAATCGGGCTCACCAGCTATCTCTAAAAATGGCTAAATGTGCACATGCAGTAGTGTGCCCAAGACAGCATCAAACCGCCCATGTGTACCATGCAGACAACCTGTGTGAAACACGCAGAGCATATCAAATCCTGAATTTAATATGTCTGGAAAGACACCCGTATGTGCTTCCATTCCACCTGGAAAATTGTGGAAGACTGTGTCAGGCAGCCAACCAATCAAGGAAAGTATTTGGGCTTCTTCACAATGAACCTCTGAGAGCCTAAAAATAAGATGGTTCTATTTCTGTAATATACTTTCGCAGAGCTACAGTAACACACATATAATTTTGTGCTCACCTATGGCTATAGAAAAAGTATTAGAATTCAGAGTCTGAGATAGAGCCAAAGTTAAAAACCTATCATAACCAAACATCATCTTTGTTATTATTCTACTGAAAGACTTGTTAGCTGTGGCAGAAACAAATTCTCTGGGGAAAAAAAAGTAAAAATGCTTCAATCTTATTAATTCTGTCTTGAATTCAAAGCACTTTAATAAAAGGTGTGAACATTGCTATCTTCCTGACTTTTGCAGTTTGGAAAGATTCTAACAGAGACGAAAAATCTTAAGACAAAAGGTCAGAAACAAATTCATGGAAAAAGAGCTTTTCCAGTTCCCTGCTCCCTTCTGCTGTCTCTCCCTTCCAGAAAACAAATAAATTGAAAAGAAAACTTTCACATTCAGCAACCTTTTTGTGTGCTTGTTCCATGGGTAATCGCAGAGACATTACACCTGCCCAGCAAGGCCCACTTTGGATGCAGCTCCAGGCAGGTGTCCCCAGAGCCATGGAGCTCAGAGGATGCAGTGGAGTGACAGGCAGCTCATGCACCTGGCAGGGCCACCCTGCTGCCTCTGCACCCCACAGTCTCTGCTCAGCAGCCTCATCGAGCCAGCAGTGTCATCCCACCATGGCAATGACAGCAAGGAGCTTGCTGGGCAACCCCATCTGCTCGTGCGAGCTGGCACTCCAATGCACAGCCCTGGGAGCACCTCACTCGAGATCCCAGCCCTGGCTCCCACTCCTCAAAGTGCACACAACCCCTTACACACACTGCTGAACCTCTCTGATCCAGGGCTCATCCAACAGCCTCAGTGTAATAACCCACCTACAGGCCTTGGAAAATTTACAGAATAGACCAACTACTCCTGGGCAAATGGATAAGAAGCAACACAAAGATCTGGAGATGCAGGAAATCACAAAGCTGCCCCTGAACACAAGAACAGGACATACATATGCAATGGCTGAAACAGTAAAAAAAAAAAAATCACATAACACACAGATGAAAGGAATAAACAATGTTACTTAAAAAGCCCTCAGAAGGTAGAATGTTATCTTATTCCATGTATAACCTCAATAAAGCAGCCCCAGCTATTTAGCACATTAAACTCCCCTTTAAACACCTATCAAAATAATCAAAATAATTTAAAGTTCTATAGTTCCACTATCCCATTGCCTAAATCAATGTACTCAGCTAATTCAGTTAATCCATTAAAAGGGCATGGAAATTTTGGCCTACACTGCTCCAGGTTCTTTCTAGGATGAGAGTACTTTGTGTATTCCCCCAGGTATGTCCCACCTAAGAGCCCATGTGTTAAAATGATACAAGCTAAGTTAGCAAAGCAGTTCCCCCAGGATGCTACACACCACCAGTAAGTCTACTGCTCTTTTTGCTGGTGAAATGTGAGCTGAAATTCTGCATGGAGATTTACAGTACTTTTTTACAGAAAAGGTCTAAAGATCAAATCCACACAATTTATAAATTTTTAAAAAAGTAGTTTTACTTTCATACCATAATTTTTAAAATTGCTTTAATTCAGAGCTACATATATACCAATATGAGCTAGAAAGCCCTATATAATGGAAAACAATGTCTAAGTGTGTAACTGAGCAGGCCTGAATTTCACTGATGGCAATTCACCGTAGCTTTATGGCCATATTCTCCTGAAGCTATGTGGATGTTGAGTATGAATGATTTCAAATTCCTGAAGAAAACAAGATACCAAGACAATGTGTTCTTTGCCAGGGAGGTAGCTTGATGCTAGAAGACATTTGAGAGTTTTTCCCTAACAATCTTGCAAATAAGCTTTGAACTAAACCATCAAAAGTAAGCAGGGCTGTAGACAATGCTCCCATTCTCAAGCATATGCATGCTCATATGCAAAAATGCATCACCACCTCGAGTTCTGCTGAACATAACAGTCTCTTTTAAGAAGAAAGAGACTTGGCTTATTTTTAATTCATAGAAAAGACAATCACAGGATTCAGCAACGTCCACTTCTGAAGATCTAAAGCTAGAAATGTGACATAAGCTGCATGTGAAAGATTTAGGAACAAAAATACTTTTGCATTGTTCCTCTTAAAATACCATAATACAGTTATTAATTCAAGAAAAGCACTATTATTTCAAGAAAAGGGTAATATTAAATACTAAATTCAGCAGCTGGGGGTCTCTAGTCCTGCTCAAGGCAGACCTAGCTTCAAAGCTGAACCACAGTGCTCGGGACCTCACTCAGGGATAGAAATTCCACCACCTCTTTTTCACCACTCTCACAATGGAGGGTATTTTTCCTCATTTTTCCTTATGCTTAACCCAAACTTCCCCACCTGAAACTTCTGACAATTACCTCATGCCTGTCCTTTCACTAGACATCTCTAAAAGGAATCAAACTTCTGCTTCTTCATAATGATCCTACAGGGAGTTGGAGTCAACTGGAGTATCCCCTCAGCCTTCTCAGGTGGAACACAAGGAGCTCTCACAGCCTCTCCTGGTATGTCACATGCTCTGACCCAACCCCCTGAGTGGTCCTCGACAGTGCTCCCTGCAGTCACTCTGTACGGGAATTCAGTCTCAGGAGCTCAGAGCAGGAAAACCCTTCTCTCAACCTGCTGTCTACACTCCTGCTCATACAGCGCAGCCTACAGTTTGCTTTTGTGGCTACAGGGTCTTGCTGCTCAATTCTAGTCAACTTACAGCCCATTATGATCACCAGATCTTCTCTGCAAAGCTGTTTTCTGCCTTTCTTTTTGTTAAACTTCTTGGGTTCCTGCTAGCCCACATCAACTTTCTCAAGTTCCTCTGAATGGCAGCTCCTGTAATCCACTACTTCCACCAATTTGGTGTCATCTTTGATTTGCTGAGAGTGCACGCCAACTTGTCATTTGTACCACCAATGAAAATATTAAGCACTGGCACCAGTATCAGCCCCCAAGGAACACCGCCAATAACTCTCTGCCAGTTCAATGCTGGCACAGCCAGTTTTTCCACACACTGCTGTCTATCCAACAATCCATCTAGGGAGAATTCATTTGGCTCCAGGGATGCTAATGAAAGTGTCAAAAAACTTGGTACCATCAAAGTAAACAAGGTCCTCTGCTCCTCCTTTGCCAAAATCTTTCTCTCTCCACCACTTCTTCACACTCAGGAAGAATTTGCCCACAGTAAACTCATGTTTAGCTGTTTCCTGTCCTATTCTTGCTCCTCATGTATCTGGAAACGACTTCCAGGAGGACCAGTGCTGCAGTCCTCTCAGTGACCAGGCTGAGGTCAGTCAGCCTGCTGTTTCCCAGATGTTTCTTAGTGCCTTAGAGCACAATGAAACACCTCAGAGTCTGATTTCTTCTGCCTGCATGATCCACAAGAATGATAACTCTGTTTCATTTGACCTGCGGTGACCTGAGACTACAACCATGCAACCTGTTTGCTAGCAATTCCAAATGCAGAAGAGCTGGAAATACTGGTATCTGGAGAACAAGCAGCATAGCTAGTTTGTCTCAACCCTTCCTGTTCCTTTCAAGAAGCTACCCAATACTACAAACTGAAGCTTGCAAACACCTCTGGCCCACTTAAAAAAATTTAAAAATCCATGAAATCTAAACATAGCAAGGCATTTTAATTGTGTTTGAAAATACAAGTCCAATTTAGTCCAAGCTTTCCTCTACATTCTAAAGCTTTAAAAAGCTTGGTTTTCAATAGGGGGAAGCACAAGAAGTTACTGTGATTCTAAGGCAAGCTCTAAAAAAACCTCAGCAAGCAAGATAAGAAGAAGCAAGTGAGCTTCCTCATCAAATAATGTGTGGCACCTAATGAACAAAACCTAAAATCCAGATGTTTGCCATCCTGGGAGGTCTGCAATGGACTGGTTATTCACAAGTCTATTGTTCTAGCCTCAAGTGTTTAAACACAAACAAGTTTTCCCTGAAAGTCTAGGTCCCTGACGAGCTGGTAAGCAACTGGACGAACAACCACATATAATTTGCTCACAAAACCTTACCAGAATCAGTGAAGATTCCAAATTATGTCAATAAGCTTGGATAGAACTTTCCAATCTAATTTTTAAAATAACTTGCTCTGTTTGCCACAGTTTGCAGTTTGGGAGAAAACAGGTGGAAGGCCTTTGCAATACTCTAGAATTGCCATAGGATACATTAATTTGGCAGCCATCTCTGGGGTGCATGGGTCTTTCACAAGCCTTGAATGGTGACACAAAGAATCTCACTGCAAGAGACTCGTCAGCCCACTCAAGAATCAAACAGTGGAAATCACCTGAGACAGTTCCTACTATGAGTAGTCTAGGTCTGCACTGAAACCTCCGCAGGAAGCAGGGAGAGATTTTTATTTTCTTTTTAAAGAGATTTTAACTGGAGAGGCACTTTGGAACAGAAAAAGCTCTCAAACATGGCTGTGGATCCTTGCTTATTAAAGGCTGGGCCTTAATGAAGCCCTTTCAGAATGGGTGGATTTCATGCGTATGTGAACTTGAACACATACCCGTCATCAAGCAGCAACACAGAAACACTTTGTCTTCATCTCCTGATGCCCATTCACAATGTAATACTACTCACATTGCTGGACCCTTTTTGTCATTTAATAAACAAACTGAAAAAAAACCAAACCTCATTAATAAAAAGTTTTTAAAATATGAGCCAACAAACCACAACCCGTTTAGGCTCTCATCACTCTCAAAAAATTATCTCCATGTGTATCCAACATTTTCAAAAGACTGGGGAAACAGACGGGTTTCTCCTGAATACTCTGGGTATCAATGGCAGGCTTCTGTACACAAGCAAATACTTGTTATGCAGTTTACTATTCCTTGTGCTCTTGGAATGAGTACATCCTATGGTCATTATCTGTGACCCGAGTTCCTCTGCTGACATAAATTGCAATGATGTGGTGAAGGAAAGAAGCAGACTTATCTGTGGATGTGCCAGGTTATTTGATCAACCCTACCTTCTTCACACTACTATATGAACTCGAAGAGAGACTCCTTTAGCTCAGTGGGTTTTAAGGACCTATTTTTCCATGATCAATGTTAACACTATCCTGAATTCTTGATGTTTGGGATGTTCATGAAGTTACAAACTAACACTGCAGAGAGCTTAAAAATTTCCTCCAGATAGGAAAATTTTTTCTCTGGAACATGAAAAATGGAAGATGAACTCACATGTCTGTGCTTCAACATCTTTTCTGTTTTCATTGCATCAGATTAAATGACTTATCCCTAAAACCAGATTTGTGAAAACTGTCTCTTGGTAACTCTTCCTGATGTTGGCATTAAATACCTCAATTTGCTTTATATCACAGTTAAATTGTAACAAGTCAAACATTTGGCTAAAGGTTAGGAAGTGCAAATGAGTTCTCATCACTGTAAACATTCTTAGTACAAGGGCAAAGTCAGCTCAGAGGAAAAAGTACACCATTTCCACAGTCAATTATCTTTAATTCACACTTCCAGCACACAGGCCTATCCCTGCAGGAGAAATCCAGAGACAGCAAAGGCAGATTCCCAAAACGTAAAGGCAAAGTATTCAATATAAAACATTTACAGGCTGAAAGAAAAAGAAGGATGCCTCAGGACCACCCACGGCAGCAACAGCAACTTCCAGTACAACACAACCAGCCAGAGGGATGATTTAAGGAAAAAAAGCAAAAGAAAAAGAACTGTAGGAAAACATTTGACGTAGGCATTCCTAAGAAACACTGAGGTCTGGAAGGAGAGCACTAACACATAAAACACAGGTTCCCTCTGCTGCCAAGTCCCATAGTCTGTGATTCAGCTCTTTGAGTGCATATGAAGATGTGTGAGTGAATATGAAAAGTGTGGAAAACATCTGTCTTTTAATTTGGGGATTTGTTGTTGTCAGTTATTCATTTTTAATAATGCCTTGTATACCTCAAAAATACTGAGTAAAACTGAGTAAATACTGAGTAAACCAAAGAGCAGTAGTCAAAAACAATGTTGCCACAACTAGAGGATATTGGCTTGTATTCTTTCGTTAGATCTCCTTTTGGCAAGATTTTCTGGAGAACCCCCAAGAAAGTACCAGAGGCCCATAAAAACTGAAAGGAGAAGTTCTTTGAGTAAAATGGATTATTTAAACTTTGGGTTCTCATTTTGTTTTTATTATTACCTATTTAAAACTCACATTTCTTAACCAACAGTCAAAGAAAAAGTGGCTTCATGAAAAAAACTCCAACATTCTGGCTGCAGCTGAGTGGTGAAAACTGCTCCTGTAGTTCTCCAGCAGAGAAAAACCAAAACAATAAACTTCCAGCCAACATAAAAAAGCCACTTCACAAGTAAGACACACCTCAAACAAGATTGGATAGTTAAGATTACAGGTAGGCTTTATGGGTTTTATCTTCCTATCTTTATAACCACAGAGAAACAAAGATGGAAATACTGTTTTTCTTAGTTCTTTTGATCACTACTGGGAATCTTTGCTGATTGAATAACACATATAGAATGCAGTACTTGTGAATGCCTCCAAACTTTCAATGAGCTTTACAAACTGTATTATTATGCTTATGCAGATATTCCTAGATGGAAATACAGATATAAGTTTAGACAAGACATATCTACATCTAAATATGTATACATGTCAGGTCATAAACCCAAGGTTTTCCATCCAGCTGCTCTTCTATAGGAGAAGTGGCAGCTGTGCCCGCAGACAAGACAAAATATAGTTTACTGAAATAGAACTATCAATACAAAACTGTTCATGTAAAAAGAGTAATTGCTGATGAAACTCCTTCCTCTACATTTAAGGAATTAATCTCTTTGAATAGAGAAGAATTTTCCATTTTTTTCTGTTGAGGGGTACAGCAATGTCATTGAGGTTTATCTTTTTAATAATGATTTGCTGTACAGTCAGTTTTCAATGAAGGAATTGATCATGTCCAAGTAATTGTAAATGATACAATGAAGTCAAAGATCACAGGATAGCTCTTATTTGCCATAAATTTGGTTTACTCAAATGTGGCAAATATGCTTTCAGTTTTTCTTGAAAGCTGATCAGACTCCCTTTTCTTTTTGCATTAGGAACCACAGCAGAGAGATTTAAACTACAGAGCAGAACAGTAACAGCCACCTTCCACCTTTTCACTTTCCTGCAGTGAACTCACTTGTTGCAGAAGGAAAACTATTTGCCCATCAACCCTCCCTCCAACCTTGCCTTGCTCAGAACATTCACCCACCGCCTGGAACAGAGGGGAGCAGAAGCCAGATGGACATGGCACTGACCATCCAGTGCTGATGAATAAAGAATACTGAGCAGCCCACAATGCACCCAAACACTAACAGCCAAGTCTCCTTACTCCTGCTGTGACCTTATGAAGGCAGCTTTCTTTGAAAACACCCTGGTTAAGCAACAGCTGCCATCTCAGCATTCCTTCGATCACACTACCCCATGGCAGGTGAGTGGCTTTGTCACCCACATCTCTGCCTGCAGCTACCACAGGACAAAACACCCTGTTAGAGACACCAGGAGAGCTGAACAGCATCTTGGGCCCTTCCCTTCCCTGCATGAGGGACTGCAGGAAGCCGAGTGTGGGCAAACGGCCAACGTCCAAGAGGGACATCTGTGCAGCAGGGCTGACAAGTGCTTCCAGCTACAGCATCAACCTCGAGGCACTGCGGTTTTTTATGCTGCAGATTCCTTTCCTCACTACATAACTCAGTGCTCTTCCTACGTCACTGAAGTCAGCAGAGATTTCACTTGAAAAAGACTCAGCTGCCTGCAGAGCAATGCCAAGCTTGGGGCCATACATGGCCCTGTTTCCTCCACAATGCCCACTCTCAGTGCACTGCCAGCCTCCTCTCCCCAGCTTAAAGCTAGGGCCTCTGCACACCTTCCCATCTGCAAGGCTCACATCTGCAACAGTGGTGAACTGACTCCAAAGCAGCCTAAAATCATCAGGAGAGAAGATGCATAATAAATAAACAAAAAAATCCAAAAAAACCCCACCCCCAAACAAAAAAAGCCTTAAAGCCTAACTCCTTCCAGTTATTATTTAGATGCTTGCTCTGAGACTGATACACGAGTGTCTGTAGAGAGGGGGGATGTGACAGCAGCTATACTGGACAGCATGGACAAGATTATAAACAAGCTGAGTGTGGTAATCATCACACACAAAAACCCAGACCCACAAAACCATTTCTCTGGAGAAGAAAATCAATCAAACCAAACAAAAATCCCAGGTTACTTTTCTACCTCTCTGTCTTGTTTTGCTAAGAAAGCCCAAAAGTCTCTATTATGATACCAGAAAAACTATATACAAATATATATTACACCAAGCTTAGACTCAAAGCTAATTTAAATCAGCATGCATGAGAGGTAGGAATACAGACCATTACTGAACTACTGACACCTTTATATTCAAAGGGTTTTCTTATTCAACCTCAGACAACTGGAGACTGTGCCTTCTGTGCTTCATGGAAAAGCACCCTTCACAATGCAGATAATGACCTACAATACCTATACCAGGTTATGGAAATAAAATTTTATAGAAGGAGAAAGATCCAGAAAGAGGAAAAGCAAACTGACAGCTTACATAATGTTTGAAAACCTCTACTGAATGACTCCATGCCTTCATTCTGGAGCAGCTAGCTCTTCACCACAAAGAGTCACCAGCAAAGCCAAAGATAAATAAAATAGGTAAGTCAAGATAAATAAAATAAACACATTCAGGTCTGTAATTTCACATTTTGTAGACTCTAACTGAGCATCCTGTATGCACTGTTATCACTTTGAATGGATGTTCAATAAAGAAAGACTGACTTCGCTGGTTTTTTAAGTGCTATCCGAAAAAGTTCTAATGCAGTTCTTATTGCTTTGCACAATAAAAGCATACTTAAATGCAGTGTTTTAAAATGGTCTCACTGGAGAAAGTATAAAATAAGTAATTAGCCAGAAATCAGACTTTCTACTCTGTTGTATTATACATACAGTGAAATTACTAAATTGGAACAGCTGGGATACAGTTTAACATGTACAACTTTTGCATTTTCTACCTCTATCAAATTTGGTTTTTTTTACTGTATACACATATTTACAAGAGCCAGGAGAGGGGAATTTCACCCTTGGAGAGAGAGACTCTTCTGAATTATGAATTGCTTTATGACATTAAATCCTAACAAGATGCATCTCAGAAGACCACTTATCCTGGAGCCTGATAGAGCTCAGTGTTAAGACGCACTATATGCAAGTTCTGTATCAGGTTAGAAAGCAATTACATCACTCAGTGAGTGTTTGTTATTTGACATTTTGTTTTCTCTGGACTACCTGTGTCACATATCTTTTCAAACACCATTACAAAACTTCACATCAGCAAAGAGAATTTTCTACTTTTTAGGTTATGAAAGTTATCTTACATATACAACAACAAGCCCTTATTTACACAGGAACAGTTAACTAAAATTAACTCACATGTTTTCAGTTCTTACTTCAGGCAGACTTGTTTACTCTCAGATAGCTTAGGCTTGTTCCTCAATACCACAAAGCTCAGAGGATGCCAGGGAAATACAGCTGTACCAAATGTTGGAATTTACATCCATGGCATGTGACTGTCAGTGTCTCACAAAAACCAGGCTGATTTCTGATCAAAGAATCCACAAAGCTGAAGCCTCGTAAGACAAATAATTTAGAGAGTTCACTACTTTGATTTAGGTTAAATGGATTTATGAGCTTAGAAACAGGACTAAGTTACTGTAATTTGAGCAGCTGAGCCGTGTAGCTGACTATACATGCGCACTTTGGCCTTCAGCAAAAGCCAGGTCAAGCACATTTTTCCCTTATGAAAGTCAAATGATAGGAGATTTGAATGGAGAAAATTCCAAGAAAGGGGATTTATGGAGTCTACTCACTTCACCTCACCACTGGGACAAGAGCACTCCCAGCAGAAGCTGCAGACACCCAATCAACAAAACATCCCTATCCTGCAATCTGCTGCAAGGTCCATCCCATGGGAGCACCAGACTGGTGTTCACACCGTAACATTCACCAGGTGTCCACATTCCAGAGAGCACTGACCATCTGGAATTCTCCAAATGTGAAAACTCTGCATGGTGTGTCCCACCACATGCCTGGCCACGTACCTAACACAACAGCTAGCTCTTAATGCATCTCTCATGATGACACAAAGAAGGACACAGCAGCACCTGCTAAGTGACTGCAGTGGGCTGCTCACTGCCATAGGAACAGACAGCTCTCCTACTACAGCTGGAGCTTGAGATACAGGGCTGCAGATCAGCGACACGTTACACAGCCTGTTTGTTCATGACTGAATGCATTGTTAAAAGGCTCAGACACATCATCAAATGGTGGCCAGATACTAGTGATCCATCTCATCCTAACTCAACAAAGTTGTTGCCAGTAGTCAAAAGCAAACAAGGATTATCTGGAATTCTGTGTGTGCCCTGCACACCTCAATTTATGTTAAAGGAGAATGGTGCAATACTGGATTGGCTGAGATTTAAATTAAGACAATATTAAGATAAAAGTTACAAGCTTGAGTTGGAGGAAAATGGGGAAGCAGGCCTCTTCCTGAACAGAGAGACAGTATTAGATGCCATAACTAACCAGCACAATCTTGAATCTTGTTAACTATTTTAAGTCACAGGCCACAACCCCAGCAAGGCCACCTTCTTCAGCCGACTACACCGATTCACAGTACCTACAGGATCTAGGAACTAGGAGATCTAAGTTATCAATGAACTCCTTGTGCCCCCTGAGCTCTAAAACCATTACCTCTGGCTTGACAGGAGTGAAATTTACCCATCTTCTTCCCCCATCAGGAAACTTGGATGAATGGCAACTGCTGCTAAATCCGATCCATCAATCTCTAGCAAAGAGATTATTCCTGGGGAAGACATTATAGTCTGGAAATGCTGCAAGCTAGAGATGCCTGCTCAAGTCTGGAGCCAAGGGCTCAGAAGTCTCCCAGGACCCAAGCAGGCACCTTCCCCATGGGAAACAGAAGTGCCACAGAGACACAAGTAACTGTGAACTGCACGGCCACTCCCAAGGCTCATCAGGATGCTCCTCACCTGTTTGCTTAGCCTGAAAGTAATGACCAAGCCTGCTAGTGCTTCAAAGTAGATCAAGTTTGAGAAATGCCATCAAACATGTGGGAACTGCAAGCAGACCTACCCTGCTAGGTATCCCTGTAGCTCACCACAGCCACAGAAGAGGCTCAGGTTCATGTACTGGCTCACTAAGAGCCACTGGTGCATCAACATAATCCCAGGAAAAAGCTTTTGTCAGGAGAGAGTTGTACAATAACAAAACTTCCTATGTTTCACATATGGTCTTCAAATACTCAAGCAACAAAATCCTTGACCTAAGCATCTCACAGCTTAAAAAGAGTATCTGACACAGAAGCCAATCTCCAACTGGAAAATGTTCTCAAAGAAACCAGAGATCTGAGAACTATCTTGACTCAGCACAGTATATTTTATGATATTAGGAATAGCTCAGCATTACACAAACCAGAAAATGCAGTTCCCCCAAACTCTTAGGGGCTTATCCACATGGACTGTCTGAAAATCAAACACAGAGTATATAATTAAGGAAAGTGAAATGCTCTTCACCATCACCCCCCTCCCCCTCAATGGATCCCAAGCCTTGCCTGCTAACTCCTAAGATACTTTAAATCTAAGAGGGTGAGGGATAAAAAAGAAAAAAAAAGGCAAAAAAGGAGAAGTAACAAAGGCATAGCAACACATCTGAATACCTACTGACATGTTCATGGATCTATCGGAATTAGGACAGATTGTTGCTACCTGCTTTACACTACACCAAGAAAAAGAGTGAGAAAGGACTGAGAAGAAAGTGGGTTTATCCCGAGTTTCAAAAGAAATCTTTCCTCCTTTCTCCACAGCTTCTCCCTTTGGGGAGAACATGATCATTAATGAAAAAGCTGCTCAGATACCTAATTGATAATGAATTTCAAAAGAAAAACCTTGAGCTTCATAGGTTAACTCTCTCATGAAATAGAATTGCTCTTTAAAGCAAAGCTTGGCATAAGGGATACTAATTCCTAATATTATCCATATAACCAGAAGTTATTTTCGCTTGCAGGTTGATATAGCTCGGACATGTTTACAAACACAGCCGTGAAATGGAAGTTGAAAAACCACTCATATTTCCAAATGTGTATTCCTGGGTTCTTTCAGACTATTCTCAACTCCTGGGCCCAGTCTCTTTGCTCTGCCAAATTTCCCCAAGCCAGCCTATGGAGCTGCTCCCAGAGATGCAGGACTCTTGCAGTTGACACTGCACAAGTCTGCCTGTACACTGGGCATAACAGAGCCACAGAATCAAGCCATTCCCTTAGGTGTTGGACTTGATGATCCTTGTGGGTCCCTCCCAGCCCAGAATGCTCAGGGCAAAGTTTGACAGAACCACGAAGATACAAAGAGAAAAACATTGGAAAGGGCTCAGATTTTACTTCCATAAGCTCAGCGCCTGGAAGGGAAATTTTCAAGCCTCCTATTTAATATGCAAGATGAAAAATATATATAGTAAAAACCTTCATAAATGTGTTATCTTATATATATATATACACACACAAACATATAACCCTGAACAAACAAGAGACCACAAAAGAAGGAAATGTAAGCTTTCTGTGAAATCTTTCATACTCCTACTTTATACTTCACAAGATGCATTTTCTTGTTAAATTTTCCTTCTTATTTGCAACAGCAACCTACATGTTATTAAAATATACATATATATATTCAGCATGGACACACATATACCCTTTTATAATTTTGAACCATTTCAAAATCTCACCTGGATTTATTTAACTACATACAGTCAGCGGAATGTTCCAAAATAAAAATTCTGCATTGACAACCTGCTATTTACTAATAAATAGAGTAAGTGTATGAACACAAAACTGCATTAGGAGAAAACATCCTTT
The DNA here is from genome assembly GCF_037042795.1 of Molothrus aeneus. Classification (NCBI taxonomy): domain Eukaryota; kingdom Metazoa; phylum Chordata; class Aves; order Passeriformes; family Icteridae; genus Molothrus; species Molothrus aeneus. Next base: position 18,789,456 of record NC_089647.1, on the reverse strand, counting down.
CCCTCAATAGGCACTCCCAGAAGTAGTGATGCAAACCTGACATTTCCTGACTCAGCAGACAGGCTCCCTGTCAGCGCTGTGTTTAAGGACAGAAAGAGTCCTGTTAGCTGCCAGTGCTATTCCCGAGCCCGAGCCAGCAGAACAACAAGCGGATAAACAGATCACAGCCCCAGCTCTGATCACCAAAGCTGCCCACCAGGTTTTGTCTGCAAGACCAGTTTCTGCGCATGTGACCCATTTCCCTTTCTCCCACACTGAGCCCAACAGGATAGCAGAGCTGCCAGACAAGGCAGAATCAGGCCTAAAATTAACTTTATCAATCACAGTAAAACCATAGGAAGAACCCAATTAACTCTGCTCCCCCAGGCTGAATTGTGCAGGACAAACAATGCACATTCCTACCATTCTTCCAGCTTTTGCATTCAGCAGCTTTGTCACAGAAACCCTATAACCAGCCCGCAGCCAAACCTGGTTGTTGGTTTTTTTTTTAAACACCATTTTTGCCAGGAATTCCTGAACATTCTCTTCCACCTCCCACCAGTATACTTCTGTAGTTACTACTAGCCACCTTCAAGCCACATTTCTAGTTTTGCAGAAGCATTTTGGTGGAATGGACAGACAGGTGTCCAAAACCACTGCAGCATTCCTATGTCTGGAACTTTAACCACAGCATTTAATAGCCTAAAGTAACTGTGATTCCAGGTGGTTATTGCTTGGGAGTACAATATATCTTTCAAGGTCTTCCATGTTCATCTCAATGGGACTCTTATCTTGATCTGATTTTCTTTTAATGACAAAAATAAATTGGAAATTAATACACTCTCATAACAGAAAGAAAAAAAACAACACTATAAATCTTCTCCATTGTTTTGTTTTAAAATAATCTTACAGATTTCAGTATTAAAAAATTAAAGCTCTTTTACAAAAGACTGGGAAACAGTACAGTGAAGAGAAAAATGATGACTATTAATTCATCTTAATCCGACAGAACACTATTAGATACTGAATGATGATGCATGAGGAGAAGGAAAGAAACATAAAAAATGTTAAAATTTCTCTGAACAAAATATTGAAGCAAAAAGCAAACAACATCCAGAACACCAAATCAGAAAGCCCCCACTCCAAAAACCGCAGCACAGCAAAATACTCAACATTAAAATACATTTTTTCTGAATTGCCCTGTCAGCTTTTAAAATCAACTAGAATGGCTACATCTATTTTCACACCTTGTGATTAACCAAATTATAAAAGGTAATCTAAATAATGGGCACGGGGTATTAAAAATATCTATGTTTATAAAACATCTATATCCAGCCACCTTCCATTTAGCATTAATAAATTATTTTACCCCCAAATATGCTGTTCCAGTATCAGTCAAAAGCTTTGCAGTCTCTTCTTTAATGGTGTACAAAAATAAAATCTCAGAACTATTTTTCTAAGAAGTTATCTTCAACTTTTATTGGATTGACTCCCAACAGAAGTCCTAAAGTAGAAAAAAATGTGAAAAACCTACACCCTAGGCACTTGAGAATCTGGAAAAGCACAGAAATGTGTACAAATATAAGGCAGAAAAAAATATTTTACTAGTTAGTGCAGATAAGACTTGTTTTAAAGAAGTTCTACACTTATCCAAATTATTGTGTGCATTTTAGAAGACTTTATGCATACCCTCTATCAGGCTTTCCATTAAAGCCATCCACACTGAGAGCAGCAGGATTAACCCGTACAGAAAGGTTACAATCAACGTAAATGACAAGAAAAGAAAACAATTCTTCCCCAAATGTACCTGGTACATTTGTATCCATATACATTTTCAGTGTCTCAGCTCTGGCAGAGTCAATAGTCATATTAAAAAACACCACCTGAGTGAGATTTCTCTTTCAAACTAATTGGAAGGAACAAAGGGACTCTCACAGTAAGGCTGCATTTTTCACAACCCCTGCTCCAGTCCAATTTTGTTTCAAAATGGGAAGCACTGCATTTAAATTCAAGAAATTAAAGATATACTAGGTATGATTGCAAGTCCACAAAGATGTATTTGAAACTAGACTTACAAGAGCTGGTTTCAGGTAAAAATAATCCTAGCTGGTTTGGTTGCTTTATCTCAGGAATACATCATTAAAAGTATACTATGGTACCAAGTTTTACAAATAGATTACATAAACTTGCTATAAATGTGTAGATTTGTGATGCTTTTGGATATTTGATAATTTTGATCAGAGTGTGCCTTCAGTACATTTACATTCCTATCCTTCTTCTTCAGATTCATGGAAATTATGTAGAAGAGGCAAAAGCAAGGTAGCTCTCATATAAATTTGGGTGCAACAACAAGGAAGTGTGCTAGGATGGGAGCTTCATCCTTCTGTGGATCAGGTGGCAGTTTGCTGGCAAGAAGACAGGTAGCCCATATGCCTACATAGGACCTCATGGCTTTCCCAAAAGCTATTAACTACCCTGTGAAGAGTCACAATAATGCAGTATACAAGAAGCATTAGGTGTCAGGTAGGGATTACTATTCCCCAGTGCCAAGTCATATATTTGTTTCTGTACTATACAGCAGAAAGCAGCTTTAAATTCACTGTAGAAACAGCTGTTTATGATGTAAAAAATTCATCGCTTAGGTACTCAAAATTAGTTGCACCATAACAGTAAGTGACCAATTACAAACCACTTGAAAACAAATCAAACTTACAAAGGGTGAAAAACAGCCTTGTTTTTTTTTATGAAGTGCTGATGTCTTAGGTGCCTACTTGCTTTGTGCAATCACTTAGAGGTGCAAGTATTTATATTAATATGTGGTAACTGAAAGCATCTGTAAGAGTATGTAAGTACTTTCTCCCCACCTCATAAAAGGCATTTACAGATGCCACAGAGCTGTTTTTTAAACAACATTATTACCGGGAATGCTGACAGAAAACCAAAGCCACCTGAAACGGCTGAAGCACAGCATTGCTTCCCCCTCCATCAAGAAGACACAGACCAACTCAACCATTATCATCCATCAGCCCTGCATCTATTCCTCAGTGTGAGTTCCAACACCACGAGCATCCCAAGTGTATTAAAGAAAACAGAATAATCATGACTGCCTTGGGAGATTGATGCAGTAGCTGGTCATGACCCTGGCCAATGACTTCAGTCATTACTGCTTCTTTATTAAGAGTTTCAAAAAAGTTACTTTTACTCTAAAATAGAGTCAAGCTACTTAGGAATTGATACTGTTTCCTAAAATCTGTCCTTCAGTACTTGTGAGCATGTAAGAAGGACTGGAGTACCTGTGATGTCTTCATGGGGTGGCAAATATGCCAGTGGAGCCCCAGAAGATGCCCATCCTTCTGGAGCAATATCTGGACAGTAGTCAGACCACCAGGATGGGCACCTGATAGCCAAGGAAAGGAAAGTGAATGCCACCCTCCCCAGCAGTGCATTTACACCCTGCCTCCCCACTTCCTGTTATCACCAACTCGTGAGCATTAATATTTGGGCTCCATTTCAAATACACAAGTCAGCCCTGAGGTCAACAGAAGGAAGTTCTGGTGGAGAAGCTATGCCTACATGTAAATATTCTCAAGATCAAGACTTAAGAGCTGTGGCCTCTGACCTCCCACTTGCTGCAGCACTCCTGCAGACCTTGTGAAATTTTCATGACTGGGATGCACATGGAAGTCCCTTGTCATACAAGCTGACTTTTTTATAGAATCTGACTTTCAGCAAAAGGTGCAAGCCAAAAATAGTAAGTATTATTAGTAGCAATATTATAAAAAGGATAAAGACCATAGGATGAAGAACAGATTAATTTTGTCTTGAAAAAAAAATCTGGAAAGCAACCTTTTTTTCCCCTGACACAGCCTCTGATTAAGGGTAGAAAGTAAGGGAAAACTGGCTGTAAAAATCCTGATTTCATAGAGGTTGCTCCAGAGGAGTAGAGTCAGAGGGGAACACAGCACACTCTTAAATATCACATCTTGGTGTGCAGCCAGAAGATAGATATGCAGAAGCCAAAACATAGCATGCTAGGAGTTGCCTAAAGGCAGCTCTAACAGGGATGAGTTTCAAAGTGCTTCCAAAGTGCTTTTCCTTTAGGAGAAACTACCTTTGCTCTATGGGCCAATCACAGGTAGCAAACCACACAGCTGGGCAAGCTGTTATCCCTGCAGCCCAAATGGAAATTGATTAACTTTTCTTTAGGGGTGCTCACTGAAGAATACAAGCCTGCACGTTAAGACCAGGCAGGGCTGCGAAGGCTCTTTGGTGGTTTTTGTAGTGAAGAACGGCATTTCTGTCCTAACATGAGGTGGTAATACCCAAATCCTTTTCCTAAAGCACATGTGTTCCGAGCACATTGCATGTTAACGTGCTTGTATCATCTCATAATTAACTGTAATTAATATACAATCATTTCCAGACTTAAATGTAGTTAACCATTAACTTGTATTTGTAGACTGTATTTGCTGAACAGCATGATATTTTCCTTCATTCCTCAATGCTATGTAATCATGGAGTTACAGACCTTATCAGAATGCTCAACTAAAACAGCTTTTGTGGGGGTGGAAAGAAAAGCCACAAATATCTTGTTATTATTTAAACTTTTAAAAATAAAAACGACAGTTTTAAATAAAATTTTACCAGGAAATGAAATAATTCAATATGGGACTACTTACTTACTCCAAACCCCAGTTTCAGTCCTTGTGCCTACACCTGCATAGGAAAAAGTGACATCAAGGCAACTCTTCAAGTTTCCACCTGGATTTCCTTACTATGCCTGATCTGTGTACGTACATGCCTATTAAACAAAATAAGAGCATACTTTGAGTCTCCAACTTAGCATAAATGTAATTAAGTTGGTTCTTACGTAATAGAAACGTATTGTTATCGTATTTTAAAGCCTTTGCAGTAATATTCAGTTGTGAAAAAAGGAAAATACAACAATAATACAATGTAAAGAACACTATTTAGTATTTTTACCCATTCTAGCAGTGCAGATAGTCAACAGCAGAACATCAAGGATGATTGGAAAACCATTGTATTGACAAAATTATGCATATTCAATTGCTGGCTGTTTGGGCGGATTTTTGGGGGGGGAAGGGTTGGTTTTCTGGTGCTAGGCTCTTTTTAGGTTTGGGTTAGGGTCTAATAAAAAATTTGTAATTAAGAGCACCTAACAGGTTTCTACAATCACATCTATAGATGTTGCTCTGTAGTCTATCCCAAAGTGAAGTGCTACAGATCTCTATCAAAGTAAGTGCCTGATGCAGAAATATACCACAAGATAAATAGAGATAGCCCATCAATCACCTAGATGGGAGAGCTATTAAAAACAAATAAATATCTAGCACTGCATTAGATGTCTGGTTTCCTGCTTCTTTACAACTGAGAGGGAAAAACAGTAACACTTCCAAAATCCAGAATAAGTTTCAACTATTTACCATCTGCATCCCACTTTCAGATGGGATCTGCCCATCTCAGGCTGTGAAACCTCTGACACAGATAGTCCATCTCTATGGAGACTTGATCTACAACTTTCATCTGCCCAAGAAGGGCTTGGCCAGTGTGAGGTGTTACTTTTATGTCTCTGATACCACCTCATGTAGAGTTTCTGCCACAACTCAGTTAGGGAATCAAGCCTTATTAAATTAATACAAATTCTTTATCCCCTCCTTAATTCACATGCAAAAAATTATGTGGTATCTTATCCAGTGTGATACATTGGCACAAGCCATAAATTACCTGGAAATACAAGGCTGGAAAGGAGACAGACTCAGATTATGACTGACTTCTCAGGAGTCCAAATAAACCAGTGAAATTAGCACTGGTATCATCCTAAAATGAGGTATTAGTACTAATAGCTGCAATTTAAGCATTTCAGCAGTCTTTTTCCATAGGTTTCCCACTGTGAGCTAGGAAGGGTAAAGAAGATGGCAGGAGTTTGGTCACCATGGCTGGGGAGAATACTTGTGCACCGTCGGGTGCCCTACGCAGCTGGTACACAATGCACTGGAACAGGCTTTGACGCCAAATCCAATTCTCAGCAGTACAAAAAGCATTCTCCTCAAAGCAGCTTTGGGAGGATGAGGAAATCTAATCCTAGAGGGAACCCTGGTGCCCATGTACAATAGAAATCCCACCCACAACAAAACAATTTTCTGGATGTACATCAAAGAATATACCCTCTTCAGAGTGAACACTAAATAAACTCAAATCACAACTGAGTCAATATTGACACTAGAAAATGAAACCTGACTTCTAAAACTGATGCTGGGAAAGACTCCAGGTGACAGAAACTTCATGAGAGCACTAGTGCAATGTTCCCTGTGCTTCACATGATGGTAATACAGGTATAAAACTTTGCAAAATACAATGTTAGGGTATGAAGATATCCCGAGGTTTTGCAGGACAAATTGAAAGTTTTAGGAGGTCTTGTTTTAAGACTCATTCATTTTAGAGTTATGTAATTCAATGCATGAATGAAAAAGACAAAATTTCTGCAAACAGTCCTCAACAGTATTTCAAGTTCCCAGTTAAATCTTGCTTCATAATCAAATGCTTGTATTTGAGGAGAAAATAGGAACAGGTAAGAAATATATGAAGCTTTCCTTCTTAACCCTAAATGTAGTTAGTTGCTTAATTAGAACTGCTACACAACTTGGCTTCAAACAAAATTCTGTTCTTTTAGAAGTTTCTCAGACGCTGAAAGAGTTTGTTTTGAGTTTAGGTTTTCTTTTTTTTTTTCTTCCCTTCCCTAAATAAACACAGTGCAATGCTCATTATCTGTGATGGTCTCAGTCCAGAGAATGGTCTCAGCCTGACCATTCTCAGGACTCCCTTCCTGGAGTCTTTCTACAACAAGACATAACATTACAAAGCATATTGCCTATTAACCATTCTGAACACTGACTATGCTAAGGGCTGGGACAAAAAAATATCAAAGGGACTGGCTATTCCATCACCAGATCACAGTCAGTGCATAGGGCAGGCAGGCAAGCACACTAACAGTCTTCAGGGAAACATCAGTGCCTTGCTCAGCGTTTTCCCTGATGCTTGACTGAGCTCAGCCACTTCAGGGAGGAAGCTGAACATAAAATATGCCACCATCCCTTGTGCTCCCAACTGCTGCAGCAGCCCAGCTAATTCCTGAGATGCCTTATGTGCTCAGAACTGATAACCTGTACATCCCAGCATGTCACTTGGGGTCCGGAGAACGAGAAGAGGGACAAGGCAGAGGCTGGGGGAGATAGGACCCATACACATGCACACACATGAATGTCTCTCCCTTTACACAGCACTAAATAAAATTAAGCCGCTCGTGTCATTTCCACTGCCAGCTTAGCTCAAGCATGGTAAATTTCCAATTCAGCTCATTCACCTCACTTTGATCCATGCTACACATGCTGCCTTCTATTCATATCTGCAACCATCACTGACAGCAGCAGAAAAAGCATAAATCCAACAATAAAACACTTTTCAGAGTGAATCTAGTGGGAAATACAGGATTAGGTATTTTTTTCCTTTAATTTTTTTATTTACATTTTATTAGCCTGATCTTAACATGGTGCATGCAGCACAGTTTTATTTCTCTTGCAGCACATAAGAGATCAGTGCACTAAACACACCCAAACCAAGTAAGCTTAAATAGATGGCCATTAGCTTTGCTCCTGACCTTGCCCCTAAATCTTCCTCCTTGGCCTTTCAATTAAACTACACAAGGCATCTCCTTAGAACAACAGCTTTTAAGTAAACAGATAAAAACATGGAAATCTCAGAAAGCAAGTTAAACAGAACACTTAGCGTAACAAAATAATGACACAGCAACAAGACAGATGGAAATTATTTAAGCAAATGCCAAAACCCAGTTTCTTTTTTCAATATTTCTCCTCTTCAATTCTGTCAAAGTTTATTTACAAATGATTAGTGTAAATTACAGGTTATGCTGTTTCCCTTTAGACCAGTACAAAATTTACAAAAGCTTTTAAACACAATCTCAAAAACAGGGTCTTGGGGCAGAAAACAAGGTAGGGAGGAAAGGAAGAATGCCTGTGTGTATGTGTCAAGGTATGCATATTTGGAAAGCAAGAGACAAGGGATGTTTGCATATATTCATACAAAGAACTGTATTACATACATATCCTACAAGCATAAATAGAAAGAAACTGAAAATCTCATCCAACGGCTGCTTTTATATCATGTCTTTTTGAAACATCCAACTCCAATATGCCACTGGGTAAACATAACCCTCAAAAGAAACATGGTTTGGGTCAAGAAAATTCTACTCCTGCTTTGCAAAGACTCAATCCAGAATTGCATTTTTGGAAGCTAATTCAGAAGAAGTTTTGGACTTACCAACAGGTCTTCTGCATTTAAGAGAGAAAAAACTTTAGCTGAAGAAAACTTCCGAACATGACACTCTTACTGTGCATTAAGTTTAAAAACAAAATTAGCTTACCACAAACACTGAAGCACTCAGACTTCACAGCTTCAAAGAATACTATAATACCTTCACAGATTAAGCCCTAGATGAGGACCAAGTCTTATTGCTATGAGATTCTTGGCTTAAAAAAACAGCTTTGAATTTTAAAAAATCAGCCAGGAGCACTATTGTTTTAGTCAGCACATACTTTGCACCAGGAACTGGTCACATTTGATGGCAACTAGTGATTCATTATTACATCTCAGAAATAAAAACAGGTGTGAGGAAACACACAGAGAAACATCAGAACCACCTCACCCCCTAATTACCTTGATAAAGGGACTATACACTTACTACAGACACTGGCAGATAGATGTTTATGCAACTCTCTCTAAATGACAGGAAGATTAAATAATCCTGAGCATCATAAGGTGAGTGGACCCTCTACATATGCAACAAAATTTGTAGCGAGTTTGTGGGAATTCTGTCTAGGCCTTAACTGCAGTAGAGTCTATTTACATTTTTCCCAGCCTAACAGGATTTGTCTTGCCCATCTACAAGATGCAAAGAAGTGGCAAAGACAACATTATGTTGCTGCTGGTTTGCGTAGAGTGTTCAGCGAGTTTTCTTTCCATGAAAGCTTGCAAAGTAAGAGCCAGAGCTCCTCACAAACCCAGGTGTCACTTCCAGTCTAGTCAACAAGTAATACCCCTTGTAAAATTATCTTCTTCACATGTTTACTGCCTCAGTGAATCCAGCCTGACCTTATGGAATTTAGGACCCTTGTTTTGAAAATGCAAACTTAATTAACAAACATGCCAAATTAGTGATCGTAGAGTTTTATTACCCTGAACTACTTCAACTCAAACTAAAAACCACATTAACAGTTCCAGTTGGGAGATACATAACCCGTTAATTTTGATGCAACTCTCTCAGACAGGACCCAGAAGAGCCCCTCCTTCCTGCACCAGCTCTTCAGACTTCTTTTCAGCTCTGAGTTTATCCACCAGCAGGCTGAAGGAGTCATCTAGTGGCCACAAACAATTCCTGCAGCCTCACCAGCTTCTGTAGTCCAGCTGCCAGGGCAAGACAAGGTTTTTTACTACTTAAAGCACACAAGCACAGACAAGAGACCACTGCAGGTCCAGTATCTGAACCATGGCATGGTCCTTGCAGCCTTGCTCATGATGTTCCCTGTTGATGTTCCTTAGAGCGCTCTAGATGCTAGTTTCCCACCTCCAGCCCATGTCAGGGCCAAAACCAAGTTCTCTCCTTATGCTTGGGAGGAGAATGGCTGTATTATTTCTAATCCTTGTGCAGCTGCCCGTTCCTCTTCAGGGGTGGGCAAACCTTTTCTGAGTAAAGTTGCTACCCCTGGGAAACACTAGTTCAGGTGACATGGATTAAACTGCTAAGCAGCAGCAGGGCAAGCCAAAGGATCTTCCTTGGCCCACATCCCTCCCCTGCCAGAAACCCACTGTGTAGGCTTGGACAAAGCACATGGGTACTTAGCTAGGGTCTCTCAGCCATAGGAAAACCAGTTATCTAGTAACATGCAAAATAAAGAACCATAATAGATTAAAGAGGTATCTGAAGTATGAGTTAAAGTAACACTTGGATAAACAGTATTAACATCTATAAAAATCTTACTAAGCTTCATAAATATTTGTAATGTGCTATCAGTTCTCTGTACAACCCCTCCAGCCAGGTACGCTACAGAAATTTAAGAGTAGAATTTTTTATGAAAACATCAAATATTCATTCTTCAAATGAATGGCCATTTCAACTACGTAAGAAAGTGAAAAACTGGCACTGATTTTTCATAACAACACCTTGGTTTCAAAACAAACTCAGATCCATTTCTTTTACTCTGTGTTAATCTGCGTTACCTGTTGAATGACTGAATTGCAGACACCTAAACACACCTTAGGCAGAATTGTCTTATGCTTTTTTTTGTTCCTGGAAATCTTTTTTGCTGCCACACTAATGCCAGACCTCTGGAAGAACATGTTGCTACTCTTCCTTCACAGACAACGAGCTGCTATTTGCATACTGTCTCTTGGGATGTTTGCACTGTTGATCAGAGGTGAATCTGATACAGTGAGCATCAAGTGCTAATCATCACACACAACTTTCACACCATTTTATAATATGCCCCTTACACCCTGCCATGCGGTTTAACATCCTATAACTTAATCCCAGCAGCAGCAGCTTCCCCTCCCCACCCCCAAAAAAGGAACCACAGATTCTCCAAACCTTTCAAGGAAGCCAAAAGGCTTCCTTAAATTCATACTTAACCTTCCTGTGAGTCAGAGCTTCCACCTGCCTCAATCACCTCAGTCACAAAGGTGTCACCTAGCTTCTTCCATCAATCCTATGCAACAATCAGGTACAACAAGTGAAAAATGCTATAAAATATGAATTATCATTCTGGTATGGTTAAGGAGCCCCAAACTACTTCAATCCGCAGTTGAAGATGGAAAACAGTGGTACCACACTATACAAAGATGTGAAAGAAAAAAAATTATCCTTGCAAGCCTTAATGTCAGAATTAAAGAGAGAAGATTCCTTCAAAATGGTGAGGGCATGAGCAGCAGCTAAGTGATGATTAAAGCTCTGATCCCACCAGGCAAAACCTTCACCTTGCTTTACATGTCTAACAAGTGTTGGTCAGATTCACCCTATGTGGAGGACCTGCAGAAAGACGGACTCTAAATCATATTTATTTCTCCAAGATGGGGGACATCTTATCCTTTTAGGTCAGTAAATCACCAAGAGCTATTTCTTGCTACTCACTGCTCAGCAGTCCAGTCACAGAGGTAGCTGAAAGTGAGAAAACAGTTCTGCAGCACTCAGAGGTTTGTACAGACACTACCCAGATTCATTTCTCTAGTTAAAGAGGCCTAAATTGTATTATCAACAAAAGTAATATCAATATTTTTTAGCCTTAATTAGCCAGAATCATATGACAGATAAGGCCACTTTTAAGACATTGACTTTAATTGGATTTTTACTTAGACACAAATTTAATTCACTTCAAGTTTATTTCTTTATGTACTTTAAAAATAAGATACTCTTTGGTAACAACAGTGAAAGTGTGGGTTCACTACTGGTCTAACACAGCATGCCAAAAAATGTCACTGATGAAATCAGTCGCAGACAGTACCAGAGGTCTACTGATGTCTACTGTGTTAGGCCAAGTCTCATTGCCTTGTCTCATGTTTTCAGTAAACTGCAAGAGTGAATAGGGATCAGGAATAGCCACCAAAGCTCATTTTGTCCCGTTACCACAGCAAAGATGCACATACTTTTTCTATTACATACATATTCATACCTAAGTGTCTACAAGTGTAGGTATGTGTACACACTTTTTTGCAGGTACATGCAAGATAAAAGTGAACACCACACAGTAGGCCTGTACTGTGCAAAGGTGATGTGCAGAAAACAAAATTACTGGCAGACTTGGAAATGCAAGAAATTGCAAAATACCACAGCTACTCTTTAAGCCCCTCACTCTGTGCATTAACATTAAAATGGGAAGCTCCTTCTGAACCTTTTACTACTTCTTAATATTCGGATCAGCCAAAGCATGGTACTTTGTACAAAACTTTGTTAGTGCTGCAAATACAGACTTTGGCATACCTCCTTTTGATAAATGGTTTATGATATTGACCAGGCTTCTACCACCCCAAAAGACAGCCATAATATGCCTTTTCTAGAGGTCTTACCACACACAGACTACCTGGGAACTTTGGTGAGCTGGGTAGCTGCCTGCCCCCTTGCTCCCCACCAGGTTTGACAAAGGGAGCACATTATACTCCTTAATCATGTTCAAGAGATGGCACAATGTTCAAGAATTAATTTTTTCTAGGTATAAATCAAGGAGGCTGACCATCTTAAAACAAACACACTATTGACTGAAGCCTAAGCATCTCCACAGCCTCTATTTCCACCTTAATTACTCAGCAGAAATGTGTTAAAGAGTTATCAGTCAACTGAAGATGTCTTTCTCTAAGGACCTGCAGGACAAGCTGAAATACCTCTTAGAACTGCCAAGAGCAAAGGATTTATCTGCTTTTATGTGCATTTGTCAACTCATACTGCAGAAAATGTAGTCACAAGCAACAGTGTAAATTGATGAAATATTTAGAGTATATTCACTTCTTATGAAAGCTCACCCGGAAAGTACCTACTTTTCCTCTGCCTAACCACCACCTCAACACATTAATTTGGATTCCTTGTCTCACTAGAGGTCCACCAGAAAGCAGATGTCAGTACCTGCAGCAAACATCTCCAGGTGCAGCTTCAGAATTCACAGAGCAGGGACTCCAGTCAGACATTCAGTGAAAACTCAGCATCTAATTCAGAAAACCTCTACCAGAGTCTTATTCCTGTGATCATTTTGAATAAACCATGAGCCCCGCTACAGATGGGAAGGCCTCAGCCGTGTTGTTCGAATATACCATTGTTTTTTTGCAAATGGGGCCTGGCTAGCTGCCTGCCTTACTGGAGCCTTGAAGGGAGAAAGAAATACCTGAAATCTAGTAACACTTTGCTGTTCCTGACTAGCAAGAACCTGCTTCTTGAGTGAGTTGCACCAAATTCTGTCTACTGAGATTTTGTCCATGCAAAATGGGCCCATGTGGAATTTGCCTGCATTTTTACCCAAAAAACTTCCAGGTGTTTACACACCTGATTGCTACTTCCAAGTTACTCCATACATTAACAAGCATAAGTTACAAAAATAAAGTTATTTAGTTACATATGGAACAGTTACAGCTACATTAGTACAATTTTAAATTTAAAACACCCTTATATATTCTGTAGCTAGCAGGGAACAGGAAAACTCAAATTATTTTCATTTCTACAGACAGTTTAATTTTTAAATTAGTTTGAGAAAAATATTTTGTTTGAATATCTGCATAAAGCTATCCCTTTAATTTGAAAGTATTTTGACCTCCTGATATCATAAAAAGCACTTTACTGTGCAGTAGTGAGTTAACAGATAAAAAAGGGGTGGACACATTTTGAGTAACTTTCCCCTGCAGCAAATCCTCCTCCTCTTCAGGTGAAATGCACAGGTTTTTCTGGTAGCACCTTCTGTGGCTGCTTTTGAGAAAAGAAGCAATCTGTAGAGCATTACAAAAGCCATGCCCTTCCACACTCAAGTTTCACATCTAAAGAATCTCAGATGCTGCCATGGTTTCAATTCAGGCTAGCTGGCCATCAGGGAAGACTGTCCCAAAGCAGCACATGACCCCAGCTCCCTGCAAAGTCCCTCCACTGCTGTGCCCGTGCTTCCCAGCGAGGCTCTCCCAGCACCGTCCCGCACAGAAGTCCAAGGAGAAGGGTCCAAGCTGCTGCTGTTACACCACGTCCATGAGGAGGGTGGACACAGCACTGTGAGAAGGTGCTGCAGCAGGTGCAGTGCCTCTGAAAGTGCACAGAAGCTGTGTACTTACAGATGATGGCCCAGCTGCATCAATTCTAGAGTATTTAAAGTGCCTTGTATTGTGCCATAACTTGGCTACCAAAGAAAGCATTATTTTTGTGGTTTACTCTTCATACTCTTTACTCACAACAAAAAGTGAGAATCTTATTTTTCCCTCTGAAAGAAAGATATAACCAAACCAAGTAGCCAATTTTATAATTTTTTGTTGTGTTTGCATTTCTAGGTCATCGTTTCAGTGCTTTTGGCTTTATAAAAGCTGTGCAAGCTTGACAGGGATATTAAAGTAAGTTTTCTTTCTCATCCTAAAACTATCATTCCGCTTGTTACTTTCCGACAATTATAATTTTTGGTTTGTACAAAGTTTTCAATTAACAGTGTAATTTTTCAGCTTAAGGTACCCCAAAATACTACTTAAAAATCTGAACACTTAATATGCCACATTTTTCTAAGGCTTTCAGTTTACTTTCATAAGGCAAGGGAAGGAGCAGAGACAACATTTTCAACTGTAAACTCTACCATCTGAGCAATTTCCAAGCAAAGTAAACATTCATCCTTTTATCCCTTGTCAAAATCCACTATCATGGATTTCTGTACTTGCATGAAGTCTCCCAGAAAGTAACAAGACCCCAAACAAAATGCATGCGTACACATTAGCAAATCTCAGAACAGGAACTTTACCTTGGCATATAACATTCAACTTCCCTCGCCAAAACACAGCCCCAGTGAATGAATGCTGAATACCTGTTGTTGGTTTTGCCAGCACCCGACACATGACAAAAGCTTGAAAGCTACTAACAAAAACTTCCTGTATGCCACAAATAATGTCTGAGCAACTAATATCACCCTGCCACTTAAAAAACAAACAAAAAAATATCAGAATATCAGCCAGAGAAATGTACACTTTTTACAGGCCACTTGAGTATCTGCTCTCTTCAGGTAGTTCACCACAATTGAAAATCTCAAGAGTAACTGATGAAATTAACACATTACAGCATCAACTTCAGAAAGGATCACAGGAGAAAGATAAAACCAGCATCACAATTAAGACATGTTATCTTCAGCATCACTAACTAACTGATGCTATCTGCTCTGGAAACTATCCAGACTGCAAAATCATGTTTAGAAGATACATATAAGTCCCTAGTAGAAGAAATAGACAGTAGTGCTCTATTTCTGGAGATATATCCTCCTCCTCTTGCACTTTACTTAGCCTGCCCTTAAGGCTCTAGCTTGACAAGCAGCAAGCATAGGCCAGCTCTGAAACCAAACTGAGTCGTGTCCCCTGTCCTGCTTTTCTACTACACACTCTGGGACCCCTTTTTAGGGGGCAACAGAACTGTTCAGTTCTTAAGTCTGATTCACAATACATTAGCTGATCTACCAAGTAGTGGTCAGTTCTATCTTTAGGTAGAAAAAGTTAAGCTAATAAAAACCATTAATTTTAGCTATGACCATTCCTCCAGTCCAGTTCATTATACAACAAAAACACTAGCATGGCCCCAAGATGCAAGGACTGTTTCTTTCAGTAATAGTGCTGCCATTTAAATATGTTGACTTACTATTACTTCTGTAAAATATGTTTTATTCCACTTCTTTGTCAGGGAGCTGTAATTCAAATAATGTCTGTATCTTCTATCTATGATGAAGATGGTGGTCAATGTTACACATGCTGAAGGTGAAAAAAAAATACTCTGGGACCTATTCCCTTCACTCTTCATGCCTACAAATACAGAGCACTTATTAGTACCCTTGTGATCTCTCCAATGAGGAAGTACCTGGCTTGAAGACACAACTTCTTATCCCCCTTTGATGGATTCCAAAATACATTAACCAATTTCTACAAGCCAAGAGAAAACTAGGTTGCCGAAGTATGACAGAGAAGCAGCAAATGCTTTGACTCTAGCTGTCTGAAGCAGAAAAATCAGTTTTAAGAACCAAATGTAGAGCCACTGGTAGGAACCCTTAATTGATACAGGTCGGATTTTTTATAGCAGCCTCCTATCAATTATAACTGAGATGCTGAAAATAGGTACAAACTAAATAAAACAGCAAAAAGGTCCAATAGCTGTTGTGCTTGATGCTTCACATTATGCTGAGGTACTCAGTGCTACAGAGTTTCTTTACTGGCAGAATGCAAGTAAAAAGGCAATAACTTTGGCAAATAAGGGTTGATACTTGGACCCACAATGGAAATGGAAATCTACAGCATAAGCACATTTACCACACATTTCTTATTAAGACATTAGCATGTAGAATTATCTTCAGATTCAACACACTGAAACAAACGGGCTTGTGTTGTCTTTTTAATACCCTGATAAAATGTGCACAGCACATAAAATGTCTTTAGCTACTATTTTATCCCTCAGAGTAATGATGTAACACAGGGTTAATTTCTTGAGCACAAGTCTAAACCAAGTAGTAGATTTAGCAGCAATGAATTTAGAGATTGCAAAGAGGCAAAACCATGTGGTGCAGTATACCTAGCACATGAAAACAAATATAAAACATGCAAGGCCACACAAGACTAGAAATTTTATTATTACCTCTATACAATGCTCCTCCACCAATACTCAAGTGGAAGCCAGAGACTGGGCTATAAAAGTGATTTGTTGCTTTCATTTTGGCCTTACACCTTTACCCACAAAGCTGTTCAACTGCAAGCAGTAAGTGTGAGCCAGTAATACAACACCCTTATGACTTCTACTTGCTCTGAAACTTGAAGAATCACAGAAGCATACAATCACAGAACCATTGGGGCTGGAAGGGACCTTGAAGATCATCTGGCTCCAACCCCTCTGCCACAGGCAGGGATACCTTCTAGTTGAAGGTGTTCCTAAGAGCTCCATTCCACGTGCTCTTGAACACCTCCAGGGATAGGTTAACATCTCAGGGCAACCTGTGTCAGTGCCTCACCACCCTCACAGTGAAAAATTTCTTCCTAATATCTAGTCCAAACCTAACCTTCTTTAGCTTAAGGCCATGCTCCCTTGTTCTATCACTACATTCCCTTTTAAAAAGTCTCTCTCCAGCCTTCTTTAAAGACCCCTTAAAGTATAAGGCTGCTGGTAAGAAGCAGAGCAAACTTCCACCAAGGAAAAATGGCAAGTTAGTCATCATCAAGAATATTACCATAAATCAACCCCCAATTTCTGATTTACTGTACCTCTCTCATTTTTCACCACAATGCATCAAACTTTAAACACATGCTTCTCCAGAATGGCTTTCAGCAAGGCTACTGGAGAACTTCACTGTAAGATCTAATAAAGGGTTCCATGTCTTTCATTTTATAGGACAATCAATAAATTAAAACTTCTCAGAACAGAAAACAGCTACTCAAATCACACACCCTTGTCTTTGATTTGTTACTACTGTCCCCTGTCATCTGGGGAGCAGCTCAGACCTTGAGACAGTGCCCTGTAGCTGTGGTGGCATCATCCAGCATCAGGCTGGCCCACCACAGCTGCGTGTTTGAGTGGCTTCCCATGAGGAGTCCTCTGCGAAATCACTCAGAGCATCATGGCCAGAGCAAACAAAGTCGTCCCATTAATCTGTTAACAGGCAGTAGTAAAAAAAAACACAGCAAAAGCAGAATATGACAATACTAAGTACTTGTCTAACCTACCACCAGTTACAGATTAGCAATTTTAGAACTTATATTTGGGGGAATACAGAGAATGATGCTCATCTGTTTGAAAAGCTGAAATTTAATTAATGAACCTGTGATATTTACATTCTCCATTCTGTAAAGAAAAATATTTTTAAAAATCCAATGCAACAATGTAAGAAGATACCTTTCCATAGAAATTGTCCACCTGCTGCATCTGAGATCATTACAAACACTTTTCTCTAAACCAACCTGGCTTCCTTTCTGAAGGATGCTTGGCAACTGTAAAAAGTATTTTTTCTTTTTTGCTCTTTATAATTTTATTTCCATGTTATAACGTCACATCACTCCCTCAAATACATCACACTGTTCTAAATCCACAGTTATTACTAAACCACTGTAAGGTCTCTTCTCTTGCATTACTCAATCCATCCAGAAGTTCTGAAATAACGTAAGTGGGTTTTTAAAGTTGTTTAGAGTAAACTTTACCTTTATCATCTGTCCTTTATGGCTGTATTTGTGTCATACCTATTCATACTTTTCAATGACAAAAACCAGATACTTACAAACTATGAACTTTTATTGACTACAGATCTTTGCTACAGCAGAATACATCATTTCCTGAGTGTACTCCATTACAGCATTAGTAGGAGTAAAACCATCTAATTGGAGACGGTAACAACATAATTGCTCGTCTCTTGTTATTGACCCGGGCTAGGTTGTGACTTTTGGTTCCTCCTTCAACAACTGCCCGGACCCACGCGAGGTAGGAGCGGCACTCACCTCCTCTGCCGTCCCGCTCACAGAGCTGGCACAGCAGTGTTCGCGGCGCAGCGCTCTGCCATCCTGCCCACTGCCCTGGCGCTCGGCAACACAGCACGACCACCGCGACACACCGCTCCTCCAGCCCGGCGTTCGCCTGTCACAAACAGAGCCCGCAGCCACACTCAGACATTAACTCCAGCCCGATGAAAATAACTCTTTCGGGGGAGGAGTAACAGCGCTGTTCCGAGGGAAACGAAAAGCAGGAAGCTGATCTCACAGCGCGGGGAGCACGGACGGGGCGGAGCGGAGGCACGGAGCGAGGAAAAGTGGAGCAAAGACTCGCTGCTTATAGCTTGGCTTTGGCAGTATGACCAACCAGCACCGCATTACTGAAATACCAGCGCCGGGGCTGACACGGACGCCAGCACCCCCTCGCCAGGAGCGCAGGCCCGCGGCAGCCCCGCGCAGCGCACTCGCCGCACAGGTACCGGCCCTGCGCAAGCGGCCCCCACACGCCGCCCGCCCTGCTGCCCCACAGCCCCCGCCCCGCAGAGGCCCTGGATGCCTCCCTGCTCGCCCCGGGTGCTTCCCTGCTCGCCCCGGCCTGGGTGAGGGCTGCCGTGGGCGCCGAGCCCGCTATCACGCGTGAGCCGGTTTGAAAGGGCACGTCCTGCGGGACGGACTCAACGCTCCTGCTCTGCAACTGCGGGAACTCCTCCGGCGTGCTAAAAGCAACAGATTATGGCTTCTTCTGAAAGACTGAAGTGCCGCGTCTAGCGCGTAAATAACTTCTTCGATGAAGTTTAAAGAAAAAGGTAGGGATTCTTTAGGAAAACAGCTTCAAGAACTGAGAGGCTTTTCATTCTAAAACTCAAACTGACTCCAAGCAGGGCTTAACCTCGACAGCATCTCCCACCCTTTAAGAGCTTTCTCTACCTCCACGGGGCTCCCGTTCCCACGGGAAGGCAGCCCACGGAAGCTCGCTCCCTGCGGGAGCTGGCAACCCCGGGAAGGCTGGTGCTGCCGTCCTGGCCTGTGCCAGAGTCGGGCTGCTTCTGCTGCTTGCCTGACCCCCACATTCCTCAGCAGTAAGGCTGGTTTGGGTCATTAGGACAGCGTTACAAAATCCCCGCAGAAAACAGTGATATATAGCATTCTAAATAAACGTGAGCTTGGAAAACAAAAGCAAAAAAAACAACAAGGGAGGGTTAACTGACTACCGTGAGAGCCATCAGCAAATGTTTCAAAGTAATAATTAAAATTCGTAACAGGAAACAGCATGGCAGTGGATGTTTGTAACACTCGCACAGCTAGGATCTGACCTATACCTCTCAGCCAAAAGGAGACAATCCCCATGCATTTAGGGCTTTTCTAAATGAGGCTGTGGAGGTAAGCAGGGACACTGCATGGTTTTTATTTGTCTTGCCCTCTTTCAAGTCTTAATGTTTTGTCCCTTTAGCTCTATATGGCAAGATGCAGGGTGTTTTGGACTGGTAGGTACAGAGCAGATACAGGGCCAAAATGAAACAGTAAATCAGTTTAAGTGAAATTCTTACACTTGCAAAAATCACATCTGATGGGATTATATTATAATACATGATACTATATATTATATACAACATTATACTGACAGGAAAACAGAAAACAGAGGCAAGGTGGCCAACCAAGTTTATTTTTACCACTTCTTTCATGTATTTTCTCTAGTCTGCTCAGTATAGGAACCTGTAGCATGTCTAACTCCCATTTGGAAGATTCCATTCCAGATTATGAAACTCAACAACTTCTAAGAAAGTATTTAATGACTCCTTTTAAATTCACTGAGGCTTGTTCACTTTTTGACACTGTTTCAAAGTTACGTCCTATACTCAGTCTGTAGACAAATCCATACTGAGCTAGAAGCACAATCACACCTCTCTCCTGGCCTCTCTCCAAAGCCTGTGGCCTTCATTTCCAGGAGTGGACAGACAGGACCCGTGCCTTTGTCCCAAGGCTACCCAGATCACAGCCTGCCTGTGGTGACTGCAGTTACACTGAATCCTCAGGCTGTAAGCTGAAGGTCACTGATGCAGACATACATCCCCATCTCCAGGCTCCTCCGATGGAGCAGTCAGCTCCGACCGAGCGGAT
Organism: Molothrus aeneus; assembly: GCF_037042795.1. NCBI lineage: Eukaryota > Metazoa > Chordata > Aves > Passeriformes > Icteridae > Molothrus > Molothrus aeneus. Next base: position 18,769,107 of record NC_089647.1, on the reverse strand, counting down.
GCAAAGCCTCATTGGAGCGGGATCTTCAGGTGCTGCAGCAACATCACAACAGCCACAAGGAGACTAAAGGCAGCCTCAATCTCAGCATGCAGGCTAGGCTAGCCAGCAGATAAGCAGCAACAAACCACATCCTATCCACCTTAATATCAATGCCATTTCTGCACTAGTGTCCCTGTAGTTTGGCAGCTTTAACCCTTTTCAATCATAAACTGAGACACTAGTTCTACTCCCGTGAGTACTTAATGATTCTTTTTGGGGGAAACTATTAGCACTGGAGAGATATACAGCTGCTTCCTTACTAAGGAAATATACATCTTAAAGCCAGAACTGTATCAAAACTGCAAATGTGATTTACACACCCAGCAAAACAGATTTAATGAGCATTTAAGCCAAGAAACCACAAAACCTGCATGGAATATTGTTCTGCGGTGGTATTTGGACCAACAGGAGACAAGGTGAAAATACAGGTAAGAGCTCTTATTAGTAAACAAGAGAAACAGTAAAGATACTCCCAAAGTATCTGTATTTTCTGATACAATTATTGTTACATAAATACCTGGGTTTCTCTTCAAATCAAAACCAACAATTGTACCGCATTACTCACAGCACTGGGAGTCCAGAACACTTGAGATAAATGAGCTCACAAGCCCCACCACCAATCTCAGAGTTATTCTGTGTATTTCAGAGAAGCTGTTTCCTACCTGCTGTATAGAAGAGATGCTACAGCAATGAGCACTGCTTTCCCTCTGCTTCACAATTTGATGCTTAGTTTTGAAAGGGCACTTCTTAGTCCTCACCAACACTGGTCAGGTAAGTGTTGCTACAGTGTACAGTACAGCCTCCTTCCTCCCCTCTACTTTTTCACTTCAGGTACACAGGTACACCTGAAAGTAATTGACTAGATACAGACGAGCAGTCTCTGGCACTCCTGACATGACAAACACGGACAATTTATTTCAGCAACCTCAAAAGCAACAGAAGCATCTTTTTTTTCCCCCTAAAAGAAGTACTTCTAGTAGCAAATAAATATAATTGACCATTGTTATGAGGTTAACTAACAGATCACTTAAGGCATATCTTTAAAACCTAAGGTACATATTCAGTCTATCTTTACTTGGTAACAAAATAAAACTTTCTCACATCTTTTTAAGTAACCTGCTATTTATTTTGCACATGACTTTAAACTATTCTGAAAGACCCTCCTCTACCAGCCCACTTCAGTCTTTTATTATTAAAGGCACTTCATCCTTAAGATGACAGGTCATACAAAGAAAAAGCTGGAAAAACAGGCTAAAGTATTGCATTGTTTTCAGTACAAAAAGCTCCATTTCTTTAACCCTGCCTTTCTATGCAAGAAACTTCCTTGAGAAACAAGAGTAGCATCTGCTTGTACTTCGAGTAATTACTCTCTGCTCATTTGTCTCTTCTAAGTCTCCTTGACTGAGGTCAAGAAAAGAACAAGTACATTTTAAAATCAAAGTTTACCATTTCAGTATGATTTCACAGCCAGGACTCTTAAAAGTCATGTTATGCCACCATTGTTTCCAAAGCAAAACAGTTTGTGCTTAACAGTACCAAACACTTAGACTTCTGTCATTATCTTTGCTGACTAGTGTTATTACCCTGTCCAGAGGTCTCCCACTGCAGCACAGATACAGCAGTACATGAGAAGGTTTTAACACTGCACTCATTACTTCCTACAGGTCTGCCAAAGAAACTAAGAAGATGAGTCTGTTGGTAGGCTTACATTCATTGTTTCAGGCATCCATATATCTACAGGACAATGTTTTAATGTCTTTAAAGCAATTTTGGAAAAGATGAAAACCCACTAAATTGTGTCAGCTTTTTTCTTGCAGGGAGATCCAAATTTTTTTAAAGCTTGAAAATGGTCAAATGGAACCATCCTTTAGCTACTAGATAAAAATCTACCTCACAAGAAGGCATAAGAAAGGAAGAAGCAAGCACTAAATGTGTGGGTATGAACACACTTAGAAGTCCAAGCACCTTCAGTTAACTGCTTTAAAACTAACTTGATGCTTTGTATTGCTTAAATTACAGCTGTCAAAATAAATTTCTATGTGACGATTTCTCACCTCTCATTCCCTACATTAATGACAGGTGGAGATTAGGCACCAAACTGTGTCCAGATTTATTTAAAACAAGACGAGCCAGGGGTAGTTTGATCACACATTTATTCCATCAGTTTATCTATCTTGTCCTGAACTGACATGACAACTTCTCCTGGCTTGTTGCTTGGGTACCTATTGAGCATTAAAATCACTTACTAATGACCAGGATGGAGAAGATTTGGTCAAAGAAGATAGAAAAAGTAACACTGATTAATCTTGCCTGGGTGAAGGCTTTCCCCTGCTATATAGCAAGGAAATACTGCAGCTCACACCTGTGTTGTGAGCAGCAAACAACGAAAGTAATGAAACAAACATATATCTTGAGAGTATACTTAATACACTCCAACTTAACCTGGAAGTGACTATCAGTGAAGACATCCAAACAATTCTCCAATCAAATCTGCAATTTCAGTCTACTATTGTAAGCCCACCTCCAGTAAAATTCAGATCTGAACTGTGCTCACATACACATAGAGAATATTGCAGCAATACTAATAAAGTAGCATCTCCACTGAAGCTCCACATTTTATTCCAATTCCATGAAGAAATACAATTTTAATTACTAAATTTAAACAAAGAAACTATTCACCTCAAAAGAGATGCAATCTCCCAATCCAATGTTTATATAATACTGAAATACCACACAATTAACATAACACTAAACAGACACATTAATTGATAAAACATTCCAGAAAACAATTTGTGTATTCAGAAATAGCAGAATCACCATTTTTATGATTCCTGGATCTCAGCACTTCTAAGAAGTTGTATCCAGTATTTTCACATATGCACATGGACACAGTGGTGCTTTCTGAGCTATGCAGTATATTAACAGCACATTTCCATCATAGAAGCCACTGCCCTGTTACCTACTGCACGTACCCACATATCTCAAACGTCAGAAAAACTTCAGGTACAAACATCATATCTAAATAATGCACAAAATACCCAAGCCAAAAATCCTGCCAACAAGCAGCATGCTGTCTCTTCTTATCCCTCCCCCACACTGTTATCCTGAGAAGTTAAATCCCAGGTCTTCTCTGCTATAGGTGGAAGGTACTCAGATACTACATACAGTGTGGCAGAATAAAATCCTATTACTGTTGCCCCCTTTTTAGAATTATGAGAACAAGTTACTGACAAATTTACAGATGCAGAAGTTTACTTCTCACAATGTAAATTCACATATTACTTGCAGCAAAAAACCACCAACACATTACCAGTACCAAAATTTCTTAAAATTAGGAGGGTTTTGTCTAGTTTTGAATTTAAGAATAATGACAGCTGTTCTCCATGAGGTTAAAATGCAATCCCAAGTTTCAAAAAGAAACTTCCATTAGTATAATCTTCTCTATTTTCTAGTTCTATCAGAAACAATTTATTAGGACATACACTTCTGATTTCCAAAACAACCCAGTTTTCTTCTTAGATGTACTGCTGCAATATTTTCTAAACATATGCTTAAAAGAAGTATGCAAAGACTCAAAGAGCAGTTGAAAAGAAAACTATTTCACTCTGCTAATTTACATCAAGTTTTATAGTTCCTATCCTCCCTCCTAAATGGAAAACTAATTGTGGTAAAACATCAAGCCCAATTAGAAACAGCCACTACTCACAACTATTTATTTGAAATTTCCTTTAGAGTATGTATAATTGCTTTTACAGAATCCTCCAGTATTTGGGCCAAATCTTGTCATCTTTTCTGCAGAGGAAAAAAAGCCCCACACTCCCTCCACTTTCACATATCATTCATTAAGTACTTCACTGAATTCAAATCCTAATATATATAAAAATCAATCTTTCAAATTTAACTTACTTTAATGAAATGCTGAAAATCCCTTACAAAAGCTTGAGTTCTGCTTTCAGGATATATTTGCAATTTTCTTCAGGTTTCAATATTATCTTGCACATTAGAAAGGCCAAGTTGGGCATCCATTTGTATATTAAGACAGTGACCAAGTGCCATGTGAAACCTGAACACCAGAACTACAGCTCAGATTTTTGGAGCTTGATCCCACTGGTGTCACTTCTGTCAGAATTCTGAAGTTTAGCTTTGTTTGGGGATGTAATCTGTGACCTTTAGATTTCCTTTTACATTTAAGGCCCAACAACCCGACAGACCTCTGTAGGCACTGGAAAAAGTTGGAGAACAAAGTGGGCAAGATTCAGAAAACAGGGAAGTGACTTAAAGAAATATATTTTGTCTGCATCTGTGGACAGCTGGCAGCTGCGCCAGCCATGGCAGGAGATGAGATCAGTCTCTGTGGCAGCACTGAGTGAGAGGGAGCAAGCATGGAGGAGAGGTCAGGTCCCTGCAGGTGGGTTGCCATCCCATTCCTGGCATATTCAGGTTATATTTTCCTCCATAAACATGCTTGCTGGAAAAGTGAGCAGGGCAGCAAAAGCAGCAGGGAAATAATTTTCATTCAGTTTTACTTAAGAGCAAACCCTGCCTGACCTTTAGCTGTCCTTATGCTGCTTTAACCTACGGCTGCTCTCCCATCTCCACAGCCTCCCCTGCCACCCCTGCCCTCTGGCAGAAAGAGCCGACCCTGCCCCAGGGTGCCTGCAGGGGTACATCAGCACACAAGATGGTTTTGGAAACAGCTGGCCTGGCACAGCCATCCCTGGGAAACAGAGCTGCAGGAGGATGGTTGGCCCCAGCCAAGGCCACACAGCTGTGAGCAAGGACAGGGGACTCCTCTCTGGAAACATGAGGAAGAGGGGGTTATGCCAGCATGAATGCACCATATCAATGCACCATATGAATGCACCATATGAATACAGTAACCAACATGAAAATCCAGCAAAAAAAGAAAAATTTTCAACTATCCCTAGGAATTTCTGCTGCTTATTGTTTCTTATACCAGAGCAAAATATCTGCTGTAACATCCCTTGTGATGACGTCTGCTCTTGTCTAACAACCTGACACCGAAGCCAGATGTGAATCCGTGACTATTAAATGGTCTCCTCTAAAAGCTTCTCTATGTTTTGTCCGCATACCATCTAAAACTAAATGAGAAATTCTTCTCATTCAATTAAAAAAAAGGTGTTATTTTATCCTCTGGTCCATGGTTTTCTCCACAGTGTTTGTGTGGGACTCAGGGTTAAAAGAAGTTTTTACTACACAACACTTCAAGAAAATACAAAAATACAGATTACCAAAAGTAAAAATTTGTATTTTACTTCAAAAATGCAACTCCCCCCCTAAAAAAATTCCCCCAACCAATTTATTTTTCTACATTCTAGCTTCACTCACCAGAAGTTAATGAAGTATGCAAAGTGATATTGCGCATAGAAATACAACACATCTCTTCATCAAGAAAAATCATACAGGATGCTTGCACTGAAGTCTAAAATACATGTGTGGAACACCACAGAAGAGGGTGGGTCTCTTCCTGCCACTCCAGCATGGATGCAAGGAACACAGATTCCAATCTACATGTTAGATAGCTGCCCATATAAATACAATACAGTAACAGCATTAACATATACAAGCACAAGGTTTTTGGTTTTTTTTTTTGTTTTTAACTTTGACAGGAAGAAAAGGTTTAAGATAGGCTACTCTTTAGCAAAGGAGCTTTACAGACCCCAACCCAACATATGTCCTTGTTCTATGTGCAGAAAAGCCACTATACTTTTCAAGGTACAACATTGACAGTCATACACACTGTCCTATTCCTGCACTTGTCCAGCACTCCTTAAATTAAACACAGGTTCACAGTAAGAGCTTTTTATACAAAAAAATCATGCTGTCAAGTGCAGTTGCTGCAGAGACCCACTGATACTTTTCCACCACTGCACTTTGAACTGCAACAGAGCAGTACAATGGCCCATAGGAGACCAAAAAACTCCAAGATGCTGTTCTTAAACTCTAGAGAAGTCATCAGCTGCATCCCTGCATCTCTCAACTAGCTGATCACCATTGCTGCTCTTTGGGACCCTGGTACAGCCCAGGAAAAGGCAGGAGAACAAAAGCAACTGTTAGCTTTGGTGCTGAAAACACCTGAGCAAGGGTAAGTGTGCTCCTCTAGAAGCAAGAGACTGTAGTAACAAGTGATTTGGTGTACTTCAACATCTTCTCCAACATTTACATTTATATTAAAGTGATTCCAGTATTACAATTTCATCTTTTGCTTGGGTGAACATGTGACCTGTGAATTTAACAGCATCACTTGTAAACCAATGCACAAAGATTAACTCCTTATCAACAGATACCTATGCAAATCTCCAGCACACTAATTGTTCTATCATTTTTTTAATGTTACTTTTTCTACCAGAGAGTGGAGGGAGGGTTGGGGAGAATGTTAAACACAGCCCTGATACTAAATGGGTTGGTAAACACTAGGTACTTTAGAGAAACAGAGGTAACTTGGTCTCAGCGCTGAGGCCTTAGCGCTTACTTCTGTATTTCCCATACATTACCAAGGACTCCAGTTTTCAATAACAGCTTCTTTACAGAAGGGCAGAAAAACAGGGCAAAAATTCTACCCCAAGCACCAAAGGCAGTAAGCTCATCCTCCCCTGCTTCCCTCACTCCTATAAAACCCAAGAACAATCCCTCTAATAAGCAGATCTTACCCCCAACTAGTTTTCACTTTCAACAACAACATAACTTATTATCCAAATAAATACCCAGTTAATTGAATAATCATTTCCCAAGAGAAAGTACTGTTTTCAACATCCAGTGCTCTAAAAGAAATCCACAAACAGGATTTGCAACCTCCTAGCACCGGGATAGTTGCTACCAAAGCCTAACCAGATCTTGCCTCTTGAAGCAATGTCCAGGACATGTCCTTGTCTCATCAGCACCAATTGTCAGTGACTGGCCCCAGAGACTCAGTAGTTTGGTAGCTCCTAGAAACAGCAACCTGATTTAAACCAACAAATCAAGTACCAGGAACTCCAAGCGCAGCAGCACAGCCCCACTCCGCATGATCTAACCTCCCCTTCCTTACTCAATGCAAGTTCAACTAGCACATAACAGAGCTCCATGCTATCACTGCCAAACCACTGCCAAACCCCTACTGATACTTGTTCTGCCTTATTGAAAGAACCCTTGGGTGACCACAAAACCACGTAGAGACATACTCTTAAGATTTGACATGACGCTGGGTTTTATCAACATGTATTTTTAAATGCTACATTTGAGCAAGGTGTTCCCAAAAATTTCATAATGAAGACTCTCTCCACTTTTTCTTCATAAGACCCTGCATGCTGCACAGCCAACTCTCTAGACCTCAAATCAGACTTGGGAGGGATGCATAGAACTCTGGGCTTAGTTACTAAACAGGCAGTATATATTTGCCCATTTGTCTGGCTAGACTCTTTCTTGAGCTGGGCATTTACCAGAGGCAAGTGATACCCTGCATTCCCAAGCTGGTCACAGAGAACAGAGGGCACTCAGCACTTCAGCAGGGAATCTGGCAGATGGGGCAACTCCAATTGTCCCTGAATTAACCAAACTCAACAAACAGTTGAGGCATTTAAGACAGGATTTGGCAGATAAGGAGGGAAGACCCTGGGTTCCCTGGAAGAAGATACCTATGTTGGAGGGACACATGCCCTGTTCAGTCCTCTTCATCTCCCACCTGTTTCTCTAGTAATACTGCAATTAATTTGGAGTTATACAGCAATTGCCATCAATTGCCAAATTATTCAATAACCTTTACTAAGCCTCCCAGTTCAGTATAACAATTTTAAGTACACCACAAAGCAGGTATCTCTCATTATCATTTATTTGCCACTGCTGAGAAACGCCATCCCCCAGAACCACTGTTCTCTGGAAAGCTACTCCTCTGCCCAAAAAGACATATGACACTATACACTCCAGAGCCTTTTTCTGTATTGACTGTGTGGTTAAACTAAAATTAGTTGCTTGCACTACTCTTTCTAACCCTGGGTTAGAAAATCATTATCATGATCGCTGACTTTTTGTGCATAAAGAAATGTAAGAATCCAACTTTACCCTGCCACAGTAGTCTGAAGAGGCAGCAGTAGCAAACTCTGCAAGGCACATTAACATCCACGTTTGCAGCGTACTGGAACTACACCTAACACCGTTGAACACAGACACCACAGTAATACATGATCTTCCATCTTAAAGTCTGAAACTGATTTTTTCATCATATTTACATACAGGTATGTAGGGTTTTTTCCAAGTATTTCACATCAGTATAAGTGACCCACTGCTTCTGAGTTGCAATGGAAGTGAGGCATCTACCTCACTTGTGTGACTGAAAATTTCAAACAGAAGAAATGACAGATATAGCCAGGCTCGTTTCAATAAGGAACAATTACTTAATAATCTGCAGCTGAGAGTCCTGATCCTACTGGTACATTACTCTGTGAATCATGCACCTTTTCAACTGCATTGAACAACTTTCACTAGTACATCCATCAAATGCTGAATCCTTGGTAATTATTTACTTTCTAATCACTATTTGAAGATTTTTATGTAAAAACTAGGCTTTCTTTCAAATTAGAGGCAAATGAAAGGTGTAACAATTGAAAATCACAGAATTTTCACTTGAAACTATAAGTATCATCTGACTGCAGCCACTAAAATTACTCATGTTAGCTCTAAACCCAAAGGTTTTTCTAAATTTCAAGCATTCCTGCAAATAGGGTTATAAAAATAAATGTTCCTGAAGCTCACGTATTTTGGCAGGACAATGGTTTATGCTATGTCTTTGTGGCAGCTGCTGAGAATACTCATCTCTATCTCATCCCATCCCCCCTGTCACTAGTGAGGTGTAGGTATTTTACGGGACAACACACTAGTGCAATAGGTCTGTAAGTGAAAAACATTTAAAATCAATTGTGTAGCAAGTTCCTTTCATTAATACTATTTCATATCAGGCATGGAAGGATTTTCACTTCATTGACCTTATACGGCTACTACAGATATCCCCATAACACAGGTTTAGAAACTTTCTCTACAGCATAATGACAAGCAATTGACATGGAGTGGCATGGAATTTTAAATTTCTTATGAGAGTTGAATTATCTGTAGTAGTATCTGTCTGCTGATTAAGAAAGCTACCTAATTTTAGGTAGCTGTTTCACCTAGTCCTACTGAACTGCACTGTTTCTGTTGAATCTGTTGATTTGCATTTTTTCTGTTGAATGTTTCGTCTTAGTCCTACTGAATTGCACTGTCTGTCCACATAAGCAGCACTGTTCACATTCCCAAAAATAACCTGGTTAATGTACATATTTGTCCTCTCGCTCAAAAAAACCCCAAAAATGGACATCAGCTGATATAAAATAAAATCTCTAAACACAAATCACGAGATTCACAAGTCTCAAACCAACACTTTGTGGTCCACTCAATCAGAGATAACCACTTCATCTTACTACTGTTTCTTTCAGTGTTACTTCTGCCAACTAAAACCCTCCAGTCCATGGATTTCTAAGGCAGTACAAAGAGGTTTTTTAAAAACAAGACTTGGAACTCAAAGTGCAAGGTTAAGCAAGCATGGGGATATAACCACAGGTCTTAAATCATGCTTTTGAGGAGATATACTTGATTAACCCCCTTGCTCTTTTTGCTGTGCTTTACATCCTGATCACAGAATGTTTCAGGAAAGTGCTGGCCCATCAACAGGTATATGGAAATAAAAGCGAGAAAAGCAGAATAAGAATTCCAGCAGCCTAAATAAAGATTGGGGCACTGGGAAAAGAAAAACAAAATTTCAGCCTTACGTCCTATATACTAGCCAATACTGTCTCACTAGTTACAATAAGCTATTATTGCCAATAATCCCCTAACTCTAACACTTTTAGTGACATTTTGATTCTTCAGTTTCCAAAGTAAAATATCTCTGCAGCCTCACTGAAGCAGCAGAGAATTCTTTTGCTTCTGCAGTTCCTCAGCCCTTTGTCCCACCTCATGATCAGCCTTCCTACAGTGTCAATGTGAATGTGTAAGTTGGAGATGCTCACTGCCAATTTGTTAAACTGGGAATGTCAATTATCACCAAGTTCCTGAATGGATTCACCCATTCTCCATTTACAGTGACAATGCACGTTATAAGCAAATTACCACCACTTACTGAAAATAAAGTTCCTGTTTTGTTGACCAAGTAAGAATGCTTGAATTTTCTGTCTGGAAGTAAGATTCTTGAGGACAGAATCTTATTCATTTGTCAAAAATATTCACAAGTATAAGAAGCACAAAGGTGGAGTTTTGAAATGTTGGCCTAACCGGCTTATGATCTGAATGCATGCCACTAGCAAAACGAGTTTATTATCTTTCTTTTCCTTTAGGTCTATTATATGGTCTATTATAGAACAGTTAGCTCCTGCCACCTTGTGGGACTTCATGGGTTTCCCTGAAAGTTTGGATCATCAGTAAACTAGTGAGCTAAAACAAATAAATGTTTGGGAGTTACTTTTCTTGCGATTCACCCTGGTGAATGTTGAAATAAGAGAGAAATATTTATGTAGAGGGTATGCCATTTTGAATATTTCCGGTTCATTATCCCTAGCATTGTTTATATAGTTGAACTGCTGGATTTAGTAATCTTATAGAGGGTGTTTTAAATATTTAAATATCTGTCAAGAGTCCTAAGTTTTGGAAGCTGATGTGCACAAGTTTAAAATAACATTATGATCAAATACTTGTCACCACTAGCAAATTTCACATATTCAAAATAGATTCCACACAGAAATAATACAAATTTAGACCGAAAATCCTTGCATTCAGGTGCAATTTTGAAACCAAATAACAACCTCAGTCTTATGAAGAATTACATATATGCTTAACTTTTTATATGGTGATAACATGTCTAGTTCTCCCGAAAGACCCTATTCCATGTATTGACTTTTTAATTGCAATTTGGCTTCCTGTTTTACGTTTTTCCTCTCCTCGTCCAGCCACCTCTATCATACATGGCCAACTTAATGAATGAGTCAAGTTCTCCAAAGAAGAATAAGACAGTTGGAATAGAAAGACTTTTCCACCACAGTAACAAGAAGGTGAAGATGCATGGATCCTCATCCTCGCATCTCACATGTTGCCTTCTGCCCCTCTGACAGGCAATTTCTCACACCTACTTTGTGGAGATGCAAAAGACAACAGCAGCTGCAGTCACTGGGAAGGGATGAGTTTCTCTTTTTATTTAAGCCAAACCTCTGCTATCCCAAATAGCTAAACTGAAAGAGCACAGAGAATTGCAGATGATGTGACTCCATGAACCTAATCAACAACCTCAAAAAACCTGTTCCTGTCTGTTCTTGGAGTCAAGTGATTTGTTACAGATGAACAAGAATGTAAGACCAGTTGGGGAGCACTTCTTCCCCCCTACCATCCCACAACTGCTTTAGTGAATTTGGGAGATCTATCATGCTGCGTACTTGAGGCGAACTGTAGCAAACTTAGCTCCTTGGAACTTCCTTCTGCTAGAGAAAAACTGTCAACAGACTTGAAACAGGAACAGTTCTTCCTCATGTCAAAAGCAAATCATGTCTACTAAAGGCCTTCAGTAGTTCATAAATGGACTCAAGAACAGTAATTACAGATCCACAGCAAAAGGAAATGCAGCAAGAGTATCTTTTTTAACCCATAAACAGAACGAATTTTTGCTCAAGACTGAAACAATAACAAAATGTCAGGCTATAAATCAACTGGCACAGCATACCTGAAGAACATAAATTGTATGTTCTAAATAAAAAGTTTCAGAATCTCGCTAGCTTCCCTGGTAACTTCAGAAGTGAGGTTGTCTCTGACAGCCATCATATCCCCTCACACACAACCCCTTACTCTTATATATTTTTAAGGTCCTAGTAACAACATAATTAACTTACAAGGCAAAGCTCATAGGTGTTCACAACAATCTCTGACCACACCTCTGCTCCAACACTGAGAATCTTTCCCAGACTGAGGTATGTCAGTGTCTGTCTGGAAGGCACCAAAATGCTCCTCTCACAGCTGTCCTTACCCATCCCAATCTCCACTACAGGAAATTCAGACAGACAAACTGGTAAAGAGCTCTAGAAGAGTCATCAATCTGGATGACAAGGGAATTAGAACCACAGAGCATATTCTACCTAACCCCAACACAGCCAGCACCTTGCAAGGACAGGACAGGCATCACTATTCTCTACCTCACTGTGAACGTTAGGAATACAGACACCTCCTTATCCAGAGCTTATTTGCTTCAGATTTTTCCCTGCTCTGGAGCACCCTGATGTTATGCCAGTCTCACTGTAACCCCAGATATGTATCTAAGAGCCACCTTCAGTCCCTGGCTACAGAGAAAAAGAAAAAGCATGCTCTAGCAACATAGTGGATCAGATCCAACACTCACTGCAGGTCTCAATAACACCGTAGTGCAAAAGAAGTAAATACTAGGACCTTGTAAGAAATTTCATTTTGATGCAAGTGAATCATATTCTGACACATCCTTGTATTTTCATTTTATTTCTCACGAGTCCTATATTCTGCAATGCTACTAGTCCAGCAGGAAGAACCCTGAGCTAACTTTCTGCATGTCTGCAAGCCCATGGCAGTCTAACTGGAGTACCAGAGAGTCGAGCTAGTACCTTATTCTTCAGGACGCTTTGAAACCAGTGGAAGCATAAACACACTTCTCATACTCTGACTAGACATACTCCCCTTGCTAAGTGTAAGTCAGTTGGACCTGACAATACAGGACTCCCAAGTAGCAGCAGACTGAAAAGTACTGTTTTTCAGAACTTCCTGAAAGTATTGCACAGTATTCTGAACACCAGCAGCAAAAACTGACCAGCATCAACTTCACTTAAAGTTGTGAGTTCTCCAAGGAGACAGAAACATCTGCTCCAGGTCAAGGAAGAGTCACGACACGGCTTGAGCCTGGTTCCCATCTGAAGCATTATTGCCTAGCTGTCAGGATAAGATTTGTTTTACATTTTCTCAGAATATTTATTTTTCTACAAAAACATTATTTGGCTTTTGCAAACTTTTATTGAGGGAACTTCCCAAGAAGTTACATAAATTAATTACTTTATTCATGTACTTAATGGAGAAAGAAGTATTTAAAAACAAACAAAACCCACAAAACAAACCAAACACTACTGGGCCACTTGCTCCTTCTGTTTTTTATTTTACGTATATTCTTATTGATCTACTTTCCCTGTCAACTGTTTAGCTTTACATTTCAAGGACAAAAGAAGAAAGATCTGAATCTAATTATCTTATTTCTTGAGAAAAATCACCCAGGTTACAGACTTTAACAACTTCTGCACATAGCCTGCTTTATGAGATTTCCAAGAGGAACCTCACTGCTACATAAACTGGAATACACAATGAGATCCATCTACACCATTGCTTAATTGATACCAAGCCACAAGAGCTTACCCAGAACTGTGCACGTGCCCAAGGATCTGTGCCAAAAGGTCTCAGAGCAGGATCAGGCCCCTGTAAGATTAGCTGCATGTGCAGCTTCAATCCTGCAACTGCAATAGCTCAAGGAGACTGCTATGACAGAGGCATTGCAGGATTGGGCCCTAAAATAATCAAGTATATAAAGATCTTTGTGCTCTCCACAACTGAAGCACAATTCTTAAAAATGAATGGACAAAAAACTTTTGTATGTGTGAAATAAAAATCAATTCTTTGGACAACAAGCAGGACCAGCATTCTTCAGGACAAGCTCCTTAAAATCTATAGGCTGTTTTCCCATATTTTGTTTTGTTGGGTTTTTTTTTTTTTTAGAATTTGTTTTTCAGTTGTTTCGGGTTTTTTTTCTTGCAGACAGAATTACTAGAATAATGCTGCAAGGCCCTTGTCCTAAACATAAACCCAAGAGATGAAAAGACTCAGTCCAAAAGATGCAAATTTGATCACATTTAAAAAAAAAGGTGAGTAGTTAAAAAACCTGATAGCACTAGCTGGAACTGTAGAACAAGGATGGGAGATAACTTCCTTGGGATCTACAGATTCACAGTATAGCATACAGATAGTTAAATTTGAAATCAGAAGGTGAACAAGATATTAAGAGTTTTCTGTAAATCAGATTCTGGTATGCTCAAGACTGTCTACCAACTGAGAAAACAGACCCTAGGTGCACACAAGTCCACAGTTCTGAACTGTACTAGCCTAAGAAATGAAAGCACAAGATCCATGGATTCTCAGTTGTTAACTGTTTTGAAAGACACTAGATGTGCTTGTTACTGACCCAATACTAAGCTGTAAGTTCAAACTTGGCACCTGAATTACAAAGTACGCTGCAAAACCCCACACTGCCACAATGCTGATTTCATTCAGTCTAAGTTCACAAGTACTCAACCAGGAAGCTAGATATCAACATGTAACACTTCATCACCATTTTTTCCACCAACCAACAGAGGAAAGTAATATGCACAGGGCAGATATTTTAGTAATAAAGAGGTAGTCGGTGCAGTAAGTTTAACAGTCATGTAAGAACTTGCAGGAAGTTTAGGAATTCCATACTTCATTCTACCACCAGTCATCTTGGTCTTACCTGAATATCCCTGAGTCTACTCTGCAGACTGCAAAATGGGGGTGGGTAGCACTGGTTCTGAAATGTTTTTAAAATGCAGTTAGTTGATGCCTACAAAAGCACACAGTAGAAGAATAAAATGTTATTACACCCTAAAAACATGCTGTTTAATGGAATACGTAATATATAAATGACAACACTACCTGTGTTCTAGAGTACACACTCTTAAAAGGTTTGTTATATACCTGCTTAGAAAGTGAATTGTTTTGATTCTCTGGTAGGGTGGACCTGAAGTCTATCTCTCCAGAGGAAGAAGCAGAGAAAGATCTTTTTCTAGATCTTCACAATCAACAAGCCTCAGTGTAAAATTTTCCCCAAGTATTATCACACAACTACAATTAATGCAACTGCCATTTTATCCTGACAGAGCTAACAAAAAAAAACAAAAACCAACCAACAAAGGTGGACAACTCTTCTCAACTTTCTGCCCTGCTACTCACTAACTAGTTCTTCTTTCAGGAACTGGACAACACTTGACACGGGCAGAAGCTATCACCACCCCACATTTGCAAATGATGAAACTGCTCTATTTGGTCTCCATAGCTGAAAAGGCTATAGTGGCATACTCTACCTTTATTCTAAGGCTACTATATACTTTCAATCACATTTGTAAAACTGGAAAATTCAAGCCAATCACCAGATTTACCAGACACTGGTAGAGTAGACATGATCCTTTAAGATCTCAATGAGATCCACAAATTCTGACTTTTAAGAAAATCTTTATTTCCACTGAAGTCTGTAACAAAGTTCTCACTGAACTCAGCATGACAGTGCTTACACCTAATGGGGTGCAGCTCCTGGGCAACAGCACAGCTCTTTTTTGGATGGGAGATGGATGAAATCAAACATATGGTAAGCTGCCCCCATCACTTTTGGTGTGTGGGAGAAGTACTAGGGGAAGCAACAGAATCTGTTTTGCAGACAGTGCACAACATGTATGATACTTTGCAAAGGACATTCCTCTGCAGTTCACCTTACACAAACTTGAAGTGCTCAGGCTAAGACAGTGCACCTGTTTTTCCACTCCTCTGTGCTTGGCTACAGCCACCACAAAAGCAGACTGCTAGGCAGAGACTACTTTGGTTCAGCACTTGCAGAAATGCTTCTGGTTCCTCAGTTTAATATTGTTCCAAAAAAAAGACTGGCCCATCATCTAAATATGGACTGCTGGTTGATTATTTCACTAGGTTCATCCATCTAACTCTCAAAAGAAAAAGGCAAAAAGTGAGTTTTGATTGTCACCATCACCATTACCCACTGCCACCTCTTCCCCTGGCCCTCAGTAAAAAGTACAAAGGAGTGAGGGTGTCTCATTCTTCTGATCAAGTGCTACTGATGTAGTTTCAGCAATGTTTTAAACACACACGTCTCTTCACTGGTTTTGCCACAATCCCCCAGACTAACACAACCAAATTCTGTTCAGCAGCCTCAGTGGAATTGCACAAGCTCATATCAACTCTGATTTCAGACCAAACTGAATTTTATACCCAGATTTTGTAGCCTGACCAGTAGCCCATTCCAGTGTAACCTAGCAGGAGAACACTGCTAAGCACATGCAGATTAACAGGTTTCTCTGAGACATTTCAGACAGAACACTGTCAAAGATACAAATTCTCCTGATAAAATCTTGGCTCCAATATTTATTTTCTGAAAGGAATGAAAGCCTCAACATTTCATGCGTCTATAAGGGGAGGGGAGGAAGAAGCAAGTCAGGACAAGAATAATTCAATCCTATGAAAATGCAGTAATTATAAAATCAGCCACATTGTAGAATCACAGAATTGTTTGGGTTGGAAGGGACCTTAAAGGTCATCTAATTCCAACTCCCCAACCATGGGCAGGACATCTTCATCTAGACCAGGTTGCTCAAGTCCCATCCAGCCTGGCCTTGAACAATGAGGGATGGGGAAGCCAGTGCAGTCATCCCATCACAGTAAAGAATTTCTTCCTAATATGTAATCTAAATCTACTCTTTTTCAGTTTGAAGCCATTCCCCCTTGTCCTGTCACAATCTGCTCTCATGAGAAGTCCCTCTCCATCTCTCTCATAGGTCACATGAGGTACTGGAAAGCTGCTACAAGGTCTTCCTGGAGCCATGTCTTCCTCAAGTCAAAAAATCCCAACTCTCCCTGCCTGTTCTCATAGGAAAGGTGCTGCAGCCCTCTGATCAAATGCATACCCCTCCTCTGGACTTGCTCCAATAGGTCCATGACTTTGTTATACTGGGGATCCCAGAGCTGGATGCAGTTCTCCAGGTGGAGTGCCACAAGAACAGCATGGTGGGTGAGAAGTAAAAAAAGCATTTTGTTGGAACACTTATGTTAAAAAAAAGCTAATTGTTTTAGAGCAGTTAAAAACATGAATGCTTCAGTAATAAACAGCTCCTATCAAAAAAGTTACCTAAATATATGACTATGCTATTTTCTAACAGATCTTGAATCAAATGTATGTGAAAATGAAAATGACGACCCTTTCAGGATGAGTGATTCATCTTACTTTGCCTTGTTCTCTTAAGAGTAAGAAATAGTCAGTAATTTTCCTGTTTTAATTTTTTAAGGAATGCTTTCTTTTTATTTCTTTATAAAAACTGACCATTTTAAATGTTTGCAACTTGCAATAGCATTTTGACCTTTGCTCCAATTTTCCTCTGATTTCTATTCAGCTTTCTAATCTTATCATATTTAGTTCTACTAGACCACAATAACTGCTGAGACTTTGAATACCCTATACATTGATACAAAAGAAAATAGAAAACCAGGACAAAGACAGGATCATGAAACCTATGATCCTACCAGAGAGCGAAGGCCATAAAACCACTTCTTGAAGTGTGTAATTCCTCCTTTTTGGGAGGCAAGGGCAAAACTGCATTTGTACACAGTTTGTGTAACTGCACTACCAGGCCTCAGGCCCACTGCATTTCTGAGCACACCTCTTCTCTTACCGGAGGTCTAACTCTGCATTCCTTAATGGTCACAAATACTGCTACACAGTTCCCCTGCTGCAGAAAAAATGCATGGAGCTGCAGAGTCAATACACGTTATCAAGCTTTTTGACTGCACGGATGCTATTAATATTTTGGTAGGGTGGGGGGTAGAATTCGTTTCAGCCACAGAGCTGCTATGGCATATATACCAATTTCTTTTTCCTTATTTCTTTTCCCTCTAACACATTAGCAATACATGCAGCATCCAGTAACAACCTGGTTTCATGTTTTGCTTTCTCTGACCAGCAGTGCTAGATTCCTTCCTGCATGTTGTAAAGTGCCACCTCAACCATTAAAGTCACAATCACATACCACATAGTCAAATGGAAAGCTTGTAACAGCAATTTAAAAATAATTAATTTTTTAATATTAAGTACGTATCTGTGTAAACAGAGATCTGTTGATCTCTATCTTTTAGAAGCTACAGAGGGGTCTAGCATGCACAACAACAACAACAAAATATGACCACAGTGTTACCTAGTGAGCTACTCTGCATTCCTTAATGGCAGAAGATACTGCCCAAGGCATCTGCTATTACAAACAGGAACCAGATAATAGATGCTAAAGTCAACTAAAAAAATATATTCTGCTTAACAGAAACAGATACTGTTACAAATGAACTCTTTCTGAACAAAGAAATCATATCAGCATTTCAGATGTTATTGTTGCTAGATGTAATTTAACAAAAAAATACTAATTGCAATTTGCCTTTAAATTACAAACCAATGCTAAATTCCACTGTAATATTATGTAACTCAATTCATATTAAAATAAATTGCAAATGTTTGATGCCAAAACTGTAAACAAAGTTCAAACACTCAACAGGTAAGTCTTCCTTGAAGTACCAAGAGCAAGTATTAGGTTTAGAACTAAGTTATCTGAAACTAATACTTTCCATTGCATCTTCAGAGTCTTTGCTCCATAAGTCACTTAATGGCACTTCCTGTAAAGCCGGGAAACTAACTGCAAATTGAAAGAGTAAGATTATTTGTTTTCCTTCTCTTCTGAGAAAACAAAGAAGTTTGAGTTCTGTTAGTTCTTAAAGCTTGCATTCACTTAAGCAGAATTAGTTACCTTACTAGGGATAATATTTTAGTTTTATTTTAAGTGCAAAATCTATTTACATTTATTTGTGTGTTTGTGCATGAGTATAATTTTATTAGGTAGGACATTTTTAAAGGCCACAATCAAAAAAAGGCATAATTTGTCATGTCCTAAATAAAAACTTTCTTAACAGTTCCAATCTAGATAAATGCATACAGGCCATGAAATCACTTAGAAACTGTGTAGAGGAATACAGTGCATGCTCTGAAATAACAAAAAAAAAGTAGTGCCTAATTTAGTGTAAAGGATAAATTGGGCAACATATTTTAATGGCGTCTACCAATGGAGACTGCTCCTGAAAAAACAAAAATACCAAAGCAAAATGAGATGACAAGCACCAATTTAACCCACATGTTTATTGAGCACAATCCTGATTTAAATCAGTTCAGTAGGTATAACTGGAATGTCAAGGCAGCAGACACGGGAGTGTACGTAGAGAGGGGCTCACAATGGCCAAGAATAGGAGGCATGAAACCTCCCCTGCTTTCAGTGTGCCTGCCCCCACTCTCTCCTTCAGCCCTACTCAGTCTCTGCAAAGCCTGTTAGAGCTCCACAAAACACCATCCCCCACTCAAAGATATTTTTTTCCCCTCTAGGATCCTTGAATAAGAGAACACATACTGTCCCCACTGTAGATCTGAACTGTGCCCTTCTCTCATGTAACCCAATGCACGTCTGTGATGACAACCTCACCTCCCATTTTGATTTCCTTCTTTCTGCGAAGAGTAACAGCAAACGTCAAATGCAGCCCTGTGGGTCCATCCAGAAAAGCAAGGCTGCACACAGAAACCAGATCAGCCGCGGCAGAGAAACCAGCAGAACACTTCTTAGACAAAACACAGTATCTGGTCAGTTTTCTCAGGTGCTTCCCTCAGTGCACTGCAGCATCCTCTCACTCACTTCGGCCTCGTCAGCACATGGCGCAGCAAAACAGAAAGCTTGACAGGGACATCCTCGAGAGTCCACTTCACTATATAAATAAATAATCCATTTCCTCTAGACATCTCTCTCAGGAGGGCAGGATCTTCCTTTGCTGATTAAAAACCAGGAAGACGTCGCAGGCGCACAGACCCAAAAGCTTTGTTTGGAGCTCCCACCTGAGCAACAGGCCCACCCTGAGTAGCAGCAAACAAAGTGATTTCAAAATCGGCAACTGAGTATCCAGATCCCTTCAACAGCTTCCTCCAAAGGACTCTGAAGGACCAAACTATGGCAAGGGCGCTCACACTGTGGCAGATTTTACCGGGGTCACTTTCAGCCATGGACTTTATTTACCCTCTGCTGCTTTGGTACACCGTGCTGAGGTGAGACAGACAAACACAAGCACATACAAGAGATGCAAGGGAAATACTCAACACTCAAAAATTATTTAACACACACACACAAATGGGCAATTTTCTCATATTAATGGACATCTCATGGGAATAAGAAATGGACAAATTCCACCATTACACTTAGTTATCTGTAATTTACTTTCCTTATTTAAGGTCTTCCACACTAAGAAATAAAGTTAAAAACTTCCTTTCCTTGCTCTACTTCTGACACTTGTGCATTTTATTTAGTCCAACCATTTTAGAAGAATGGCACTGGAGCTTCTGTTTACTCTGTCAGCACTAAAACACATTTTTAATCAATACAACAGAGGAAGTAAATTGTGAATAATTGTCTGCATTAATATATTTGCTACCAGCTTTGTCATTCTTTAATTTGCAGACACCAAATTTTCCCCTATAAACACCTCTGTTTCTCCAAAAGCAGCTGGAAATTAATTATGCTGGTTTTATTTTCTTATTAATTCATATGCTATAGTTCTGTAATCAGTGCAGGATCATGCTGCAATTTTGCATACTTGTTTCAAAATACATTACGAGCATTTGATGATTGATGTTTAACACAATGTATGAAAGAGCATCTCAAACAAATCAGAGGGAATACAAATAAAGAAACTTAAATAAGAAAAAGAATTACACATATATTCAAACAAAAGCTAAACCCTGGAACTCAGAAGTTTGCAGCATGGAACACTGACTGATTAGAACTGAGCTAGGCAAGAAGTTTACACTACTCCACATGAAATTTGGATATAAAGAAACCTTTTGGAAAGAGAAAGAACAGCTGAAATTAGTTTTACCAAAGAAGTGGAGGTGAAAATGGTACTTCTTTCCAAATCTATCATCTCTGCCCATTGATTTGAAGTACATCAGAATGCTTTCTTTCCCTAGACAGACAGCCAACTTGTGAAGCAAACATACTTGAACAAAATGGCTTACGTGCCAGAAGACTTATCATCTACCAAATAGCATTCTCACACTTCATGCTCTTCCACTCTCTTCTCATTTACAGGAACTCTGCATGTTTCAGCAATGTCTCTCTCTATTCCCAGCTCACCATCAGGTCAGGGATGGCCTATAAGTTTGTGAGTACAACAGGTGCCAGTCCCTGGCAGGACTATCTGCACATCAATAACTAAGGATAATGTGAAATCTGCATCTTTCCTGAGGAATTACAGGCCACCAGAACTTCAGCCAGCAAACCTGCAAAAGGGTGCACATTGCTGATGATGCAGGTCTGGTTCTGGCTTTTTGTTCAGGAATTCACCTGTACAATTGTAACTGCAGGATCAGGCTCTTCAGCCATGAGGTTCAGAGAAACTGATGCTCCTGTACTTCCCCCATAAGTCAGCATGATGTTGCCGACTGTAGTTCACTGTAGGCAGGATGTGGCTCAAAGACCACCACTTAAGGAAAGCAAACCCAAACACAGCCACCCACAAAAATGAAATGAAGTAAGAAATCAAGTCCTCCCTCAGTCCTTCCATTCTCATCTAATGTTTTCTTTATCCAGCTTCACCTTCAAATTTCTCTTGAAGTCTCTCTTAAGCATTGCTTTGCCAACCACAAAACAATGCATTCTCTCACATACACAAACAAAAACTTAGAATTATTTGTTTCATAGAAAAACACACAGGCTGCAGAGGGAAGATGTACCATTCTACTGCAAGAGACGTAATCCTAACCATTACTGTGTGACATGCTTTCCCCACTCCCATTGCTGGGTACCTCTTGACTGTGCAAGGCATGAGTACAAATGAAAAACAAAATATTCAAAACAAAAAGATGGACAACTTCTAACAAGATTTAAGTTTAAAAGTCCTTATGTAGCCAGCAGAAAAAACATATTGGGGAATGAAGTGAAAGGTATTGATTGAAAGCCATCAAACACTGAAACATTGCCTGACACTCTGCAGCACAGTACAGTCACCAATCCTTTACCCAGCTCACCAGTGCACAGGGCCAGGCTTAAGACTTCCTCACTTGAATCCTGCAACAG
The DNA here is from genome assembly GCF_037042795.1 of Molothrus aeneus. Lineage (NCBI taxonomy): Eukaryota > Metazoa > Chordata > Aves > Passeriformes > Icteridae > Molothrus > Molothrus aeneus. The sequence goes on along the minus strand of NC_089647.1, from coordinate 18,747,052 downwards.
GCCAGCTCAGTTCTCAGGAACAGAACCGAGTAGCAGGCCTTCAATGCATGTGCCTAATCCTGCCTTGGGGACCCTGGGGTTTCAGAAGCACAGGACAAAGCCCCTCCCAGGAGTGAGGGTGGCAGAAATCTTCCTGTTCCTACACCTGTGTAAGAAGAGAGCGATCCCACAGCCAGGAAGCAGTTAGGGGCATTCCACAATGTCTCAAAGCAGACAATTTGCTACACACATAATGCCTTTCAGAAAGAAAACATGATAAACCCTCAAACAAAACACCACACAGCCAGAGGGAAGACACCTTCCCACTTTCCCTCAGAAAGGGAAGGTGTAGACAGGACTTGATAAGCTTCTTGTCAAGAGAGCTTCCACTTGCATTAAGTTCCATAGATCCTATGTTGTGCTAGTCCACTGAATTATTTTTATCTTTGCTGAATGAGGCTCTGTGACATTAAGGGTCAATAAAATGCTGCTTCTTACTTTCAGCATTTGCTACATTTTATAAAATGTCTTATTTAGAGACACCCACGTGAAAGATTTCTGACCATAAAAATTCCATGCTTCCTAAGCAACTGATTTTCTTAGTGTAGCCTCATAAAATCCTGTTAACTTTCCTTTCCCTCGCTAAAAATTGAAATGTTGTTGTACTAGGTTTCTTTGTACTCAGATATGCCTGAAGCCAGTTTATTTTCACATGCTGAATTGTCCACGCTCATAAGGACTTGCTATTACATTATGCATTTGTGTGCTATAAAGGAAAAACACCAACACTGGAAAGTGTCAAAACCATGTTTTTCCTCTTTGTTGATTCATTTTTTAGGTAATTAAATTTATTAGAAATAATAAAACACTGCTACCACTGTGAAAACACTACAAATAGGTCTACACCCAGGCATTAATAAAGTGTGCTTTACTCCTCAAATACACCTCCAATTTTTACATCAAATTTTTATTTTGAGTAACAAAACACCGGTAAACAGCAAACGTGAAAATCTTACATATGTTTACCATCTCTAGAAATAAAAGTACAGTAAGCAAGTTACTCTACCACAATACTGCCAGAGTGCCAAAGTAGTTGCTTCTGTCAATTCCATGTTTTATAAGAAAATCAGTTGTCATTTTACATTAGATTATGAATATGAAAAAATAATTTAATTGTGAAGAACTATTTCACATTAATCACATTTTAAAAACATCACTATGAAGAATAATTTTCTTCCTTGCATTAACTTTACCAAGTTAGTATTAAATAAATAGGGGTAATAAATACTGCAATAAACAGCAGTTTAAATACCATGTTTACTGGCAAAGGCTCTTAAGTAAGCTCTCCTCCTACTTTACACTGTCTTGTCAATAAATATAACCAAATTGTAAGTCAGTAACTTCACAACATTCTGAAGGTGGGATTTTTTTAAACAGCATTATGAATGAAAGTGGAGTATTGGCAGAAGATGTCCAAGTGGCACAGAATTCAGTGAGTCTACTCACACCTCAAGAGAAGCACTTATCAGAAAAGTTTCAGAGCAAGGGAAAGGACACAAAACTAAGGAGTCAGATGCAGATTTTATTCTATTCCCTGCTACTGCTAACCTGCTAAGTGACTGCAGGAAAGCCTACGCTCCTTCGCAGCTTTTTATCTCAGATGTCTAAAACTGGGAAAAAAATAATTGTTCCTGATCTTGAGGTGTGTGTGATTACAGTATGGCTTGTGTACTTCATCAAACAGGACAGAAGTACATAAATAAGGCAAGGCCTACAATTGCCAATTATTAATAATATCACTATTCTGAGAAAATAACGTGCTTTTTTTCTTTTTCAAGCAACGCAAAACAGCAGCCCATCAAGCCATTTTTAAATTCAGAGTAATCCTTAGGCTGGTTCAGATATTACCCTTTCCAAAACTACCCAAAATGGTAGGAGTCTTTTGTGAAATTCCCATGTCCACCAGGACCACACTCACCCCATTACTCTCAGACAGAAACACTGTATCATTAGTGATCTTAAAAAAAACCAAAACCAAAATAATAAAAAGGAAGTAAGTCCTAATAATCTTTTGACATGAAACTGAAGAAAAAGGCTTCTGGCAATAATACTCCAGGAAAGGGATGGTACAAGGAAAAGAAATAACACTACAGAAGTTAGAAAGATGACTTTAACCTATTTCTTTTCAAGAATATTTTGAAATACATATAATAAGTTCAATCCAGCTTTACAGACCCCTAAATAATAATGAAAACATAAATTTTAAAGTTTACAGTAAGCTACAACAGTATCTATACTGCTTTGAAAAACTTTAATCACTCATGAAAACTGTTCCAATATAGAGGCGCCATATGATTTAATGATACAGGGAAGTACTGTCACTCTCCATTTAGAAGTGACCAAGGGACAGAAGGCTATGCTTCTAAAAGTAAAAACCTTGGAAGCCATCAGCAGGCCAAAGCTGTGCTGCTGATTCCACTGGTGGCCACAGCAGGCCATCATCATGACAGGGCACAGGAAGTCCAACTTGGGTCCAAAATTTGGAAAGCAGCTTCTGGTTTTGACTACATCACTTGCCAGAGCTCACAGAGACACCCTGCAACACACTCAAAAAATAAAATGAGAGTTGTACTTCAGCTCCTATTTTAATTTATAGTACCTTCCTCCACCAAGGAACCGCCTTCGGATGAAGAGGGGGATCTGAGCACTACACAAGCCATGTACTGTTGAAAGAGAAGCAGCGTCCCACCTCCCAGGCATCCAAATTTCACTGCAGGTGTATTTACAAACTTCACATCACAGCAGTGCCTTGCACACCACAGGTCTCATCAACCTTACCTGCACCTTTTCCACCACCACATGCGGTGGAAGAGCACCTCAGCCCAACTCATTCAGTCAAGTTCTCCTCTGTTCACACCACTCTTTCCCCAACTCTGTGCCAGAGGACTGCCCTGCCTAATGCCATGTTCATGAGCTCCAGAGACACTGCGCATCCTCAGCCCCTAGACCATGAGTGGCAGCAACCTGGAAGAACTTTAAGCTCTGAATGTGGGCAATCATACCAGTGAATTTAACAAGACTTGTCATCTGCTTCAAGATATTCACATGCTTACAGGACTGCCAATTACAGAACCACTAATTTACGAACAAAGTGTATTAAGAGCGTTCCGGATGAACAGGAAAAACATTAGTTATAAAATAATGGCATGATTACCTCTGATATTTTATGTGGAAAACTGACATTTAATGTCTTTAATTATTCACACAACAGCTATGAAAGAGAAAGGTTTTCTTCCTTGAAGGGAAAAATAAACATGGACAAATTCCTCTCACCATCACTCCTACACTCCTTTCCTAAATAAACCTCCTGCAGAAGCCAATGGAAGTTTTGCAGGCAATAAGCTTACAGCAAGCAGCCCCCAAAAAACTCCAAAGGGTCAAGGGCAAGCGTCTTAAATACTCCACACAGTTTACCTCCACACAGAAACCAGCTACGTTTCCGCTAAATTACATGCCTGCTTGACATGGTTTAGCAGCTTGCTGTATCAAGAGGGACAGTAGTGTGCAACAAACTTTTGAGAGCTTGGGCCAATTTTTGAAACATCCACAAGGCCCCCTGCAAAGCAGCTCATCACCTTCTATCTTGTGACACACACCAGCCCTGCAATGGCACTCACCAAGCAAACCAGTACTCCTGTATGTCAGGACTGAATGACTAAAATCCAGCCATGAACAGTTACTTTAGTGAGAATGTGTAACAAAAGAAATCTTCCCTTTCACCAAAATAAAAACTCCCTAAAGTAAAGAGAGATTTCTAGTCATGGACAAACCTAACAACACCTCTATTCTCACCTTAACTAGGCACATTATTTTCATTGCCTTTTTTTTAAGCTACAAGGAAATGTATTTCTTCTCTTCCTCTAAAGCTCCTATTATGCTTTTTTGGTAAAAATGATATGATACCTTACCCTTTTCTTTGTTTAAGCCAGTTCAACATCAGGTGAGACATACATTTAGCACGATGCACAAAACCAAGGTCCCCCAAGTGTGGGAAGATTATGATCACCACTTCA